>NC_135572.1:98275858-98577643 GCF_965152235.1 Eretmochelys imbricata
CAGCCAATCATCCAAATGCAGGTAAACAAAGATCCCGTTTTGTCAGATGTGCTGCTACCACAGCAACACACCTTAAAAAAAACCTAAAGCTGTGGATCTAGTTATCTTTGATGTTCCCTAAAGCTCTAATTACTGAAAAGACATCCCTTTCAAAGGGGAGATCTTCTACTTCAACCTTCCTGTCCGCTGCCAAGGAAGACAAATGGAGCCAACATGCCCCCTCAAGGAGACTGTGGATGCCAAAGATCTGTCAGAAGAGTCTGCAGCATCAAATGATGCCCTGAGGTCATGCTTTGCCACATACTGTCCTTCAGTCAGAAGAGCCTTAGCCAGTCTTCTTTTGTCCTCTCACAATTCTTGCTTGAAACATGGCATTTTCCCCCCAAGATGCAAATGGTACCAGGACATCACAGCCTGTTAATTAGGAAGAGAAGAGGACAAGAACACTTTTCTCCCAAGTACATCTGTTTTCCTGCCCTCTCTATCTGCAGGGATAGAATGATCTTGGCCATACCTAAACCTGTTACTGGCAACAGCTAACACCAGCGAATTTGATACAGGATGGGTGTGGAAATAAGAGAAACCTTCCAGTGCCTTGCTGTGGTTCCATCATGGAACACCCAAGACACAGCTGATATTTCCTCACCCATACCTGATACAGCTTGTCCACTTTCTTAGAAACAGGCTGTTAGGAATCCAGAGTTGACCAAATAACTTTAATGGGCTGCAATAGACCATCCAAAATAGGAAGTGACCTATTCACGGAAGTAGCTCCAAAATTGTCAAATACCTGATGGGAGGTTTCCTCCACAGCTCCTGAAGGTAAGTTCAATGTGGCTATCTTGTGATCCACCAGGTCAGGGAACTGCAAAGCATCCTCAGAAGGGGAGGATGCTGAAGCCACCCTCACATGCTTATCCGGCAACTCTAGGTATTGTGCACATCCCCCACACAATTGCCAGAAAATTTTCCCTCAATGGTATCCATCAGGACGGCTCAAGCACCCTCTATTGCCGTGCACCACTAGCACTAGTATAAAGCGCCCAGGTGACCCAGTGCCCCCTCAGTTCCTTCTTTCCAGAAACTCCAACGTAAAGGGGTAAGAGGGTGGGTCATGGAATGGACATATGCAACACATCTTGAAGAACAAGTTATGAAAAATTAGTAACATTTTTCTTCTTTGAGCGGTTGCACATGTGCATTCCGCTCTTGGTGACACTCAAGCAGTGATGTAGGCAGGGGGATCAGATTCACATATACACAGACTGTAACACAGCTTGACCAAATTTGGCATCATTCCTAGAGTAATGGGTGATGACACAATGGGAGGAGAAAGTGTGCACTGATGACAAGGTTGCTGCTTTACAAATGTCCTGGATAGAGATCTGTGCTAAGAATGCCAGTAAGGATGTTTGTGATCTTGTGGAATGAGCAGTCAGGTACTTGGCGGTGAAATACCTGCCTGATCGTAACAAGTGTGGATACACAGTTATCCAAAATGAAATTCTGTGTGAAGAGATTGGAGACCTCTCATTTTGTCCGCTACAGTCATAAACAGTTAGGTGGACTTCCTTTTCTATGTAGAATGCTATAGCCCATCTAACATCCAATGAGTGTGGTCATTATTCATTCTTATTTACATAAGGCTTTGGGTAAAAGACAAGTAGATAAATTGCTTGATTTCTATGAAATTGCTAAACTACCTTTGGGAGGAAACTTAGTTGAGGATGTAAATACACCTTATTTTTAAAGAAGACTGTGTACAATGGCTCTGATGTGAAGGCACGGAGTTCAGAAACTCTTCTGGCAGACGTGATGGTAATTAAGACTACCACCTTCCAGGAGAGAAATAGGAAGGAGAACGTTGCTAAAGACTCACGTGGTGGACTCATAAGTTTTGACACGACCAAGTTCAAGTCCCAAGGGGGAACAGGCTTCCTTACTTGAGGGTATAACTTTTCTAGGACTTTGAGGAATCTGACTGCAATGTCATTTGAAAAAAACAGAATTGTTAACCACCCGAGGATGGAAAGCTGATATTGTTGCCAGATGAACCTTGACAGAAGAAATTGCTAAACCTTGCAGTTTCGGGTGCAACAAAGAGTCGAGTATATTTTGGACGGATGAATGCAACAGCAAGATTACAGTTTGGGAAGCCCAGACTGAGAACCGCTTCATTTTTCACAGGTAGACGGGTCTGGTGGAGGACTTTCAACTATTAAGTCAGACCTGGCGAACTTGATCCAAACAAGCTTGTTTTCTGGAATTCAGTCATAGAACTTCCAGGCAGTTAAACGAAGGTAACTCAGGTTTTGGTGGAGCAGCTGACAGTGGTCCTGAGAGATCAGATCTGGGTAAAATGGGAGTGAGATTAGAGTCGCTACTGAGAGGCCTAACAGAGTAGAGAACCAGTGTTGGCCGGGCCATGCTGGAGATACCCATATAAGACAAGCATGGTTTCACTTGATCTTTAGTAGCACTTTATGTAGGAGTGGAATTAGGGGGAAAGCATAATAAAGCTGTCGCATTCAGGGTACCAGGATGACGTCCATGATGGAACCCGGACTGCAGCCTGGAAGAGAGCAGAATTGGTGACATGAAGAGACACCTCCATCAGAGACCAAAGCCCTGAATTCTGAGGAGCCCCAAGTGAGCTACCTACCCTAGCACTGATGCGTCTGACACCAAACTCACTGACAGTTGAAGGCAGATAAAGGGAATGCCCACACAAACATTGAGAGACTGCAACCACCAGATCAGAGAGATGAGAACCTGTAAAGGTACTGTGAGTACAGTGTCCAAACAGAGATGGCTTGGCAAGTACACTGAGGTCAGCCATGTCTGGAGAGGTCTAAGGTTCAGTCTTATGGATTGTACCACATACATGCATTAGGCCATGTGGCTTAGGAGCCTCACATAGTTTTGGGCTGTGGTGAATGGATGATCTTTGTGGTGTGTCACCAGGGATTGGACTGATTGGAATCGTAACTCTGGGAGGAACGCCCAGGCCTGGATAGAGTTCATAACCACCCTAATAAATTCTATCCTCTGTATCTGACAGAAGGTAGACTTGTCTGTATTGATCAAAAGGCCTAGGGCATTGAACAGGGGCAGGAAAATTTTTTGGCCTGAGGGTCACATCGGGTTTCCAAAATTGTATGGAGGGCTGGTTAGGGGAGGCTGTGCCTCCCCAACCAACCAGGCATGGCCCGGCCCCGCCCCTTATCCAACCCCCCTGCTTCTCACCCCCTGACGGCCCCCCCGGGACTCCTGCCCCATCCAACCCCTCCTGTTCCCTGTCCCCTGATGGCCCCGTCCTGGGACCCGTGCCTCATCCAACCCCACCTGTCCCCTGACCACCCCCGAAGTGCCCGCTCCTGACTGCCCCCTGCCATCCCATCCAACCTCTCCTTTCTTTCCTGACTGCCCCTCAGGGACCCCTCTTCCCCCATTCAACCCCCCTGTTCCCTGCCCTCTGACTACCCTGATCCCTATCCACACCCCTGCCTCCTGACCACCACCCTGAACTCCTCTTCCCTCTATCCAACAACCCGTTGCTCCCTGCCCCCTTACCGCGCTGCCTGGAGCACTGGTGGCTGGTGGCACGACAGCCGCACCGCCCAGAGCACCAGGACAGGCAGCTGTGCCGCCTGGCTGGAGCCAGCCATGCCACCCCGCAGCACAGAGCACTGGGTCAAGCCACAGCTCTGACCTGCGCTGCCCGGCAAGAACTCGCAGCCCTGCCACCCAGAGCATTGTGCCCGCGGCACAATGAGCTGAGACTGCAGGGGCGGGGGGCTATCCTCCTGGGCCAGGAGCTCAGGGGCTGGGCAGGAGGATCCCGCGGCCTGGATGTGGCCCTCCTCTGGCCTTGAACATCAACTGGATGAGTCAAATGCTGGAAACAACCTAAGCCCTGAACAGACCCTTGACTAGCCAGTCATCCAGATAAGGGTAGACCTGCACCCCTAATCTCCTCAGGAGAGCTGCCAGTATGGCCATACATTTTGTGAACAACCAAGGAACTGCAGTCAGGCCAAACAGAAGCACCATGAATTAGTAATGTGAATGGTTCTGTGCCCTTGATATACTGACACATGGAAGTAGGCATCTGTTAAATTGAGGGCAGTGTACCAGTCTCTGGAATCCTGAGAGGAAATAACGGATGCCAGGTTGACCATGAAAAACTTTCATTTTTTTGAGATAGTTGCTGAGTTGGTGCTCATCTAAAATAGGCCTGAGATCTCACTTGGCCTTCAAAATTTGAAAATAATGGGAGTAGAAACTCCTCCCTCTTAAATTCTGTGAAACCTCTTCTATGGTTCCAAACTGAAGGACGGACTGAATAACCTGATTACATGAGAGGGGCCCATGGAGGAGGACAGGGAGGGAGAATAGGAAGGAAGGGTAGAAATGAATTGGAGGATGTAATGCACTTTTACAGTGCTCAACAATCAATGGTCTGTGGTGATATGGGACTGAGCACTTGGGAAAGGCAGTTTGCAAATAAAGGAAAAATAGGATCTGGCATCATGGGAACTGGTATGGCATCCTTGAGTGTTCCTTCAAAATGCCTGCTTAGAACCTCTTGGATATCTGGGTGGGGCAGGCATTGATGCAGAGGTAAAAGGGGTGGTGTTCTATGCCTATAATCCCTATTTCTTTTTCTCTGCAGGCCCTGACGGGCACCTGGGGCAGAGTACCAGAGGTGTTGTTTAGGCCTGTAGTGCTTCCTTGAAGGGGTTGGGGGTGTACAACACGAGGGACTTTAAGATTGCTCTCGAATCCTTTAGCCCATGAAGCTTTGCGTCCATCCATCTGCTCCGAAAATAGCAAGGCTCCTTCAAAGGACAGGTCCTGAACAGCCTGTTGGACCTCCTGTGGGAGCCCAAAGGACTGTAACCAGGAACTCCTATGCATGGTAACTGCGGAAGCCATGGCCCTGATAGCTGAATCAGCCACATCCAGAGAAGCCTGTAAAGAGGCCCATGCCATACCCTTGTCCAATAGCAAGGAGAACTCCTGCCTAGACTGTTGTGGCAGCAAGTCTTTGAATTTTTGCCTGGAGTCCCACAAGTTAAAATCAGACCTGTCCAGCACCTGCTGGTTTGTAATCATGAGTTGTAACCCCCTGTAGAATAAACTTTCCTACTAAACAGATTTTCAGGGTTGTGCCCTGATGTCCCTGCCTTTCTCTCTCATTGGCAGCAGATATCATAAGGGACCCCAGGAGGGGATGGCTCTAGAGGAACTCATAACATTGAGCAGTACTAAGTAGTTTCATTCAACCCTTTTTGAAATGTGTGTGTGTGGGGGGGAAGGATGTAAGGACCTGCCACAGACTCTTAACTGGGCCTATAATGGCCTCATTGAGAGCAGTGCTACTTTAGAAGGACCTGCAGTGGCTAAAGTATCAGCCAGGCTGTGGAGGCCTCCTTTACTACCTCCATCTGAACACCCAGCTTTAAGGCCCCCCTCTTTCACAACTCTTGGTTGTTGTTATAGTCATCTAGCGGAGGCAACATGCCCCCTCCAGATATTGCTCATCCAGGGAGGAGAAAGAGGAGGCCAGCACTGGCTGTGGGTGCTCTTCTTCCCCTTCTTCATCTGCAGAGTCCCATTGAGCTGGCTGTTGGGGCCTGGTACCAAGCTCAGCACCAGAGTCCAGAACAGGTGCAGCCCAGTGGAAAGGCCACCAAATAGGAGAGCCTGGGATACACCCTGAAAATTGGGGGAAAACCTCAAAGATTCCAAAAGGACCACTAGACCAGCACAGGTCCCCAGTGATCTCCTGGCAAACAACTTAATGGTACTCCTGTATCCGGATCCATGGAAATGTGAAACCAGTTCCTCGGGCAGGAAGAGTAGTATCCGATCTCTGACTCAGGCGACGATGAGTCTCCTTCCACTGACGCCGGAGATCAGTGTCCAGGCACGCAGCACAGGTTTTCCCTTTGATTGTACCAAAGGGCAAACCGTCCTGGGTATGGGAGGCTGGCATGGTACCGAGCTGTTACATGGTACTGGCATGTAACAATCCAGCTGGTTCCTCCATGCCTGCTAGCACCAATAACAATGACTCTTGTACTGCCAGCGATACTGGTACCGACGGCAAGAGGATATCCCTGGCAGCTGCAAACACCTCTGGCGTGGTTGATACCAAGATAGTACCGGTACAGTGCAGCTGACATGGAAGCCTCTTCTGGCTCTGGACTCAACGGTACCTGTGTAGGTGTCAAAGTCAACCATGCTGGCTTCTGCAGTATTGAGGCAGAGGAGTGCCACTGGATTTCTGGGCTTTCTTGTCATGACCCCGAAACTTAGGATGTTCTAAGTCCTCATGGACTGAGCGAGAAGATTTGCTTGACTTAGGCAGGATTGTATCTGACTTCTTTTAAATAAATTTAGAGGAGGATTTGCTCTTGCATTTATGAAGGCTCCCTGCCTTCCCGACAAAACCCCAACAGGGGATCGCTGGGAGTAGATTCCCTTCTCTTAAGTCAGACCTTGTGGCAGGAGTTGCACTCTTTACTGAGTGAGACTGATGTTCTGTGGGGGTTCCCCTGGCCTGGGGGTCTGTACGGCCTCATAGCTTTCTCCATTAGGTGCTTCTTAAGATGAAGTTCCTACCTGTCACAGATGCAACTGGGGAAAGAGTGGCAGATACTGCACCTGCTGCAATGTGAGTTCCCTAAGGCACTACAGACTGTGTTGATGGTCATCGCTGACCAAGAAAGAGTGTGGGTCAGGAAGCACAGATTTTGAAGCCCAGGGCCCTGGGCATAGTCCAGTGCCTATAACTGGGATGCAGTCGAGAGAGGGGGAATGGGACAGTGAATCTAACTATAAAAGTTTGCTAAAACTATAGAGTAAAATTCTGATCTATTTACAAAATATGCATTTTATTTATTTATAGATCAAAGAATAAATGAAGACAAAGGTCAGGACATTGGAGATTTAGAACCAGGCCATGCAGTTGTAAAAAGGAAATGGAAAGGCAGTTAGGTTGCTCCACCTCAGTTGGAGGCATGAGGAGAGTGAGGGCACATGCACAGACCTATGGACACTGCTTTTAAGAATTCTCCGACTCCAGATACAGAGTGCATGTGTACCCACAGTGGAATACACATAGGGACCAGCATTTGAAGAAGCAGCAGCAGTACCTGAAGCCTTGTATGCCTGTCCCTATGAGCTTGGGAGTGAAAGATCAGCTAATGGAACACCCAGAGAGTGTCCTTTGCCCAGACATTTAAGACACCTCACTTCAGACGTGGGCAAACTATGGCCCACAGGCCACATCCCTTGAGCGCCCGTCTAGGGAGGCTAGCCCCCCGCCCCTCCTCCGCTGTCCCCCCTCCCCGGCAGCTATGCCCCCGTGCGGGCAGCACTCTGGGCAGCGGGGCTGCACGCTCCTGCAGGGCAGCGCGGCAGTGTGTCTGGCTCCGGCCGGGCAGCGCGGCTGCCAGACATGCTGCTCTGAGCGGCATGGTAAGGGGTTAGATAAGGGGCAGTGGTCCCAGGGGGGCAGTCAGAGGCCAGGGGGCTTTTGGATGGGATGGATGTTCAGGGTGGGGGCGGTCAGGGGACGAGGAGCAGGGGGGGTTGGATAGGCATGGTAGTCCCAGAGGGCCTGTCAGAGGTCAGGGGTGTGGATAGGGGTCGGGGCAGTCAGGGGACAGGAGGCATGGGGGGTTGGATAGCGGGTGGGGTCCCGGGGGAGTGGTTAGGGTCAGTGGGTCTCGGTAGGGGCTGGTCAGGGGACAAGAAGCAGGGGCAGGGGTGTTGGATGGGTCGGGAGTTCTGAGGGGGGGGGGCAGTCGGGGGGCAGGAAGTGGGAGGGGGCAGATAGGGGGCAGGAGCCAGGCTGTTTGGGGAGGCACAGCCTTCCCTACCCCCCCTCCATACAGTTTTGCAACCCCGATGTGGCCTTCAGGCAACAAAGTTTGCCCACCCCTGCTTTACATGTTTGTCCAACACAGGGAAAACAGTAGGGCATGAAACGCATCTCTTAGAGCACACCTTCTTTTTCTTTTGCAGTTCTGCCGTAACACATGGAACCAACCTTACAAATGTATACACTATTCATACCAAAAAACATTCTCTGCTACAAATTATACTAAGAACAAACAACTATAGTTATAAAGTTAACAAGGCAATAAAAATGGAGAAAATGCTGGGTCTAAAGGACTGGAGTGGTTCACTTCCATCCACCACGGCGGTTGTAAGGAACTGAGGTAGTAGGCAGAGCAGAGCCCCTGCCCTCAGGAACATTCAAAGGCACCTAGGGAAGGACTAGTAGTGGGCACACATGTGGTCCGGCAAGCACTGCTTGGAAAAGGTTCTACTGTTAGGCACCACCAGGCAGCAGAGTACTCATAAGCGGGAATATGCAAAGCCACTCGAAGAAGAATCCCGAACACACAGAGCCCCTCATCGCAGCACACGTCCCAGATTTGACACCCACACAACCCTCCCAGCACAACACAACTCAAACCCAACAACACTACCAGCACACACAACAACCTGCAACACATATAGCCCCTCAGGGAAGCACATACTCCTCATTTGCCACTTGCAAAAATCAACACAATTCTCCCAGTCTAATCCCCTAGACACAAATCAACACAACCGCTCACACAACAATATATCCAGCTGTCATAAATATAAAGGGAAGGGTAACCACCTTTCTGTATACATTGCTATACAATCCCTCCTGGCCAGAGGCAAAACCCTTTCACCTGTAAAGGGTTAAGAAGCTAAGATAACCTCGCTGGCACCTGACCCAAAATGACCAATGAGGGCACAAGATACTTTCAAATCTGGAGGGGCGGGGAACAAAGGGTCTGTCTGTCTGCGTGACGCTTTTGCCAGGAACAGATCAGGAATGCAGCCTTACAACTCCTGTTAAGTTAGTAAGTAATCTAGCTAGAAAATGCATTTAGATTTCCTTTTTTTTTAATGGCTGGTAAAATAAGCTGTGCTGGATGGAATGTATATTCCTGTTTTTGTGTCTTTCTTTAACTTAAGGTTTTGCCTAGAGGGATTCTCTATGGTTTGAATCTGATTACCCTGTAAGGTATTTACCATCCTGGTTTTACAGAGGTGATTCTTTTACTTTCTCTTTAATTAAAATTCTTCTTTTAAGAACCTGATTTCTTTTTCATTGTTCTTAAGATCCAAGGGTTTGGGTCTGTGTTCACCTATACAAACTGGTGAGGATTCTTATCAAGCCTTTCCCAGGAAAGGGGGTGTAGGGCCTGGGGGGATATTTTGGGCGAAGACAACTCCAAGTGGGCTCTTTCCCTGTTCTTTGTTTAAAACGCTTGGTGGTGGCAGCATACGGTTTAAGACCAAGGCAAAGTTTGTACCTTGAGGAAGTTTTTAACCTAAGCTGGTAAGAATAAGCTTAGGGGGTCTTTCATGCAGGTCCCCACATCTGTACCCTAGAGTTCAGACTGGGGAAGGAACCTTGACACCAGCACACACAGTAACCCCACTCGGAAGCCTAGAATATCTGTGGAATCAGCATGAAGTGATGGAAACAGCTAAAAGCATGGCTGAGAACTCTTTTAGGGTATCACCAGGGTGAATAATCACTGGGATATTCACAATGTGTTACCATCCAATTTTTAAATTGTTAGCCATTTTTTACTTTTAAACATACATGGTTTACAAATTACACTCATGTGACAGCACAGGCTGTCAGCTACCAGTATGAATTTATGTTTCTGTTTAGTTTAGAGCTTTTATATATCCAATGCTAAGATAAGGACTGCTTAAACAGAAAAGAAATATATAAATAATACACACAAGAGATTTTAACATTTTAGGTCCAAATTTTCTTATGAATGGCTACAATTCATCTTCACTTCTTGGCTGAAAACATTTCAAGGATTAACATGTATTTAGAGCTTCAATAATCAACATGCATTAAGTTTCAAATTCATGAATGTAAATTAAAGTAATGATGTAACTTCAGCTTTCATAACAATAATTTCAAACTACCTCATTACAAAAAATATAGGTTGTAATCATGACTGTAACAATCTACTGACAAGTATTTCACCTTACATTCTTTCATAAATGCTCAGCATACCATGAAAACTGCCCTCTGGAAGAACCCCATGGCATCAATGATCCTCTGGAGAATAACTGTGTCTAATTCTGCAGCAGCCATCTCTTCACCATTAAAGGGCACACCATTAAACAGAGCTTGAGGCAATGGACCCAGGCCGGTCTTTTTATAAAAGGCTACTCCTGCCTATTCAAATCAGAAATATCACAGAGTTAAACAGAATGTGGCTGACTGTAGTAAGAAAGAAAACTAATATCAAGAGACAATGTAGACCAATGTCCAAGCACTTTGTGTTGTGGCCTACTTCTATGAGTCATAAAGAGTAAATTGAATTCACAATTCTGTTAGGATTTTTCAGAAAGCAGCTTGGAAAAATTAATCAGTTAAATAGTACATGAAGCACACATTTATCAAAAAGGAAGGACAAAAACTCCTGTAAATTCATATAAAGATTTTTTTAAAACCCTTGTTTTTATGCCACTCTGTGGCAGTCTTGCTAAGAGCTATTATTTATCATGCACTATTTAAAGAATATTCATCAAATAAAGCACAGAGGATTTTACAGATCAGACATGGTTGAAGATATATGGTTGAAAATAATGCTTGTATGGACTTCTGCAGAAAATTACCTACATTATTATAATAAAAGAAAACATTCCCTTCCAGTACTATGCATAAAATTCAGTGCTCTATTTCCTGTTTCCTTTAACTCTGTCACTCTGAACTTCACCAACAGGGAAGTACGGTGACTCTCCTCTACACATCGTGGTTGACCTTTATTTAATGATATATTGGTAAATCTTAAACACAAACCTTTGATTACAAACTACAGAATACTTTTTTTTATAGAAACATCTATTGATAATAGAAGCAGCAGCTACTGATAACAGAAAGTATATGTTTCAAGATAGACATATTTGCCAATTGTCAGAACAAGTCTTTGCTTGGAAAAATGTTTCACATCTGAAAATTTCAGGAATCCAAATTAACAGAAAAAACAACACAGTTTCACTTTGTGCCAACAATGTGGCTCTCTAGAAAAGATCTCTACTCCAATTTACAAATAATCCTACAAACTAGAAGACCAATTCATAAGATTTCAGTATAGAAAAATCAATGTATGAAAAAATAAAATAGGCTTAAAATATAATAGGACACGTCCTACCTCTCATACCTCAGTCAGAACGCCCACCTCCACTTTATGTGACCTGGTACTTAAATGAACTACAGAATGGTTGCAACTTTATACTTTAACTGAGAAATCCTTGCTACATTAAACTAAAATTGTGAGAATAAATTGTAAAAATGTTCATTTTTTTATTTGGAAGATTTGCCCTTAGTCTCTCACTGAACATCAGCAAGAGGGCATGCATCTCTAAAGTCTTCCAGATAATCTTGAAACTCAAGACTTACATTCTAGTCTGGGGATTGCACAGTCAATTCCCTATAGAAGGCCTCTTGTTTTCTTTACCAGTCAACTGTATGTGCATTTCAGCTTACCACATTGTAATCCTTAGAATTTATGATGTCATGATTGGAAGCAAAATTTTCACAGTACATAGTCACTTTCTAAAGAACATAAACTTCATTTCACCTCAGAATCAGGTGAAGGCTAGAGAAAGTTCCCTGGCAATCTCCCTGACTGGTCAGCATTATATGCTCATACAAATGAATAATGTATGTTTGTGCCTTCGCTACCTTTCCAGTCTCTGACACTAGGAATCCTGTGATTCTGAGTCAGAATGGCCATACCCACCAGGCAGATTCTTTGCCAGGAAGGTATGATTTGCCTAGAAGATAGAATTTCTTCCTTAGCCAGGCTGCTTGGGTAACCTACCACCTACAGCAAATCATACACATCTAATAAACTTATCACTAGGTACCTTCCATAGTAGCAGATGTATACAGTAGATAGGAGTCAGGACTAAATATTATTCTTGGGGACAATAATCCAAATGGACCCTTCCAACATGCAACAGACTGGAAAAAATTCCAACCCCATTGCATTTAAGTGGTTTAACTCTTAGAAACCATTAAATGCAAAACTAAGCCCTGTGCAGAGTACTATTCTTGCAACTCTTCTCTTAACATACCTTCCTTTTCTCATCATATTCAGAGTCAACACCCAATATACTCTGAATGTCAGCATGAGGAAACTCACTTCTAAGAACATTCCTCACATGGTTCACAGTGAAAACTTCTCCATCTTTCATTTCATGGTACATCTGTGAAAATTATAAAACAGATAAAAAACAAAGCTATTTTACCTACATATTAATATTACTTCATCATTTATCAAAACAATATAAATTGTTTTTAAGTAGAACATAGGATCTGCCATCAGATCACTGGTCTAATTAGTCTACTATCCTATCTTTGGCAGTGGTTAATATCTTATATTGCAGAGGAAAGTACATCCAATACTCCGGGTCAGCTAACAATGCTTTTTGTGACTGAGAATTCCTTTCTATTCCCTCGTCTTAGCATGAACGTTAGAAACAAAAGACTAGAAGGGTTGCCCTCCCACCACTGGCTATTGAGCTCTGTCCCCCAACTTCACAAGTAACCCTTGTCATACAGTACCACTTATAACATTTGTCCAGCTCTCTCTTAAAACTAATTAAGTTGTTTGCCCCCACAGCTCCTATTGGGATGCTGTTCCAGAACCTCACTCCTCCAATGGTTAAACACGTTCTAATTTCCAGCCTTCCTGTGTTCATAGCTACTTGACACCCATTTGTTCTTGTACCAATATTGTCCTTTAGCTTAAATAGCTCTTCACCTTCCCTCACGTTTACTCCCCTGATGTATTTAGCGAAAGCAAGCATAACCCCTCTCTGCCCTCCTTTTGCGAGGCTAAACAAGGAAAGCTCTTCCAGACTCCTCTCATAAGATAGGCCCTCCACTCCCCTGATCATCCTAGTACATCTTCGCTATACCTGTTTCAGTTTGAATTCATCTTTCTTGATCATGGGTGACTACAATTGTATACAGTATTCTAGATGAGTCTTACCAGAGCCTTGTACAATGGCAATAATACTTCTCTTTCTCTACTGGAAATGCCTCACCTGATACATCCTAGGATCGCATTTGCCTTTTTCAGAGCCATATTATACTGGTGGCTTATAGTCATTGTGTGATCAACCCACACACCCAGGTCTCTCTCCTCTTCCATCATTGCCAACTGATGAGCCCCCAGCTAGCAGAAGATATTCTTATTATTTGACCCTAAGTGCATGACACTGTATTTGTACTATTGAATTTCATTCCATTTTTGTCACTCCAGTCTTCTAGGTCATCCAGATTTTCCAGTCCTCCTCTGCATTGACAACATGTCCCAACTTTGTATCATGAGAAAATTTCACTAGCACACTCCCTCTTTTTGTTCCAAGGTCGTTAATAAAAATATTGAATAAGATTGGTCCCAAGACTGATCCCTGAGGAACTCCACTAGTAACCTCCCTCCAATTGGATCGTTCATCTTTCAGCATAACCAGCTGCCTTCTCCCTTTTAGCTAGTTCCTTACCCACCTTACTATTCTTGCACTAATCCCCATCTTCTCTAACTTAATTATTTCCCATGTGGTACTATGTAAAATGCTTTACTTAAGTCCAAGTTTATTAGAACTACTGCATTTCTCTCTCATTTAAAAAAAAACAGTTATTTTCTCGAAGAAGGAAATCAGGTTAGTCTGGTACAATCTGAGCTACCTTTGGTAAATCCATGATGCATTACATCTAATCTATGTTTTAGTCATGGGTATTTTTAGGAAAAGTCATGGACAGGTCACGGGCAGTAAACAAACAGGTTACCGGCCAATGGGAGCTGCAGGGACGGTACCTGCGGGTGGGGGCAGCGCACGAAGCTAGGAGCTGAGGGAGGGACAGACATGTCGCTGCTTCCAGGGAGCCCCCAAAGGTAAGCACCACACAGAGCCCTCACCTTCTCCTTTGCTCCAACCCCCAGCCCTGAACCCCCTCCCACATGCACCCAAACTCCTGCTGCTGTTGCTGGGGGGGGGGGGGCGCGAACCGGGAGGGTGGTGGCCCCAGACTGCCCCAGCAGCGGCCAATGCATCTGGCCCATGGGCTACCTGAGCTGCTCAAATGGCCCCCTAGCCAGCCACACCAGCCACTGCAGAAGTCACGGAAAAGCCATAGAATCCATGACTTCCGTGACCAACTTGCAGCCTTAATTACATCTACTTTTCTGTTTACCTCTATAAATTCAATAATTCTTTCCTTCACAATTTATTCCAAAGTTTTGCCTATTTACAGATCTGTAATTGTCCACATCACTTTTTTTAACCTTTCTTAAATATAGGTACAATGTTAGCTATTCTCTAGTCATACAATGTTATCTTTGAACAGATAGATTTATTAAAGTCCTAGCTACTGGACTAATAATCTCAGTATTCTGTTCTTTCAGTATTCTGGCATGAAAATTATCCAGTCCATCTGATGTGGTCATTTCTATACACCCATTTCCAGCCACCATCCTGCCTTCATGCCCATGTTCAATATTATGATATTTACTGAAAACCAAGGCAAAGAATTCATTTTGTTTTTGGGCCATATCTAGATTATCTATAATCTCCTCCCTCTCCATGGTACACAGCAGCCAAATCTTATCCTTCCTTATTCTCTTTTTATCTATATAACTTATTATTTCATTTCATTTAGCAAGTCTCACTTCGTTTTCTAAACTCCATGATGTAGTTTTCTTTGCTGGTAAATCCCTTCTTCTATTCTCTAAGGGCTATTTACTCCTAATAATCTTTTTGAGGTGGTTATTCATCCAGATAGGTCTGCAGCCTTTCCCTATGCAATTTTCCCCCTTGCTTGGAATGCAAATTGCAGATAGTTTCTATATAGTTGATTCAAAGAAATTCCAAGTCTCTTCTAAATTTAAATGCTTGAGCTCTTCAATCCAGCTGACTTCTTTAACTAATTCTTTTAACGTCCCAAAGTCTGCCCTTTTGAAAGCAAAAACCATAGCTCTCTACCTGGTTTTGACTATCCTTCCATTTAATTTAAACTAAATCAGCTCCTGATCATTTGATCCAAGGTTATTTCCCATGACTGGCTCTTCTGTGATGTCCTCGCTACTTACAAAACCAAGTCTCAAATTCCATCACTTCTCCCATTATGACACAATTCCCAGTAGTATTTCTCTCTCTAATAATATTAAATAAAGAGATCTCTATCCATATCCGAGTCTGGCCCCAAGAGTCTATAGCAGACCCTAACACTATCCCAATAACACTATCTCTTTCACAATCCTTCCCAAAAGTGATTTTGACCCAAACAGATTCAGTTTCATCCATACCATCACTCCTTATTTCTTTACAGTTTATCCCAGAATTAATGTACAACATTACCCCTCCATCTTTATTTCTCTCTCTCCTAAACAGTATATACTCTTTAATACATGTATTCCAGCCATGAGTGCTATTCTACAATGTTTCTGTAATCCCCATAACTGGTTTGACCTCCTGCACAAGTAATTCCAGTTCCTTCATTTTACCACCGAACCTTCTTGCATTCACGTACAAGCATCTCAGTTCTTTCCCTGAGACCACACCTAGTTTTTTAGTTGGATTAGGTTTAGTCCTTTTACTCACTGTAACACCTACCTGACTACTACTCCAATCAATATTTGTAATTTCTTTCACCTTCCTATCTCTTATCTTACAGTGGTTTTTTATCCCTTATTATATCTCCATTTAGCTGATTTTCCTACTCCTGTGTACTGAAGACAGGCATGGAGATTTCACAAGTCTCTCCCAACCTTCTCCCCTCATCTACTTCTTATCAACTGTGCAAAACTTGATGCTAGAAGGTTAATACCCCAGATATTCAAGTGGAGTCCACCAGTCCAGAAGCATCTTCTTTCTGTAAGGCCTCCCAATGGTCAATCTTCCCAAAAGCTTCCTCATGGCATCAATTCTTGATCCATGGGTTGATCTTCATTATCTTGTCACACCTTTGCCCTTCTTCTCTCTAGTATTCCACTGAAGATCACCCAAGCTTCCGCTTCCTTTAAGTGTCTTACTCAGCTAGTGTAGTCATTCTTCATCCATTCCAATGGGAATCCAGCCGTGTCATTTGTCCTGACATGCAGGACAGTCAGTGGATTTTTCCCCATTCCCATCAGGATCCTTTTTAAACTCACATCCATATCATATATGCTTGCTCCTGGAATACAACATACTTTTTTGTTCTTTGGATCTGGTCTGACGATAGGCCTGTCAATTCTTCTTAGCATGGAGTCCCCAACCACACAGATCTGTCTCTTCCTGGTATTGGTATAGATCTATTTTATGTCCTCTCTCACAGTCCCCTGTACATCATCCTCATTTTAACTTGGGCTCTAGTTCCTTGGTGTCTCAACTGTCTCTTCTCTTCTGCAGGGACTGGCTTCCCTTCTTTTCTTCCTCTTCACCTAATCATCTGTCTGTTTCTCCTCCTCATTCCCCATTTAAGAAAACCTGTTACTCAATTTTGTTTCATCTTCACTAGTGGTTCTCTTCCTCTGCTTTTTTCCATGGATCACACTCCTCTTTTGGCAGCCTGCTCTCCAGGTTTCTGTTCATCAGATGTCTACAACTCTTGAGTTATTTTTATCACCTCCTCAATTCTCTCCTCCATTATACTTCCAAATTCCCACCTGAATTCCATCATCATCTCCAGCTGTATCTCTTACTCTTGGATCTTCTCTGCCATGAGCTCTACCGGGCGAAATTTCATGCATGAGTAGATTCCATCAGATACAGACAATGAACATCCTACAGCTTCTGTACCCAACCATTTTCTTTGTCTCCTCTCCTCCCTGGGTTACTTCTAGTGTTGCCTAAGTAACCCCTACGCCTAGGAGAAAAAGGAGGAGGAAGATACCTCCCGCAAACTACCATGAACTAACTTCCAGAGCAACCGCTGTTAGCTGCTCGACTGTTCACTACTGACTAGCCTTTAAACCTAGCTAAAAACTAGTTCAGCACTGCTTCTTTGTTAAGGGACATCAGCAAGCACTGAATCAAATCACACACCTGGAACCATCACTCAAAACTCAAAACTGTACCTCCAGAACACAAAATCAACAGTCTCCTCTCAGGCCACACTCCTAGAGAAACTCCGCAATTGGCCGCTAGCTGTTTATCTCTATGACCTCCTATGGCTGTCAACACCTCAAGTTTATATGAAGCATAAGGTAACATTTCCTTTTATTGGTTCTACTTTTACTACTCTTTAATTCTATCTAGCGTTCCCTTCTTTTCATATTATGGAACAAAACAGAAAGAAGAATTTCTCAGTTTTCACTGTGCTCTTCATAAACTCTGGATATTTTGTGATCAGGTAATGGAAGAGTCTTGCAATGACTAACCTTGCATATACTCCATACCCTCTCTAACCTTTATGGACTTCTATTTCTCTTTTACAGTGGTCTTCCAGTTTCTCCTCTCTGGTTTCTTTCTTTCTACTTATCTATCTACCTATCTAAGAAATTTTTAATGTGTCCATCACCTTAAGTTTCTGTGCCTCTACTCCTAAAGAAGAAATGATACAGGACAGTAGGAAGAAAAAAAATACATTATATATGGTTACAGAATTTTTAAAAATCTGTTTGCACCCTATTCTTTAGTTCAAATTTTTTTTTGTCAAGAGTCATCACAGAGATCCTGTACTTCAAGTCAATCCATTCATCCCTTCTAAGTCCTTAAATGTTCCCTTCTTAAGCCACCCACTCTAGTCGAGGAGTCAGAATCTCTCTCAAACTCTGAGCCTGGAAGATTTCCATGTTCTTCCAGAGACATGAATAGAGTCAACCAGACTAGGCAAACACTTGTATAATGAAAATGTCTTACCCAGTCTGCCCCATTTTCTATACCATTGAACTACCTCAGAAGTCCTCTAAATCATAAGGCATGACCTAAACCATTTTGGAATACCATTACTCCAATGTGTGCTGGAACACAGACAAGAAGGCAGGCATGAAAAGGCCATATAAAGAGCTCAAAACTATGATTCCACATGAAAATACTGACTACTGAAAGGTATGTTTACCTTCTTTTAATCCTTGAAGAAAATTTATAGATAGACAATATTACCAGAATGAATTTGTTTGAGGAGCAGGAAAATGTCTTCAGTAAGACATTCTGCAGCAACCTAACATCCACTTTTAGAACAATTTTGTTTCCAACTAAAGGTGGGGAATTTATAGGAAAGCAAATAGTTTTAAGAAGTATTATGTATTATTTTTATCTATTTACAGGCACTAACATTTATCATGGAGATAAAAGCTTGAGAAGTATCAGATTCTTCTGCAATGTAGTTGAAAGCTCTCAAAAGAGCTACTCCAGCATCCTCATTCCCGTCAATTTCTTCATTAGTATTTAAGATGAAAACAAATCCAATTCTGTAGGGGAAAAAAACCCTATGTAAATATTTATTATCTTGCTTTTTAAACCTTATTGAAAACAGACTGAAGATATTACAATTTCTCACGATCAGATACAAACAATGTGAGGATTTTCTACCAATATCGTACAAATTAATATCTGTAATAGTCAATTTATATAAAACATACTTGGATAAATTAGGACGGTTTGTACTGTTTCCTCCAACGTTTAGGTGTACTGTTGCCTCCAATGTTTAGAGAGAGTGGGCTAAAAATGACATGCTGTGGCTTTACAAAATTATTGTTCCATATATGTTGTGCTCTCCAGATTATTTGTAATGTACAACATTATTGCTTAACATATTCTCCATGTGCTCTCCATGTAATTTATGGAACTAGGTATAAAAGTATACTGCACTGTTGATTCATTATGGCACCAGTTCAATTGGACAGATAAAAAACATATGGTTGGGCTCCTGATTTAAGTCAACCACAAAAGTTTACAGACATACACTGAATTTTTTAAAGATTTTCTTCTCAAAATGGCATTGCATGCTTGGGGCCAAATTTAAAAGTGACAAACTGAAGTTTAAGTTACACATAAATAAGTCTGTAAGCGGACGTAACCTATGCTCCACTACAGTGGAATGGCAAGGAATGGCAAACAGAAGGAGAGTGTAATTTCTCTTTCATTGTCTTGTTGGTTGCTTTTCTTGCTACAGCCATGCTCTTCCCAACAGTCTCAGTATGTAAGTTATACCCATGTACACTGATATGTAACACTAGTATTTACATCATCTCTGAATCTGGTCCGTGATCTTAAACTTTAAGATTTAGAGAGACAAGGTGTCGAGGTTCCTTCCCCACTCTGAACTCTAGAGTACAGATGTGGGGACCTGCATGAAAACCTCCTAAGCTTACTTTTACCAGCTTAGGTTAAAACTTCCCCAAGGTACAAACTATTTTTCCTTTTGCCCTTGGACTTTCGCTGCCACCACCAACCGTCTAAGCGGTATTACATTATTAGGAAACAGTCCGTTTGAAAACGTCTTTCCCCCCAAAAAATCCTCCCAAATGTTACCCCCCGTTTCCTGGGGAAGGTTTGATAAAAATCCTCACCAATTTGCATAGGTGACCACAGACCCAAACCCTTGGATCTTAAGAACAACGAAAAAGCATTCAGTTTCTTAAAAGAAGAATTTTAATAGAAGAAAAAAGAATCACCTCTGTAAAATCAGGATGGTAAATACCTTACAGGGTAATTAGATTCAAACCATAGAGAATCCCTCTAGGCAAAACCTTAAGTTACAAAAAGACACAAAAACAGGAATATCCATTCCATTCAGTACAGCTTATTTTCTCAGCCATTTAAACAAACAATCTAACGCATATCTAGCTAGATTACTTACTAAGTTCTAAGACTCCATTCCTGTTCTGTCCCCGGCAAAAGCATCACACAGACAGAGAGAGAGAGCGCCTTTGTTTCTCCCTCCCCTCCAGCTTTTGAAAGTATCTTGTCTCCTCATTGGTCATTTTGGTCAGGTGCCAGCGAGGTTATCCTAGCTTCTTAACCCTTTACAGGTGAAAGGGTTTTTCCTCTGGCCAGGAGGGACTTTAAAGGGGTTTATCCTTCCCTTTATATTTATGACACAAGGTGAGTAGGGTAATCTTTTATTGGACTAATTTCTGTTGGTGAAAGAGAAAACTTGTCAATGTCACCAATAGATGTCGGCCCAATAAAAAATATACCTCTGTCATGTTACACTCCATATTCTTCATAGAAATAGTGTTATGATATGAATATGGCATAACTAAGATACGCTTTATGCAAGATGGGTCTTGCGAGATATCATTGGAAAGGTTATGATTTACTGAATGTGATTATCCAATTTGTATGCATGTATCATTTCTGTATCTAAAGTTAGGAATATTGACTATGTAACAATTACAATTATGTGTGTACTTGGGAAACACCCACAAGACAGCAGGCCATCAGCCTTGATGGGCCATTAGGAAGAAACAATAAGACTTTGAAGATACTCGTCTCTCTCCTTCCTGAGTAGCTGGGATGTTGCTTTGACACTACATGGTCAGGTGGTCATGTCACCTGATACTAAACACCATTTTGGATGTCTAGTGATTTTCCACTAAAAGAACGGGGAGGTCAAGACTGGGAAACAAAAGGTTCCCACCTTATGTAAATTTTGTTTAAGGCTGGGGAGTAAACTGATCTAGGTTCACTCTTCACTGCATCCCCACCCAGGATGACAGCTGGAAAGATCTGAGAAACAAAGACCGGGGTGGGGTGGGAGGGAGTTGAGCCCAGGCTGGAAAAGGGATCTGGTCTGTGAATATGGTGTTTGAAGATTTAAGCTGTAAGCAGGGTAGCTAACCTTCAAGAATTTTTGCAACCTGCCCAAAAGCAACATTTAGGGTGAGAAATTACTTCTTAAAACCAGTTTCTTTAAGATCTTAAATTTAGTATGCATGTTTTGTTTTATTTGCTTGTAATCTGCTCTGTTCTGTTTGCTATCCCTTATTATCACCTAAAGTCTGCCTTTTGTAGTTAATAAACTTGTGTTTATTATAAAACCCAGTTTGTGCAATATATAACTCACCAGCAACCACATACCACACAACAGAACCACTAACCCAGGAACCTATCCTTGCAACAAAGCCCGTTGCCAACTGTGCCCACATATCTATTCAGGGGACACCATCACAGGGCCTAATAACATCAGCCACACTATCAGAGGCTCGTTCACCTGCACATCTACCAATGTGATATATGCCAGCAATGCCCCTCTGCCCTGTACATTGGGCAAACTGGACAGTCTCTACGTAAAAGAATAAATGGACACAAATCAGATATCAGGAATTATAACATTCATAAACCAGTCGGAGAACACTTCAATCTCTCTGGTCACGCGATTACAGACATGAAAGTTGCGATATTACAACAGAAAAACTTCAAATCCAGACTCCAGCGAGAGACTGCTGAATTGGAATTCATTTGCAAATTGGATACAATTAACTTAGGCTTGAATAGAGACTGGGAGTGGCTAAGTCATTATGCAAGGTAACCTATTTCCCCTTGTTTTCCTAACCCCCACCCCCCCCAGACGTTCTTGTTAAACCCTGGATTTGTGCTGGAAATGGCCCACCTTGATTATCATACACATTGTAAGGGGAGTGATCACTTTAGATAAGCTATTACCAACAGGAGAGTGGGTTTGTTTGGGGGGGGGGGGGAAACCTGGATTTGTGCTGGAAATGGCCCACCTTGATTATCATACACATTGTAAGGAGAGTGATCACTTTACATAAGCTATTACCAGCAGGAGAGTGGGGTGGGGGGAGAGAAAACCTTTTGTAGTGATAAACATCCATTTTTTCATGATTTGTGTGAATAAAAACAAACATCTTCTGTATTTTCCACAGTGTGCATCCGATGAAGTGAGCTATAGTCACGAAAGCTTATGCTCAAATAAATTGGTTAGTCTCTAAGGTGCCACAAGTACTCCTTTTCTTTTTATGAAGTGATTACGTGACCTGGCAAAGCTCATACAGGATTAAGGGTCATTGCCAGGGAAAGAACCCAAAACTTCAGACTCCCATGTCCAGGCTCTAATCACTAAAGACACAGCCTCCTTTTCATAACAGTAAATAGTCATATAAATACATTTTCCAATGTTCAGTCTACTTTCTATACACTTAGGAGTAATTTACAGATCCTGGGCCCGATTCTAAACTGTGTTTTTCCAGTTTTACACCAGTGTTAGCTCATCTGATATTAAAAAGCTTTATCTGTATGATTTAGTAACATCACTGAAATCAATGGAGTTATACCAGTGTACACGCATGTAACATAATGAAGTATCAGGCCCCTTGTGATACTTTCTATCTTCAGCATTACAGATTGGTTCAACATCTTTAATAGAATATTGCCACAACCAATGAATAGACTGTTCGGCTGATTCAAATTCATTTCCTTGGAGGAATTAAAATGAGATTTTTACTATCCCATAATGATGCAGCAGAACTAAATTTATCTAAAAAACTTAACACTATATGAAAAATATACATAATAGGTTTTCCAAAAAGATACAA
This sequence comes from Eretmochelys imbricata, assembly GCF_965152235.1. Taxonomy (NCBI): domain Eukaryota; kingdom Metazoa; phylum Chordata; order Testudines; family Cheloniidae; genus Eretmochelys; species Eretmochelys imbricata. Next base: position 98,298,442 of record NC_135572.1, read on the forward strand.
ATAATAATTAGCACACAGGGGAGTACCTGGTGCTACAGTCAACAGCTTCTCCCACTCTTTCCACCAGACCTTCTGGTTTGAGGCTGTGATAGCCCAAACCAGAGTTGGCTACCAAAACATGAGCAAGCCCAAGGTAATCAATTTGGAAGGTGGGATGTGATAGGACAGAGTCGATCATTTATCCATGCTAGTCACATACATTTGTAATGATCAATCTTTATCACAGGCAACTTCCAGTATGATTTTTGGAAAAAGTAATGTGGAGGAGTTTATCCATTCTCATCTCCAAGAAAAAAATGCAGATCTCAAAAACCTCATGAAACAGGATTTGGAGATGACCAGACCATCAAATAAAGGTGCTATTAGCTGTTCTGAGAGAAAAATCACACGATCAGTTTACTGGGTTACTTGCTTTTAGGCACACCTTGCTTTGAGATTTTAGACACCACCACGAGGTGCAGAAAAGCTTGAGGAACAGCCATTTGATTAAAACCCTGTGAACCATGCAGCACATTAGACCAGATCTACGTTACAGGGCCTCTAGGATTATGCTGTGAGGCCAAGCTGTAGAGAAAAATTCCATCTGAATCTGTGTCAGCAGGATAAAGGAAGAAGCAGTTTTATTCCTAGTGCTTCCTGTTAAGTTACTGAGCTGAGAAGAATTCAGGCAGTTTTTCCTGAAGAGAGACTGGTTATATAAGTAGTCTTATAGGTATACACCCCAGTCACAGAGAGTATCCCATATTTCTGAGAGAGAGATAATACTAGCAATTCAGGTGTTGTTTTTTTGGCCGGGGGTCCACTTGTTTCTGAAAAGGGTTTAGGGGATGTTGCCACAATTTACACTGATTACTAAATTATTAGGAATTACTATCCTCTTTGACCTCACAATGAAAGTCAAGTACCACAAAGGAAGCCATAACACTGACAATTCCATAACATGGAAACTAGTGGATACTGTTAATGAAACAATATCTGGAGGACAAACAAATTAAAATAGACTACTCCGACAGTCCTCACACCCAAGTCAGATGTAAACTTTGAGGACTACCTGTACCACAGAGTCATACATACAGGCTGCAACAGGAGAGGCAAAATACAGTCTAAAATGCATTCTCACAATGGACTGAGGCAAAATTCCTGAGAACATTTTACAATCATTTCCCCCGGAACCCTCTGGAAAAACAAACAGTGATAATGTCCACTCATGCAACACATTTTCAGATGGTATGCACCACCACTTCAAGCCATTACTTCTCTAAAATTCCATAAAAGAAAAATCAAAGAAAATGGAGGGAAAAAACAGGAATATTAAAATCTTAAAGGAAATTTATTTAAAAATCAACAACAAAAATGTTCCTAGGAAACAACGGGTGCTTGAAGTACTTGATTTAAAAGCTCCATTTAAAATGTAGGCTCTATTTATTTATTCATAGTGCACCAATAAAATTACGTAAAGCAAAACCTCTATCCAAAGAACTGAATTCATCAACACTCCCTATCTCATTGTACACCAACTGTGTCCATGATTTTTTAATGTTTTGCTTTAAATACAGTCTCACATGGACATCCAATGGGATTATTTCTGATGCTAATATCCAGGAAAGTGTTATCCGGCCATTCTCCACATGTTGTTATAGGGTAACTGCAGCCTACCACCCTTGGAAAAATATTTTCTCATGAAACCTAAGCGCTACAGTATGTTAAACACGATTAGGCCAACTAGTAAGCCTAGTGGTAGTGCTTTACACAGCCATGTGGGACAACTGAGTTTGACTTCACATCTTTCTCTTTCAGACTGGGAAATGAAGAGAGAGAAATAGTATTAATCAAAAATCAGTTATTGACAATTAACATTGCAATTTTACATTACCTAAGTGGTATATTGTGATGATAGAATAATTCTGCTTGTTTAACAAAATCAGCTGCATGTTCCTGGACAGGATCAATAAATAGTACCTAATAGGAGAAAAGACATTATATAGACACAATATATAATCCCTTTAGTTCCTTTCAGACTTAAAATACAATGTAGTACAGAGATTCCAGAAGGAATTGTGCAGCCCTACATACAGTTCTCTATTGTCATCTCAGAAATTCATCACAAGAAAATATTAGGAGTACATATGAAAACAACTTCAGAGTTTATGTATTTGTACTAAAAGCTGAAAATTTTGAGATAACCACCAACTAAATTTCACCACAGATGTACACTCACCATTCTCTTTTTGAAAGTTTGAGAGCTATATCTTTTTCATAAACTCATATGTTGTTCTAAATTTACTGTCACTTCCTCAATATACCTTGAAAAATGAGACCACCAATGGCTAAATAGATATATAAAGCCTAAACAATCTATGCCACCTAACTTTGTCTGCAAAAATTAGAAATATTTTTTATTTTGGAAAAAAAACCCTCCACCTTTCTCCCTGCTTCATTTTTGTTTTCAGTTTTTGTTGTTGCTGCTGTTGATTTGTTTATTCTAGCTTGGAATGCAAAATCATCTCTTACTTGCAATCTGAAACTGCAACTAATCCGCATGGGGGGGGTCTTGTGTCTATGTGGATCAGATTGCAGAACTGAGACCTTAGGTATTCAGCCCTACAATGCAATCCAGTTTAGTGTTCATTGTAATTTGCCTCCTATTTAACATACACTACCTATAACAACATTTTATACAAACATACAGAAAAAACCCAAACCCTATTCTTTGATTAAAAGACAGTGATGCCTTTTCTTATATTGTAAAGTTTCTACAACATAGAGTCTTATGTTGCAGGACCAATATTTAATTATGTGCACACATGCGTACAAACATACACACACACACACTTTCTATTATATATAGACACACATATAGAGCGCACACACTTTTATTATTATAAACATACACATTTTTATATTATATACTGTTAGGCGTTTTATTCTGAGCTGCTGCTTCTTAAATATTTAGTTAAAACCAGTTAACATTATCTTCAATATTTTATGTATTAATATTTCACAGGAATAACTTTGTTTTAAGACTACTTGGTTAAGAAAGTAAACAATCATGGAATGCCAAAGTCAAAGTCTATCCCCTTGTGCATATGCATTGTCATTACAAGATCACATGCTAAAAATTATAGATGATGCACGCAGTAACACCTATACTTATGGCTGCCTGACTCCTTCCATTGTAAGACCATGTTTTCAGTTGTCTATAACTTTGTCAGACTTGGTCTGACATTTTCTATGCCAGGTATCTGCCTCACGAAGCCTCAAAACAGTTTAGCTGTTTCTCAGAATTAGGTCAGGGAAGAATACATTATTTTTCACATGTTAATTTTTTTTACAGCCATTTCACTGAAAAGCTCTAGTGCCTTCATGTTTTTTAGCAGAGTCTTGAAATTTAATAAGGGGATATTATTAAGGATTGTAGTTTTGTGTCAGGGATGTAGTTTTTGCAATCTTCATGAAAATCCACCCAAATGAGGTCAAGTTTTGAGCCTCTGAAAGTCTCAGTTTGCACCTACTCAGTAGAGAATTATTAGAATTTAGAGACTAAATTCTCCAGAGATTCTGTTTGTAATGAGCATGCTCCAACACAGGGGTGCATGGACTGAGCAGGACTTTCCCTGCAGTTGTTTCTCCCCGCAGCCACAGAGCACTAGACACAAGATCTAAGAGCAGGGAGAGTGCATGGGCAACCTTAATTGGGATTTCCTAACTTTTAAATGCTTTACTTTACTTTGCAAACTTTATATACTTTTAATGTGATTTGTATATGCAATATAATATATAAAACAGAATTTTCCACACATGGGCACTCCCACTCAGTAGTTAGTTGTGCTCATTTCACCACAACGGAAGCAACTCAGGCTTCCCTCCACCTTCTCCACTATACACAACTGCATTCCTCCTTTGAGTTCAGACTCCTTCTGCTCGACTGCAGCAATGCTGCACTCTAACCCCAGTTTACTCTCCCTTCCATCTCAGAGAACACAAAAGGGTTTTAGAGTGTGAAAATTTCATCTCACAAATCATGGAATTTCAAATGAACTGTTTTTTCAGTAAGTGGAATCAGCTGATCTTCCTAAATTCCTGTGTGCTGAAACTACATTCCTTCTAGCTCCCACTGAGTGTGTCCATATAGTAGGGGTGGGCAAACTTTTTGGCCTCACGGCCACATCGGGTTTCCAAAATTGTATGGAGGGCCAGTTAGGGGAGGCTGTGTCTTCCCAAACAGCCAGGCGTGGCCCGGCCCCGCGCCTCCTATCTGACCCCCCCCTGCTTCTTGCCCCCTGATGGCCACCCCAGGACTCCTACCCCATCCACCACCCCCACTCCCTGTCTCCTGACCACCCCCGGGGCCCTCCACCCCTGATTGCCTCCTGCCGCCCCATCCAACCCCCCCTCTCATTCCTGACTTGCTCCCTGGGACCACTGCCCCATCCAACCACCCCTTCTCCCTGTCCCCTGACTGCCCCCGGAACCCCTGCCCCTGACTGCCCCCCGCCACCTCATCCAAACCCCCTCTCCTTCCTGACTGCCCCCCCGACCTCTGCCCCATCCAACCCCCCTGTTCTCTGACCTCTGACCGCCCCGACCCCTATCCACACCCCTGCCCCCGACCACCACCCCCAATGCCCCTGCCCTCTATCCAACCTCCCTGCTCCCTAACCACACTGCCTGGCGCACCAATGGCTAGCAGCGCTACAGCCACGTCCCCCAGAGCACCGGGTCAGGCTGTGGCTCTGCAACTGCGCTGCCTGGCCACCCAGACGTGGTGCAGGAGGCACAGCGCGGCGCTGAGGCTGCGGGGGTGGGGCCAGGAGCGAGCCTCCCAGGCCAGGAGCTCAGGGGCCGGGCAAGAGGGTCCCATGGGACGGATGTGGGCTGTAGTTTGCCCATCTCTGCCGTAAAGCCTAGATTAGCCTGCCACTGTCATACCTCCCACTGCCCAGGGGCCAGTGCAAGGAGGTTTTGTGCCCTAGGCAAAACTTCCACCTTGCGCCCCGCACCGCCCCGCCCCCGCCCCCAGCAGCTCCCAGCCACTGCCCCCTCCCCTTGGCTAGGGGAGCCACATGCAGCAGCTCCCCGCCCCACCTCACCTCCGCCTCCTCCCCGAGCACGCCGACACTTCTCCCGCCTCCCAGGCTTGCAGCGCCAATCAGCAGAGCGGGGTGGTGCTCAGGGGAGGAGGCGGAGCAGAGGTGAGCTGGGGCGGGGTGCAGTTCCCCTGTGCGCTGCCCCGCTCCCCCTCCCCCGTTACTTGCTGCAGACGGCCCTCCCGCGCCCCCCTGCCCCAGCTTACCTCCGCTCCCAACCACTTGGCACCCTAGGCGACCGCCTAGTTCGCCTAGTGGTTGCACTAGCCCTGCCACTGCCTTAACTCAGCAATGCAGTCTAATTTGTACCAGCATCCCACCAATGTCAGTAGTACACCATCTGTCCATAATATTGTGATGGCACCTGGTAGCAACACCATAATTAGGGTTGTGTTCTAAAATGGGTTTCAAATGGGGCATAAATTCCTGTTCTTCTCTAAAAGCAGGTGGTGTTAGTATTTATACCTTTGAACTTTAGTGATAATGGTTGTTCCTGCTCTGACCTTTATCTCTGTGAAAGATTTCATGGTGGCCTGACGCTGTAAATCAGCATGGTACTGTACAATACAAGCAGTAACCTGATACATATACTGAAGCTTAGCACCTAATATTCACGGAAAGAGCCAAGATGGGAATCAAAAAAGAGAGACAGGAGATTAAAGTATTCCCTAATATAACAGTGTTTGATTAAAAAAACCAAATCCTATTTTCGGAATAGAAAGTCTGAGTTTTAAGCTCACAAAGATTAACTGACCTGAGGAACCCATGAGTTGCGAATGCACAACTCCCTCTGATGTCAGTGGTATTTGAACACACATCCCCACACACAACTAACATGATGACTGCGTCCAGGAAATCCAGAATTAAGCTTACTGTGTCAACTTTAACTCCACCCCTCAACTCTTGCACACTGAAAAGTATTTAATTGAGTAAGTAGCACTGGGCAATGCCAATATATTTGCTTATTTTTATTATTTTGTTACATGACAAACTACAATGGGCAATGTGACATTTATAGTGAAAAGTTATGTGATTTTTTTATACATACAAATTAAAGAAATGTCTGTGTTATTAAGCAGTCTTTATTGTACCTTATACAATTTAAATTAATTGTAATTCTGATAACATTTTTATTGAAATGTAATGCCTTTTGTAACAAATAGGTCTGATTTTTAGTAGAAACAAACACACAGAACCCCATCTAAAGTTAATGGCAGCTGCAGAAATTTAGCAATTCTGAAAAATCAAGTCTGATATTTATATATTATTTAATAGACTAGAAAATTTTAGCTCAGATTTCAAAGTCCTAAATGAAAAATGTGAATTTCCAGCAAACCTAAAACTAAATGCAATGCTATATATTTCCTCATAAAACATAAGATTCAGACATAGTTCTGTTCATACACTAGGCAGCAACATATGAATATTCACCTAACATAAGTAACTAAAAACTTACCAAATTATACAAATTGCGCCTAATCTGCCGTATAACTCCTGGATAGGTTTGCTTAAGCAGTTCCTGGAAACTTGTGGTCCATTTGTTGTAGATGTGATCTTTTTCTATGTTATTGACCCACTTTAAAAAAAATAAAAACAACCACAAGTGAGTCATTCAAAAAGGCCACAAAGATTTACCACTGAATCATATATTTATAGCCAAAGCCATACTAACACACACACTATTTTCTCACAACAGCTGATGGAGCAAGTAAAAAGGACCAGCTTCTTTCTAAATGAGAGAGTAATAGAAAATAGACTCTAAAACATAAAAATAGGAACCCTAATCTGTTGTTGTATTTAACACCTTAAATAGGTGCAACTGTAAGGCCTAGTCTATCCTGGTATAGCTACAGTGGCAAAACTTTGCTAGTGTAGATGCAGCTTATACCACCAAAGAAGTACCTATACCAGTTGGGTGAGTGAAATGTGCTATGCTGGCAAAAGCACTTTTATGCCAGTATAATAGCAGCTAAACTAGGGATTTTGTCAGATATAAATGCCAACAAAAAGTAAATCCCTAACTGACTGCACTATACGAGCAAAAGCTTCTAGTGCAGACCTGGCCTAAGAGAAGTTTATTTGAATAAACAGAAGTTGTCACCAGAGTACAAATCTTTTTTTGTTTACTATTATTTAGATCCATGTTTAAACGTGTGCTTAAAACTTTTTTCACTTCAATTAAAAACTACTTGTGATTAACTGCTCTGCTGGATCCAGGCAGTACTGAGTATGCTATTGAAGTAATATAAACATAGATAAGTGGGACTTGTTTAAAAAACTCAGAATTTTATTAACTGTGGTAAAACATGATGGCACATAACTCAAACATTAAATGCAGGTGGCATATCAAATGTCCTGAAAATGCTAAGAAGCAATAATACTTTTAGGTTTTTTGTTTTTTTTTTCTTTAAAATCAGACCCTTAGGGTTTTTGAATTAAGGTATGTAGTGAAACATTGATTTAACAGCAACAAGGAAAAGTTAAAAAAGAGATCCTTAATTAAGATTATCTTTACATAATCAGAAGAAAGATACAATTATAATTCTGTGCTGCAGTTATAAAGTCAATTTCAATTCTCTCAGAGCAGAAAAGTTATATCAAACAGGTAAAACAAATATTCTATCACCCATGCAAGTATATAAATTGTGATACTAAGCACCCCCGCATTCACATCCCACATATAATCTTTATACAAAATATGCCTTATGAGGTATTATTTGAAAACTAATAACTCATTGATCATTAGTTTTCTTGTGTGATGTATATACGTGATGGTTATTTAGAGTTATGAATATATACTGCAATTATAACTAAAGTGTGCGCGGACCAGGTATATTCTCAACAAAGGAAAGTGTGTTTACCTCAATTTACATGTAAATAGTATACAAGTTCATCAAGACATTAGGTGGAAGAGATGGCAGGGAACAAAACAATTTGCATTTAGGCAAACACAAGTGGGAGAAAAAAAAAAGCACAGAGCCTCTTTCTCCAGCAGACTCCATGTTGCCTTCTGCACTGCTAGAATAAACTTTACTTCAGAAGAATCTGTTTAAAAGGTTGACTGGTCTATATAACAGAGGGGTGATCTTCAAGCGATAAGCAACTGAATCTAATGGTTATATACAATATACTGTATTGTAAGTGTGAATAGAGTGAGGTCTTTTCTGAAGGTAATGACACATTGGTGATTAATATCACTGTGAAATGTATGTATTAACACTTTGTAAGGAATCATGGATATTCATTGACATAAGGTACAGTCTGCCCAGACAGGAGGGTATGTCACAGCTATCTACCTGTCTCCTGTGTAAATTAAGCATGATGAAATCAAACAAGGGAAGCCCTATTTACATAGAAATCAAACAGCGGGATGGGAAGCCTACAGAAAGGGAAGAACATGAGGTAATCCTGCCTCTGAAACAAGTTCATTGAACTTTGGGAGATATAAGCAAGGAGAGAAGCCATCTTTGACATCCATCACTGGACTTAAGAAGCTAGAGTTCTTGCAAGCTGACAAAGATGGGTCCTTCAATCAAGAGGGGAACTGAAGTCTCTAGAACGGAATATAGGTGATCAACCTCCTTAGGTAAAGATTTTTTACCTCAGATGACAAGGGAAGCCAGCATCTTGTATTTTTGTGGAAGATCCTGACTAAGGAGAAAATCAGCTATGGCTGGGAACAAAAGTGACTGGGGAGAGAAACCATACTGAACAAAGCCTGTATCTTGCTAGATTAAGTTTCAGACCTTTAGAAGCATATTTTTTGTTTTGTTTTACTTGTAACTTTCTATTTTTATTCCTTATATTTGATCCTATGTACATTTTGTTAATAAAATTATTAACTATTACCACAAACCAACTCAGTGCTGTGTTTAAAGGGAAGGGTGTATTTACCCCCAATTAAGTTAATAAGCGGTGATGTGTTCTGTATCTTTAAAGGAACTAATGAATCATATTATCTCTCTGAATTGTTCAGGAGAGGGCTGGATATTACAGTCCCTGTGGTTTTGGGAAAATCTGGGACTGAGAATGTGTTCAGATCACCCTGAAAGTAGTAACCAAGGCTGATGGAAGCCAGAATGAGAGTGTGGGGATGCAGATGGGCTTCTGGAGTAAGAGCTCCTGAACGAGAGTTGTCTAGTACACAGACACTCAGGGTGTGACCTGCATGCGGGCTGTGAGCAGCCAAGGTTGGAAGCTACACAAGCAAAGCATTGTGAGGCACCCAAGGTTACAGGGCAGGCGGCAACACAGTCCCTCATTGGTCTGGACTGAACCTACTAGACTGATGAGAATATATATCACAATAAACAACTAAAATTTGTTCAATTATCATTAGTTTTCAATAAAGAGGCTATTTGGCATTCTTTTTTCTTTTCAGTTTTTTCCTCAATTAAAGGACACATATCATTTGTCATTGCAGACTGTTCTTTAATTGTTTTTCATGGAAACCTGTGTACAGTTATTAAATTAAAGAATGAAATATGGTGCCTTCAGATGAGGAATAATTAATATTTGTACTACTTTTTCCATGTATACACAAGGCTTCTAATGAAAATTGTATCAAGTTGTATAACAGAGCTAAAAAGAGGGAGAGTGTTCAGTGGGTAAAACAGGGGCCTGGGAGTCAAAATTTCTGGGTCCTATTTCTGACTGTCACTGAGTTATTGAGTAACTATAGACAGACAATTAATCTCTATGGCTCAGTTCTTTCATCTGTAAAATGGGTTTCACAGTCATTTACCACAGAAAGGTACTATGAGGCTAAATTCATGTTTAGTACAAAGCTCATATAGTCAGATGAAAGGTCCTTTGAGTGCAGATATTATTGTTCAACAGTGTAGTTATAGTAAAAGTAGATATTTAACACTTCCTCTTTTCTTTTAAACATCCTCAGAATTTGAAGTTTTCAATAGGATATAGGAAAATATTCATAATATATGGTAAAATGTTATCCATGTTATGAACATAAGAATGGTTATACTGAGTTAAATTAATGACCCAACCAGTCCAGTATCTTGTCTTCTGACAGAGGCCAGTGCCAGATGCTTCAGAGGGAATTAACAGAACAGGGCAATTTATTGAGTGTTCCATCCCTTGTCATCCAGTCCAACTTCTGGCTGTCAGAGGGTTAGGTCACCCAGAGCATGGGTTTACATACCTGAAATTTTGGCTAGTAGCCATTGATGGACTTACCTCCATGATCTTTTCTTTTTTGAACCTAGTTATACTTTTCGCATTTACAACATCCTCTGGCAACAGATACACAGGTTAACTGAGTGTTGTGTGAAGAAGTACTTACTTATGTTTGTCTTAAACCTACTGCCTTTTAATTTCATTGGGTGATGTAACATTCTGTTGGCTTTTAGACCACACTGCATATTGAGCAGATATTTTCAGACAACTATCCATGATGATTCTAAGATCTCTTTCTTGAGTGGTAACAGACAATTTAGACCCATCATTTTATATGTATAGTTGGGATGATATTTTCCAATGTGCATTACTCTGCATTTATCAACACTGCATTTTGTCTGCCATTTTGTTGCCCAGTCTCCCAGTTTTGAGAAATCCCTCTGTAACTCTTTGCAGTCAACTTTTGACTTAACTATCTTGAGTAATTTTGTATCATCTGCACACTTTGCCACTTCCTGATTACCCCTTTTTCCAGATCATTTATGAATATGTTGAACAGTACAAGTACAAGTACAAATCCTTAGGGGATCCTGCTGTTTACCCCTCTTCACTGTGAAAATGGACCATTTATTCCTACCCTTTGTTTCCTAACTTTTAACCAGTTACTGATCCATGAGAGGACCCTCCCACTTATCCTATGACTCCTTACTTTGCTTAAGAGCCTTTGGTGAGGAACCTTGTCAAAAGCTTTCTGAAAGTCCGGGTACACTATATCCACTGGATCACTCTTGTCCACGTGTCTGTTGACCCCCTCCTCAAAGAATTCTAATGGATTGGTGAGGCATGATTTTCCTTTACAAAAACCATGTTGACTCTTCCCCAACAAATCGATTTCATCTATATGTCTGACAGTTCTGTTCTTTACAGAAAATAGTTTCTATCAATTTGTCTGCTACTGAAGATAGGCTAACTGAGCTATAATTGCCAAGATTGCCTTTGGAACCTTTTTTTTTAAAAATTGACATTAAATTAGCTATCCTTCAGTCATCTGGAACAGAGGCTGATTGAAGCAATAAGTGACATACCGCAGTTAGTAATTATGCATTTTCATATCTTAGTTCCTTCAAAACTCTTGAGTGAATACCATCTGATCCTGGGTGACTTATTATTGTTTAATTTATCGATTTGTTTCAAAACCTCCTCTATTGACACCTGAAACTGGGACAGTTCCTCAGATTTATCAACTAAAAAGAATAGCACAGGTGTGGGAATCTTCCTCACATCCTCTGCAGTGAAGGCTGATGCAAATAATTCATTTAGCTTCTCCGGAATGGCCTTATCTTATCCGTGCTCCTTTAGCATCTCCATTGTCCCATGGTCCCACTGATTGTTTTGCAGGCTTCCTGCTTCTGATGTACTTAAAAAAAAATGCTGTTTGTTTTTGTACCTTTTGGTAGTTGCTCTTCAAATTCTTTTTTGGCCTGTCTAATAGTACTTTTACACTTGACTTGCCAGAATTTATATTCCTTTCTATTTTCCTCAGTAGGATTTGACTTCCAATTTTTAAAAGATGTCTTTTTGTCTCTCACCATCTCTTTCACTTTGTTTAGCCATGGGTGCATTATTTTGGGGGTCCAGTTACTGTTTTTGTGCTTTTGTTTTTTAATTTTTGGGTAAACATACAGTTTGAGCCTCTATTACGGTGTTTTAAAATGTTCCGATGCAGCTTGAAGGTATTTCACTATTTTGGCTTTTTAATTTCCATTTAATTAGCCTCCTCATTTCGTGTAGTTCCCCTTTTTGAAGTTAAATGATACTATGGTGGGTTTCTTTGATATCCCCCCCTCCCCCGAGAAGGTTGTTAAATTTAATTACATTATGATCTCTATTACCAAGTGGTTCACCTCTTGGACCCGATCCTGTGTACCAATTAGTACTAAATCAAGACTTGTGTCTCCTTTTGTGAGTTCCAGAACTAGCTGCTCGAAGAAGCAGACATTAACGGTGCCTAGAAATTTTGTCTCTGCATCCCATCCTGAGGTAACATGTACGTGTCTATGCTATATAGACAGACATCGTCCCTTACCCTGAAATTTTTTCCATTGTTTACTGATGTTTAATGTTTTTGACTAGTAATTCCAATGCAATTGCCGACAACAGAAAATATGTAAGAAAAAGACATAACTCAAAAATACAAAATAGCAAATTCTACATTCTAAGTAGTTATTTGGTTACTCACTATTATTGAAGAATGACGAATATCTAATGCACAACTGTCATCCACAGGATGGATCTGTAATCTCATAAATTTGCTGAAGGCCTCCTCTTTGATTCCAAGGTCATGAAGCCCATGAAGCACTTTTCCTTCCAGTTTAAGAGTTTCCAAAATACTTCGTATTAAAACAGAATACAAGTTATACATATACGTATTTATAATGACATATACAGGAAAACATATTCCAAAAGTTTGTAGTATTTAGTATTTTAGTATTAAATACTTTTAGTATTAAAAATGTTCCCAAAAATGCCTTCCTTCTGCAATCAAAAGCTTGAAACTAGATTAAAAAAATAAACAGCTATTATTTTAAACCCCTTTTCAAAAGGCATTAAAACACTGTTGTAACTATGTTTATACATTTTTCTGCAGCACAGCAATGGCTAAGGCAAACTGTTTCTCACAGGAAATAAACGGAGAAGTCAAAGCTTTGTCAATCACAAAATCCAAAAATCCCAGTTTATCTGAAAAATAAGGTACAGCAAACTTTTTCCCAAATATATTAAGGTTTTTCTATTTTAAAGAAAGTAGTAAACACACAATAGATTTATTGAACTAGGAAAAATCCATAAATCACATTGAATAATGATACAATGTTTTTAATAATTATACAAGGCCTATTTTGAAAAAAAAGCTATATACTAAATTATATGATTTTAGAGCGATCATGTAATTTGCAAACATCTTTTTATATAAACAAAAGGAGTATTCTGAAAGAGACAGAGTCTTTGCTGACTGGATTAAGGATGATAGTACAGCATCACTTATATACTTGGATCAGATTTAGAAAATTATTTTTGTTACCATAAGGTAAAGGGCTTTTTTAAATACAAGAAAGCTGAAGGAGCTCAATACAGGACAACTAAGTAACCACTACTTTTTTAAAAAAAATCAAAAACACTGCAGAATCTCTGAAAAGCCATGGCACCTTGACAAACAACTAGCCTGAGCAATCATATGTCCACCATCATTCCTGAACCGGTAAGCCAAAGGCACACTTGAAAAAGCCATGTTGATTCCTTTCATTGACTATAAATATAAGACTAAAAAGGTCTTAACGTGCAATATACAAGTTACATAGTACTTTGCATTAATGAGGTAAATTCTATCTCTGAATATCAAAGAGAAATTACCCAAGACAAAATAAAAGAAGAGCCATTCTGGATTTTCATATTTCAGTATGAGATTAATCAATTTCAAATCTACTTCTAAAAAAAGTAGCAACAGCTTTTTTGTAGCATTAGACTCTTGAAGGAAGACCGCTTCAAAAAGATCATATATTGAATTAAATTAGTGGATGATGGTCCTGTACGAAGATATAGAATCACAGAATCATAGGACTGGAAGGGACCTCGAAAGGGCATCTAGTCCAGTCTCCTACACTCATTGCAGGACTAAGTATTATCTAGACAAGGGGTGGGCAAACTTTTTGGCTTGAGGGCCACATCGGGGTTCCAAAACTGTATGGAGGGCCATGTAGGGAAAACTGTGCCTCTCCAAAATCTAACCCTATCCGCCCTCCCACTTCCCGCCCCCTGACTGAGCCCCTCAGAGCTCCCGACCCATTCAACTCCCCCTACTCCTTGTCCCCTGACCACCCCCTCCTGGGACACCGCCCCCTATCCAATCCCCCCTGCTCCTTGACTGCCCCGACCCCTATCCACACACACCCCAGACAGGCCCCCCGGGACCCCACCCCCAATCCAAACCCCCTCTAAAGCCCCTTTCAGAATGAGACCCAGCAAACATGGGCAGAGAACTCAGGAGGACCAGGGGCAGCCGTGTAGCAGGAGAGAAGTGGCAGTTTCCCCTTGAAAGCGCCACTTCTCTCCGGCAGGCTGTGTGGACGCCCGGTGCTCCTCCTGAGTCCTCCGCCTACATTCCTGCCACCCGCACTGCCCACCTGCTCCTAAGAGGCTGCAGGTGAGCCTCCCTTCCTGCTCTCCCCTGCCCCCGCAGTGCAGCCCCCTTCCGCGCTGGTGGCACGGTGCGCTGAGGCTGCAGGGGAGGGGGAACAGCAGGGGTGGGGCCGGGGGCTAGCCTCCCCGGCCAGGAGCTCAGGGGCTGGGCAGGACGGTCCTGCGGGCTGTAGCTTGCCCACCTCTGATCTAGACCATCCCTGACAGGTGTTTGTCTAAACCTGCTCTTAAAAATCTCCAGTGATGGAGATTCCAAAACCTCCCTAGGCAATTTATTCCAGTGCTTAACCACCCTGATGGTTAGGAAGTTTTTCCTAATGTCTAAACCTCCCTTGATGCAATTTAAGCCCATTGCTTCTTGTCCTATCCTCAGAGCCTAAGAAAAACAATTTTTCTCCCTTCTCCTCGTGACAACCTTTTACAAACTTGAAAACTGTTATGTCCCCCCTCAGTCTTCTCCTTTCCAGAGGAAACAAACTCAATTTTTTCAATTCTCCCTCACAGGTCACGTTTTCTAGACGTTTAATCATTTTTGTCACTCTTCTCTGGATTCTCTCCAACTTGTCCACATCCTTCCCGAAATGTGGCACTTAGAACTGGACACAATACTTCAGCTGAGGCCTAATCACCGCAGAGCAGAGCGGAAGAATTACTTCTCATGTCTTGCTTACAAAACTTCTGCTAGTACACCCCAGAATGATGTTCGCTTTTTTTGGAACAGGGTTACATTGCTGATTCATATATAGCTTGTGGTCCATTATGACACCCAGATCCCGTTCCACAGTACTCCTTCCTAGGCAGTCATTTCCCATTTTGTATGTGTGCAACTGACTTCCTTCCTAAGTGGAGTACTTTGCATTTGTCCTTATTGAATTTTATCCTATTTACTTCAGACCATTTCTCCAGTTTGTCCAGATCATTTTGAATTAAAATCCTATCCTCCAAAGCACTTGCAACCCCTCCCAGTTTGGTACCGTCCGCAAACTTTGTAAGTGTACTCTATGCCATTATCTAAACCATTGATGAAGATATTTAACAGAACCGGACCCAGAACTGATCCCTGTGGGACGCCTCTTGTTATGTCCTTCCAGCATGACTGTGAACCACTGATAACTACGCTCTGGGAATGGTTTTCCAACCAGTTTTTCACCCACTTTATAGTAGCTCCATCTAGGTTGCATTTCCCTAGTTTGTTTATGAGAAGGTCATGCGAGACAGTATCAAAAGCTTTATTAAAGTCAAGATATACCACATCTTCCATTTCCCCCCTACCCACAAGGCTTGTTTCCCTGTCTAAGAAAGCTATCAGGTTGGTTTGACACTATTTATTTTTGACTAATTCATGCTAACTGTCACTTATCACCTTAGTATTACCTTCTAGATGTTTGCAAATTGATTGCTTAATTATTTGCTCCATTATCTTTCCAGGAACAGAAGTTAAGCTGACTGATCCGTAATTCCCCGGGTTGTCCTTACTTCCCTTTTATAGATTGGTGCTATATTTGCCCTTTTCCAGTCTTCTGAAATCTCCCCAGTCTTCCATGACTTTTCAAAGATAATCGCTAATGGCTCAGGTATCTCCTCAGTCAGCTCCTTGGGTATTCTAGGATGCATTTCATCAGGCCCTGGTGACTTGAAGACATCTAATTTGTCTAAGTAATTTTTAACTTCTTCTTTCCCTATTTTAGCCTCTTCTGATCCTGCCTCATTTTCGCTGGTATTCACTACGTTAGACATCCAAACACCACCACCAGTCTTGGTGAAAACCGAAACAAAGAAGTCATTAATCACCTCTGCCATTTCCACATTTTCTGTTATTATTTTCCACCCCTCATTGAGTAATGGGCCTACTCTATCCTTGGTCTTCCTCTTGCTTCTAATGTATTTGTAGAATGTTTTTTGTTATCCTTTATGGCTCTAGCTAGTTTGATCTTGTTTTGTGCCTTGGCCTTTCTAATTTTGTCCCTACATACTTGTGTTAGTTGTTTATTAGTTGTTTATTCATCCTTTGTAATTTGACCTAGTTTCCACTTTTTGTAAGACTCTTTTTTATTTTTAGATCATTGAAGATCTCCTGATTAAGCCAGGGTGGTCTCTTCTCATACTTCCTATCTTTCCTAAGCAGTGGAAAAATTTGCTCTTGTCCCCTTAATAATGTCGCTTTGAAAAACTGCCAACTGTCTTCAATTGTTTTTCCCCTTAGACTTGCTTCCCATGGGATCTTACCTATCAACTCCTTGAGTTTGCTAAAGTCTGCCTTCTTGAAATCCATTGTCTTTATTTTGCTGTTCTCCCTCCTACCATTTCTTAGAATCATGAACTCTATAACTTCATGATCACTTTCACCCAGGCTGCCTTCCACTTTCAAATTCTCAACCAGTTCCTCCCTATTTCTCAAAATCAAATCTAGAATAGCCTCTCCCCTAGTAGCTTTCTCCACATTCTGAATTAAAAAATTGTCTCCAATACATTCCAAGAACTTGTTGGATAATCTGTGCCTTGCTGTGCTATCTTCCCAAAAGATGTCTGAGTAGCTGAAGTCCCCCATCACCATCTGTGCTTTGGATGATTTTGTTAGTTTAAAAAAATATGGAGGAACTCAAACATGAAGACTGATTTTTTTTTTCACGTAAGGTACTACTCACAATAAAGAACAGTTACTTACTTGTATTGTAACTATTGTTCGAGATGTGATCCAGTCAGTTATGTGTCTGCCCAGTGCACAGGAGCTGGAGGGTTTTCTCCAGCAGTACCTATCATAGTCCCTCCTGAAACTATATAAGGGCAGCGCTACCCCGACTCCCCTCAGTATCTTCACACTGGAATACATTGACTCAAGTCTCTGATGCAGAGGGGATAGAAGGTGGGTCATGGAATAGACGTGTGAAACCACATCTGGAAGAACAACAGTTACAATATAGGTAAGCAATCGTTTTTCTCCTTCGAGAAGTTGCACAGGTGACTCACAAGCAGTACCATTAGGAGTCTATTTAAATAGTGACTGCACTATTGTGCCCCCAAATTTGCATTAAGATCTTGAAGCAGTTGTGATGGCATAATGATGAGTGAATGTAAGCTTGGAGGACCAAGTAGAAGCCCTATAAATGTCCAGTATGGGAAGGTCCCTTAGAAAATTATTGAAGAAGCTTGAGCTGCTGTTGAATGGGCTAACAGTGTTTTTGGAGGAAGGGTGTTCACTACTCCGTATGCTGTTGTGTCACAGGAAGTAATCCATATGGAATTTGTCTGTGCTGCTTGACCTCTCGTTCTGTCAGCATATAAAACAGAGCCAAGGAGCCAGCCTAAAAGGTTTGGTCCTGTCCATTTAGAATGCCAGTGCTTGCCTTACGTCCAAAGTACCAAAGCTCTGCACCCCTATTTGAGTGTTCCTTTGCTGAAAAACATGTACGTTTATTGTCCTGTTCAAATGAAAAGCCAATACTACCATAGTCAGAAATTTAGGATGTGGTCTCAAACAGCATATATTGCGGTCCTGCTTTCACAGTTTGACGCTCACCCACTCTTCCGCCTGATGTAATGCTAATGAGAATGGATATCTTCTGACACAGATGGGGCCAAGAATAGGTGGCCAAAAACTCAGATGGAGGACCCCATCAATGCAGCTAATATAATGTTAAGGTCCCAAAGTGCTACTGTACCTTTAACAGGAGGAAAAAGCCAGACAATCCCTTTTAAAAATCTATGACCATGAAGTTGGAAAAAAAGCTCTCTCGATGGCTGGATAGCTGAGATCACTGCTAATTAGACTCTCAGGGAACTTAGAGAAAGACCCAAGGATTTGAGAAGGCACAGGTGCTCTAAAATGTTCTGAATCTTAGCTTCTGCTGGATGTATTCCCTGAAGAGTGGGCCAGACTGAAAACGTTTCCACTTAGCCAAATAAGTGGATCTAGTGAACTGATTTCTCATATTAAGCAATATTTCCTGAACTGCCACTGAGCAGTCCTTCTCAACTTGATTTAATCAATCAACAGCCAAGCCATGAGTTGCAGACTGTTGGGTTCCAGATGCAGCTCCCGTTCATGTTGCTGGGACAGAAGGTCTGAAAGAAGAGATGGAGACTCTGAAGGGTGAGTCAAGAACCTGAAGATCAGAGAACCAGCACTATCTCAACTAAACTGGCACGATAAGAATGAATTTGGTGTGCTCTTGTTTCAATTTCAGGATCAGTTGTGGGGCAAGGACTAGGGGGTTAAGGCATACATGAGACTCAGTTCTCATCTCAGAAGAAAGGTGTTGGTCAGCGAACCTGAACTGTGATCTATTCAGCAACAAAACTGACAGCATTTCTTGTCTTTCATTGCAAACTGGTGACTGACTCAATACCCCAGAGTTGGAAGCATGATGTTCTTGAGGGACCATTTGTGATTCTGAGAGAACCTCCTGCTGAGATCAGCCAACTGATTCTCAGACTCAGTTAAGTGAGTGGCAATAGAAGCAATGCCTTCCTTGATGCAAAAATCCCAAAGATTCATGGCTTCTGACAAAACCGATTGGAGCATGCCCCTCCCTGTCTATTTAGGTAATAAATGGAGGTTGTATTGTCAATCAATAACTGGACCGATAAGCCCAACTGTGAGCTGAGGGAGAAAAGCACAGAACCACAGAATCATAGGGTTAGAAAGACCACCAGGGTCAACTAGTACAGAAGTTTCCAACCTGTGGGTCCGCAAACTATGTCTAAGAGATCCGTGAAAATTTTTTGCTACCATAGAACAGTGGTTTTCAACCTGTGGTCTGCAGACCCCTGGGATCCACGGACTATGTCTAAGATTTCCAAAGGGGTCCACATCTCCATTTGAAATTTTTTAGGGGGCTGCAAATGAAAAAAGGTTGAAAACTACTGGATTGGTTGTGTCTAAACCATCCAAGACAGACAGCTATCCAGACTCTTTTTGAAAATCTCCAGTGAAGGAGATTCCATTACTTCCCTAGGCAGTTTGTTCCACTGTACTACTGCTATTACAGTTAGAAAGTTTTTCCTGAGATTTACTCTAAATCTGCTATGCTGTAATTTGAACCCATTGCCTGTTGTCCTGTCCTCTGTGGCAAGAGGGAACAAATTTCCGCCCATCTTTTTTATGGCAGCCTTTCAAGTATTTGAACACTGCTATCATGTCCCCCCCTTAATCTCCTCTTTTCCAAACAAAACATACCCAATGCCTTCAGCCTTTGCTCATATGGCTTGCATTCCAATCCTTTGATCATCTTTATCACTTGCCTCTGGATCCTTTCCAGCTTCTCTACATCCCTTCTATGCAGTGGTGACCAAAAATGGACACTGTACTCCAGCTGAGGCCTAACCAGTGCCGAGTAAAATGGCACTGCCACCTCCCATGACTTGCATGCTATGCCCCTGTTAATGCAACCCAAAACTGCACTTGCTTTTCTTGCAACAGCATCATATTGACGACTCCTGTTGAGGTTGTGATTCACTACAACTCCCGGATCCCTCTCAGAAATGCTGCTTCCAAGCCAGTTATCCCCCATTCTGTATTTGTCCATTTGGTTTTTCTTCCTAAGTGTAGCACCTTACATTTGTCTTTGTTGAATTTCATTTTGTTGTTTATAGCCCAGTTCTCCAGTTTATCAAGGTATCTTTGAATGTTAACTCTAACCTCCAAAGTGTTTGCAACCCCCCAGCTTTGTGTCATCTGCAAATTTGATCAGTATGTTCTCTACACCTACATCCAAGTCATTAATAAAGATGTTAATGAACACCTGACCCAGAACAGATCTCTGTGGAACCTCATTTAAGATCTCCTTCCTATCCAACGTCTTTCTCTTTGTATGCATTTTAAGCAATTATGTATCCACCTAATGGTAGTTCTGCTGAGCTCGCATTTCTCCAGCTTACTTATGAGAATTTCATGGGGGATTGTGTCAAAGCCTTAATAAAGTCCAGCTGTATTATGTCTACCACATTCCCCCAGTCCACCAAACCAGTTACCTTTTCAAATAAGCTGGTTTTGGCATGATTCGTGTTTAGTAAATCCATGCTAGCTGCTAGTGATCACCACTTCATCCTTCAGGTGTTTGCAAACTGAGTGCTTTATTCATTGTTCTAGTAGCTTCCCAGGTATAGAGGCCAGGTTGACTGGTCTACAGTTCCCTGGTTCCTCCTTTTCCCCCTTTTAAAAAGATGGGCACTACATTAGCCCTTCACCAGTCTTCTGGGACCTCTCCTGTCACCCATGAGTTTGCAAATATTATTGCCAGTGGCTCCGAGATTTCTTCAGCTAATTCCTTCAGCACCCTGGAGTGAACAGCATCAGGCCTTGCTGACTTGAATTCATTCAAATTAGTCAGAGTATCTTTGACTCATTCTTTACTTATTCTGATAGCATGCAAGTCATCCCTTCTTCTTTATTGTCTGTGATAACTTCATTAGTCATCTGGTTACATGTTTTTTTTTTCTGTGAAGACTGACACAAAGCAGGCATTGAGCAGCTCCATCTGCTTATCTTCCATTACTAGCTCACCTTCTCCATTGAGCAGCAGACCCACACCATCCCTGATCTTTCTTCTTTGTCTGAGATATTTGTAAAACCCCTTCTTGTCTCTTACATTTCAGCCAGTTGTAACTAATTCCTTGCCTTGCCTTTCCTGATTTTGTCCCTACATGCTTGTGCTATTCTCATGTATGCTTCCTTGGTGATATGCCCCTCCTTCAATTTCCTTTATGTATCCTCTTTGGTTTTTAGATAGCTGAAAACCTCACTGTGCGGTCAAATTGGCATCCTGTGGCTCTTCTTATCTTTCTACTGCATTGGAACAGCATGATGTTGAGCCTCTAATATTACATCTTTTAGGAACTGCCAGTCCCCTTCCACTCCTCTTCCTCCTAATTGGCGTCTCTGTGGGACCTTGCCTACTATTTCTCTTAGATGGTTGAAGTCTGCCTTTTTGAAGTTCAGTGTCTTCATATAAACGAGAACAACAATGCAAAAAGTCAATTCATGCCCTGTACATAATGCTTGGAGGTCACAACCCACTAGGTGAGGGTCTTACTCTATCAGAGAGACATTGGTAATGATTATCTTGGAAGGAAGGAGGTGATAAAAAAGGTACATCTCCAGATATGTTGTTCTGATCCATCCACCATTTTAGGGAACTTAGGACCAAAGGAGGAATCCGAACCAACTTGTCTGAGGGGTGTCTGTTTGGTCAACTGACTGACTTCATCCACCCTTGAATGATGAACAGGTGCAGTTGGGCACATTGGGTCACTTAACTACATGAGGCCATGTGGCCTAGTAACCTTAAACATACTTGGACCACAGAAGTAGGGTATGACTAGAGAGAGAGAGAGACAGAATTGGTAAATGATCTAAAATCTGTCCTGAGGGAGAAAAAACATCATGTTCATAGACTCAGTGAACTCGATTTTCTGTGTTGGGACTACTGTGGATTTTTCTTTGTGCAGCATGAATCCCAGACAATCTAAGAGATAGATGATAAACTAGACTCGGTGAAGAACCTGATGTTTGGATCTGTATCACACTAACCAATCATGCAGATATGGGACTACTTATACTCCCTTTTTTCCTCAAGTAGGCCGCCACCATCACCATGCAGTTGATTAATACTGGTGGGACCAAGCACAGGCCAAAGGGAAAGACTGTGTACTGATACTGTTGGCCTGCTACTACAAATCTCTGAAACCTCCTGTGACTTGTCTGTACTGCCATGTAGAAATAGGTATCTGCAGATTGAAGACCACAAATCAGTCATTGTGATCTAGGGAAGGAACGACCGATGCTAGGGAAACCTGATGAAATCTTATACACTTGATCATCTTATTGAGATTTCGAAGGTCCATTATGGGGTCTCACACCCCCGTTGGACTTGGGGATCAAGAAAGTATCATGAGTGAAACCTCTTTCTACCATGTTGAAGAGGAACTTCTTCTATGGCCTCTACACTGAGCAAAGTGCAAACTTCTTGAAGGAGCCATTATGACTCATGAAATGGGTCCATGAAAAGGGACGGGATAGATGGAAGGGAAAGGAGGGTGGAAAGGTGCTGGATACAATATCCCAACCTCATAGTGCTTAGGACCCATTTTGCTGACATTATGGCTTCCTAAGCACTGAGGAAATGGGATACTCTGTCCCCAAATGGGGATGTGGGGTGGTGAGCAGGAAGATCACCAATGATTTATTGCTGTCCTCGAAGGAGAACTCACATGGGCTGCTTACCCACAGCTGACTGAGAACAAGCTGGCAGTGTTGAGCAGATCCTTCTCTGTGATTTGTGCTTTCTTCTTGAAAAATTACACTGCGTTGGTGGGTATAAAGATCCTCTATAGTATTTATTTTGATACTATAGCTGCAGGGGTCTGCATAGAATCCCAATGAACGAAGTGTAGTACAAGAGTCTTTCAATGAATGTAGTTTCATCAGTTGTGTACAAAAATAAAAACTGACCAACAAATCAGATGTCCTTCATGGTTTGCTGGAGGTCCAAGGCTATGCCCGAGTTTTGTAACTGTGAGACTGGAGCGATGTCTTGGCTACCATACAATCTTTTACCAGGAAAGCCTTATATTCCTTCTTGACGCTGTGTCGCAGTTTACAAAGTCACATTTAGCTAACAGTGCCTGCTGGTTTGCTATCTGCATCTGCAGAGAGGAGTTGGAATATTTTTTTCTCCCAAATAAATGGAAGTCTCTTTGGCTCTTTTTCTTTGAAAGTTTATTTAAATCTTCCCTGATGCGATATCTCACTGGGAGTGTGACGGGGTTGGGACTCACCACCGCAGCACCTCCCAGTGGCATGTCTGGGAATTACCTCAATCCATGTGGAGCGCCCTCCATTGGTGATGTCCCGTCCGTCTTTCGCCCTCTGTTGGCATCTGGACCAGCGTTGCTCCCTTCTCTCGTGGCATCCTCTTCAGGACGCTGCCCTCCGGCAGTGCCCCCTAGTCCATGCTCACTCCTGTCCGGGGAGGGAGGAGGGGGGCGGGGAGTTAACAGCAGTCCTTCTGCTTAGCCCCAGCCAATGTGGCCAACCACACCCTCAAAGTCTAACCCCTTCTGTCAGAGGCTGGGTGCAGTCCGCTATGGCCACGTCTAACAGCCGGGCATAAGTGTAAGGCGGGGACCCAGGCCCGCCCTCTACTCTGGGTCCCAACCCAGGGACCCTTTGGCGGCAGCCTTACTGCTTGCCCTCCGTCTCTCCCTTTGTCTGTCTCTCTCCCTGGGTTGTTTCCCCTCCGGCCCCTTTGCACCGGCTAGGCCCTTTTTCTCAGGGCCTGCAGCCTGGCAGGTACCAGGCTGGAGTTCCCTTCTGCTCCCCACACCTGCCCACTACTGCGCTGTCCCTGGTGCTAGTCTCCTCACACAGGAAACAGACCTTTACCCTCTGAAGGCCTGGGAGAGACTGACTGCTTCTCTCCTGGACAGCCTTTATTTAGGGCCTAGCGTGGCCCCGATTGGCTGCCTCTTGTTCAGCCCTGATTGGATCTCTAACAGGCCCTCCCTGATTTCCTGCCGCCTTGCGCAGCCGCTCTGGCCTGCTGTAAACCTATCTTGCCTGGGGGTGGGGCACTGCCCCACCACAGAGAGCCACAACTAGCAGGGAGTTTGAGGCAGGATGGGAATAAGAACACCTGAAGTCTTGCAATGGGCCACAATACTGTTATCTGTGTGATTAGCTATAGAAGCTAAGTAGGCTGGTATGTGCCATAAGGTCTTTGCCAGTTCTAGATGAGCCTCATTAATTGGGAGGGCTACCCTCCTCAGGCAGCCACCTGGAAAAATGTCCAAAAGCTTGTGAGTGCTCTCTTGCACAAGCTCAGATTGAATGCCTAAAGCCTCAGTCAGTCTCCTCAGAAGGCCCTTATAAGACTTAAAATCCTCTGGAACCGGAGAATAGTGTGGGATCATTGAGTCGACAGGTGAGGAAGTCCGGTTAACAGTAGTCGATGGATCCTCCTGTGGTACAACTGGTTCCTCCTGCAGCACTGGCTGCTCATAGGGAATAGTTTCTCTGTGTGCTTCCAATCTAGGTGGCTCTGGAAACTGCTTTGCCAAATACTCTGGCAACCTTCCCCTTGACTGAACCAGTGATCAAAACCTTGGAGCTTGGGAAACACCCCAGCAGTTCCAAAACAGCCACCAGGGGAGAGCATATGGCATAGGCAGCCAATAAGTACCAGGCTGCTACAATCTATCTCTGCTATATGATTGGTCCCACTGCCAGTATACATAATCTCCTGCTAGGAGAACCCAGACGACTTACTAGACTGATTGTGCCTAAAGAGGGGATGGGGAAGTTCTGGAAGACCCTGAACCCAACTGCGACGAGCTGTCAAAGTAGTCAGTTGGTATTGTGGGTTGCCAAACGTGATGGGGCCACTAGCTGACCTGACTTATTTGTAGCCCATTGTGAAGACGCCAACATCGATACCGAGTTAGGGATGGTATCACAAATGCATCCCAAGACACTGAAGGTATGGCATCATAAATTGATCCTCTGTAGTACTGATGTTGATAATGTAGCTGTGGAAAGACCTTGCAGACAGTGTCAGGGTATAAACTGTAATCAGTACACACTACGACGAACATTCCAGTAGCGAGGCCACAAACAACGAGCCAGAGAGAACGATCAGTACTGAGGTCGAAGGCCATACTAGTGCGGACATTGTGTGTGCTGGTGCTGAAGATGGTACTGGGGCCATATCTGTGCCACATTAGTGAACTGGTACTGATACTGGCACTGCTAACAGTCTCTGCACCAGAACTGAGAAGCCAGACAGGCCCAGGACAGCGAAGCCACCGTGGTGGACTCCTGTACCACAGGAGAGGTTGAGATGGAAGGCAGAGCAAATTCCTTAGCTGCCTCATAAGCGTTTGCTGTTGTCAGTACTAACAAAGTTGATGCCAAAACAGAATCCATTGGTACCAGAACTGACAGCACAGTACTGGTATTTCCCTGCTGCAGTACCAGGGAGACAGATTGATGGCCCAGCTCTACCCTGAATACCTGAAGAGTCCTGATGATGTTCCAAGTCCTTTTGTGAAGAACAAGAGGAACCCTTCTGTGGCTGTAGTCTATCTTATGGATCCTAATTCAGTGGAGGCCCTGCAAAAGAAGACTGACCCCTCTTTCTCTGTGGAGAAGAAACTAAATCCAGGCTTCTGTCCAAAGCATCTGCGGGCAGGCAGCAGGGCATACAACTGAGGGCCCTGGGCCTGAGGTAGGCCTTACGGCCAGCTCTATGAGATGTATGAGGAGCAGATTTCTGAAGACCTTCATTCTTTTCTCGAAATAATGACAGACACTGCACCTCTCCTTTCTATGTCCCTCATAAAGACACAAAAGGCAGCATGGGGAGGAGGGGGTCACTATTTGGAACAGACACCTCACATGATGCACAATGCTTAAAAAGTATAGCAAGTGCTGTATGCCACTGGTGCCAAGCACCAAAAACTAACTATTAAAATAACTTTAAATAAAATGAAGTGAAAAAGAAACCTAACTATTGGGTACTACCTACTATAGCTACTTACAGATAAAGTAGAGAGCTAAACTCGCTGACTATGCCGAAGAAAAATACCTGAGAAAAATCCCCAAAGGAAGATATAACTCAGGCCACAGGTGGTGGGAACTGAGAGTGGGAAGGGCGGCACTTCCCTTGTATAGCCACAAGGATGGGGCAGGGGGGTGTGCTACTCTCC
Source organism: Eretmochelys imbricata (assembly GCF_965152235.1). Classification (NCBI taxonomy): domain Eukaryota; kingdom Metazoa; phylum Chordata; order Testudines; family Cheloniidae; genus Eretmochelys; species Eretmochelys imbricata. The sequence continues at coordinate 98,324,562 of NC_135572.1, forward strand.
AGCTCCAGTGCACTGGATGGGGTGCATTGGCACATGCTCCAGAGTGCAATACATGTGTGCAACCAACCACTCAGAGAAGAACTATGCCGACTAGAAAAAAAATAGTATTTGTGATGTTCAAAAAGGCTTATTTCAGACATCCAAAAAATGTTCAATCATACAAAATAAAATAAAAATAAGCCCCACAATGCTTCTGTCAATGAAGCTTAATAAATAATAAGTGGTCCAATAAAATATATTACCTCACCCACCTTGTCTCTGTAATGAAGCTTAATGTGATACAAAATGTCACTCCTAAAAGACTACCTTAACTTTCTAAAAATTATGAAAAGGAGAATGCACGTAATTTATCTTAAAAAAAACCAACGCTTTCTCCACCTGTTTTATATATGCAGACAGTATTCCTTCCATTCACTACTTTCAGTTTAAATAGCAAGTGTCCCAACTGTAAACAAGATCCTCCAAGAGAAAAAAGATCATACATCACAATACAATGTTCACATACAAAGCCATGTCACTGTACACCAGTATTTCATATATACTCTACAAGAATCCGAGTTGCAATACTGGAGTTATAAATTTGACACACCTCAAAGTATGGAACACAGGATATTATCTAATATTGTGAACACAAAAAAACTGTTAATTCTACAAACTGTAGAGCTTATAAATTTAATAATGAAATTCTTACCTAAATGGATCATGAAAATCCAGGTCAATAGGAAGACCATTTAGAAATAAATGTGCCTCTCCAGGCTGAATTCCGAGTATTTCATGGAAATGCTTGAAAAGGAAAGCGGAAAAATTGCTAGTTTTCTAAGATGAATGTCAACAATAAAACAAAAACATTTTTAGAACTTAAAGTAAATCCTACTATAATACCTGAAAATTTTGTGGAACATATGGAAAATCCAATCTCCATCATTAAAAAAAAAATTCTTTAACTAGAATTTTGGCAGAAAAAATAGACAATATCCTGTTATAAACACAATTTTACACATTGTGAATACTTATTACAAATGAAAAAGCTATAAAAACCATAAAATGTGGCTTACACTGGTTTTATAATATACACATGATACTATATTCTTAATGTTTCCTGTTAGAAAACTGATACTTCTTAGCAATATAGAAAAGTGGCACTTAATTCTTCAAAAACTATTCATACCATTTTCTCCCCAAACCAGCAAAGGCAAACAAAAAAAGGGTAGCAATGACATTCTGAAAAGGGGAGACAGTGAGCTCCTCTATTACTGTCAGACTTCTACATACAGCTGGAGGGCTCCCTTACATTCCTCCTGTTGGACACATGATACCAGTGAAGGCAATGCAACTCACTCGCATGGGCCTAAATCACAAAGGGAGAAGATAACTCCATACTGAACTGCAAAAAGAGACAAGTTTAGCAACCAGAAAGGATAGTAGCAGCTGAGTGGGGGCTACCACACATGCTTTCTAACCATGAATGAGAAGAATCTGCCTGGTACTAGGCTGGAAGGGAGGGTACAAATAAGAGAAGGCATGCCCCTCAGCCTTTTCTCAGGACAAGCAAGGTATTGGGCTCTGAAAAAGGGGATAGATGTCCTATTCCCCAGCCTTTCTACAGTTGCTGGCAACAAGACAGGACAGGAAAATCAACAAGGACAAAAAAAAAAAAAGAGTCTTACCCCCACGATGACAATCTCCACTCACAAAAATTCAGCACCAGACCAGGAGAGCATGAGGGTCAGCAGGGGTCTCTGAGATATGGCTCAGTCCCCACCAGAGGAGCCAAGAGAACCAAAATCAGGCATGTAAAGGGATTATGCCCAATATACAACGTTGGTGTTTTGTGTGGAAAGCCTCCAGTTTGCCCAGTCTGAGCAGCGCAGTGTCCAGGTTTTGCAGCTGTACAACAGTATGGGGAGCATACAGCTTGAATAGATCCTGAACTTGGTTGCTGTGCTGAGATGATGTTGATTCCATATTCATTGTAAATGACTCCTGGAAGATGCTGCGATACCAATCCAATGGAGAACCTCCGTGTGAGAGTAGGAGGAAATGGTGAGCATAGAACCCAAATAGCAAAAGTTGGAGACTGCTTCTACAGTTTGATTATTCAAAGAGATTGGAGTCACTGACGGACCTGGTCCTAGATTTTGCAACTTTGGCTCTGACCATGAAACATGGAGGCCAATCTTAGCTAACTCCTCCTCCATTTGCTGGAGTGCCTTGTGAAACCTGTCGGGGCTCTGTACCAAAAGAGCAATGTCAACAACATAGTCAAAGCCTCAGAGCGAGAGAGCACCAATCTTAATGCCTGTGGACCTGATGGAATGCATGGAGTCCATTGCCCAACAAAAAAGAGTAGAGGGACCAAGACGCAGGCCTGCCTGACACCAGATACTGATTTAAAAGGTGCAGACACCCGATTCCCCAGACGTACACGGGCAGTGGTTTCATTATGCAGCTGTCTAATCAAGTCCAGCATAGTGGAAGGGATACCTATGCCCTTTAAGGCCATTAAATGGGGTTTGATATGAACAATACTAAAATAAGAACATTTAGTCATATAATTGGCAAAATACTGCACTTGCAGATGTGTTGTATTTAACAGGTATTTTGAATCATTCACATACAGCAGTCCTTAGTACAGACTCATACAGCTGGATACCATTTTGACTACATTTAATCATCATATGGTTTTCAACCTTTAATATGTTTTAGTCATTTCCCCTCATTACATTTTCTATTGAATTCCATTATCTGAGAAGTGAATCATTCAGTTATGCACAGCATGAGATCATATCTTCCCTGCTGCTAGATGGATGCACTATAGCTCAAGAAGTTGCCTGACAATTTAAATGCACTGTAATGGTGATGTTTAGAAAGTTGCCTAACTTTTATTCATGCAAAAGAGTTTATTTATTATTTTAAAGTTATATGCTGTTGTATTGATGTTTAACTGGCCCTTCCTTTAAATTATCCTTGTCAGTTAATTCCAGATGGGTATTTTTTATTTGTTCGTATTTAGTTTGTTTGTTTTTTTTAAATTCTTCTGTTTGGGGGAGCTGTTTTTATTTGATGTTCGGTTGCTTTTTGTTTGTCTTTGTATAACTATAGCTAAACTAAACCCCCAAATTTATTTAGTTTTGTTGGCCTTGTTGAGAAATGGAGCCATTTACTATTTTTGGGTAAGAAAGAAAAGTGTTAGGGAAATTATAAATATATATATAAACAGTATGGATTCCAGAAACTCTTTCAGTCAAACAAAGATAGTGTTAACTAGAAGCTCATTAAATGAGGATTATAAAAAAAAAAAAAAAAGTCCAGGGAATGCTGAGGGAGAGCTAAACTGAAGGACTACATACTGCTTACAGAGCTGTGTTCATCTTGATGTAAGAGCAATACTTAAAATTATTTTTAAGTATTTCTAAGTATAAACTGACTAGATACTGAATTCAGTAACTAGTTATTTTGGCTTTTGCATATTTTTTGTAAATTTTAAGGTACAAAGTTAAGTTTGCATGAGCAGTTTAAGTCAGTTGTAATGAGCGTGTGATAATGGGGTATGTCTAGTAGGAAAGAGGCTGAATTGTTAGCTGTTAATTTCTAAACATGCCCAGGTTTGGGCTTTTAAAGGTGCAGAATTTTTGTAAAGGAAATAATATTGTTCTGGCGTATTAGCTGAAATTCATTAAAACTTATTTTCAACCTTAGCTCTATTTTTATTGAGTTTGATTTTTTGTTCATGAATCAGAGTCAAGTCGGAAACTTTAGTCTTCAGTTCCAGAAAGTTTGTATCCTCCAAGGAAGTCATTACTCTTGTCCTCTTCTCATATGGACATAGTTGCTGAAGAGTTGTCAATTTCCTCAGAATTTAAGTAGAGTTCCTCTCTGTGCTCATCTTCAGCACTTTTCCTCCTGATTCTCAAAAGAGTCTGCAGGTAGCTGAATCAACATGGGTGGTAGAAGAGTCAGTGCAGGTAGAACAAACACTGACACCAGCTGTGCTAACACTACTGTTACGATAAGGTTCGTTGGTAACTGAGATGGGATGTGCATCATGTGCTATGGTATAGGTCACAGATTTCATTGCTGATGTCACCAAAACTTCCACAGTGCTGTGGATTCCAACTTGCCCAATATGAGGATGTTTTCTGGGGGGGATTAAGGCTGTTGCAAAAACAATCTGATAATAGAGGTCATTAGATTATGCAATAACTCTTGCTATAGCCTGTTAGAATCAAATATCACAGTCACTGCTTAAAGAGATGGCTGTCAAGCCAAGAACAAGGTCAGCTGGGAATCAGGTGACAACTGTTGCCCTCTTAGCACAGATTGAGCATAGAATTTTGGAGATGATGATGTCCTGTTTAACATTCAGAAGAGTGTTGATGTGTCCCAGTGACACAAATGCAATCAGATCTTGCAGGACTCTTTATACACATGGGAATGCTGATGTTGGGTTTATCCTTTCACTGGACCTGCACTAAAGCAGGCTGACAGGGATTTGTAACAACGAGCTTTAAACATCAAGTCTGGATGTTACTTTGAAGTACAGAATGACTGGTCCTTTGAAATGAAGTCGTTTCAGCTCCCTTGTGCTAGAACAGGTGCAATTAAGGTTGACCAATTAAGAGGCAGGGCACCACCTGGCTGGGGCTGTAAACATCCAGGCTTTCAGTAAGAAAGGGGGATGATCAAGGAGCAAGAGCAACAGGAAGTGCCCTGGGCTTGGTTGCCAAAGTCCCCGGGGGGGAGGCGGTGGAAACTGGGGGGAGGGGGAGAGAAAGAGAAGAGAAGGGCATCCAGGGAGAAAGCTCTGAGAGGCAGTGCTCATTCGAAAGAGCACAGAAGAATCCTGCTAGAGGCCGTGAAGCAGGAGGGAGTGAAAGGAAAGGGGGAAATCTCCTGGGAGCTGTAGCCCAGGATGGGCTAAAGAACTGGGCTGTTGTTTTTGCTTATGTTTGGAAAATAAAATTGTTTACAACGAGATGCTGAGTATGGGAGCGGGTCTTTTAAGGGCTGGAGACAAGCCAGGGCCTTACAGAAGGTTCTCAAGTACATTCTTTGAAAGACCTGAAAGTGCAGAGCGACATCTAAGCACACATCTTACATTCCAGACAACCATAATCTTTACTCAGGCAGAAGGCATTGGAATCATGCCTCTTCATTAGCAACACAAAGATTATATTTAGGCTACCTTCAGCAGCCCCAGGGTATTTTTCATTCTCCATCTGAAAGAGAAATGGTACTTAATACAATTTTTTTAATGAAGAAGTGTAAAGGTGCATCAGGAATTGAACTGCATCCATCAAATACCATAAACTGGGCACTCAAAATTCTATGGTGATAGGTATGGTATAAAAACTTTACAGAATAGTCCAGGGATCAGCAACCTTTGGCCCACGGCCCACCAGGGAAAGCTGCTGGTGGGCCGGGATGGTTTGTTTACCTGCCACGTCCACATGTTCAGCCAATCACGGCTCCCACTGGCCGCGCCGCTTCCGCAGCCCCCATTGGCCTCGGACAGCAAACTGTTGCTAGTGGGAGCTGCGATTGGCTGAACATGCAGATGCTGCAGGTAAACAAACCGTCCTGGCCAGCCAGCGACTTTCCCTGGCAGGCCGAGTGCCAAAGGTTGCCGATCTAATGTACAGAACCGAAGTGTGGTACCAAGAAACGGAAGAGCTCAAAGCCTGCCTCTATTAACAATGAGAAGCACAGAAGGCCCAACCTCACACCAAAGCACAAAAGCACCTGGAAAAAGTTAAACAATGCCTATTGCTCCATCAACTCACCCAGCTACAGTGCTTTATGAGTAGATACAATGCTCCATATGTGCAGTCTATCCTCAGCTAGATGCTCCAAAGTGAGAGGTAGCATAGGCAGGGGAACAAGAGGGAGGGAGGACCAAGAATGTGAGTACTACCTACAGCATCATAGTTTGCCAACCAAGTCAGCACCTTGATTGAAGACAATTTTTAAAATAAATAAGGAAACTCACAGAAGAAAATTCAAAATTGATATAAGGATTTGAAGGCAAGCTGTGTTCCCAAAGTATGATCAAAGCTGGGATAAATACTGCGGAGAACTGGTAACTCCTCCATCAAATATAGAATCTTAGAATTATAAAAGATTAGTTTGGAAGAGACCTCAGGAGACCATCTAGTCCAACCCTCTGCTCAAGGCAGGACCAACACTATTTAAATCATCCCAGCCAGGGCTTTGTCAAGCCAGACCTTGAAAACCTCTAAGGATAGAGACTCCACCACCTCCCTAGGTAACCCATTCCAATGCTTCACCACCCTCCTCGTGAAATAGTGTTTCCTAAAATCCAACCTAGACCTCCCCCACTGCAAGTTGAGACCATTGCTCCTTGTTCTGTCATCTGCTATCACTGAAAACAGCTAAGCTCCATCCTCTTTGGAATCCTCCTTCAGGTAGTTGAAGGCTGCTATCAAATCCCCCCTTACTCTTCACTTCTGCAGACTAAACAAGCCCAGTTCCCTCAGCCTCTCCTCATAAGTCATGTGCCCCAGCCCCCTGATCATTTTCGTTGCCCTCTGCTGGACAATCTCCGATTTGTCCACATCCTTTCTGTAGTGGGGGACCCAAAACTGGACGCAATACTACAGATGTGACCTCACCAGTGCCGAATAGAGGGGAATAGTCACTTCCCTCAATCTGCTGGCAATGCTCCTACTGATGCAGCCCAATATGCCATTAGCCTTCTTGGCAATAAGGGCATAGTGTTGACTCATATCCAGCTTCTCATCCACTGTAATCCCCAGGACCTTTTCTTCAGAACTGCTGCTTAGCCAGTCGGTCCCCAGCCTGTAGCGATGCATGTAATTCTTCCATCCAAAGTGCAGGACTCTGCACTTGTCCTTGTTGAACCTCATCAGATTTCTTTTGGCCCTATCCTCCAATTTGTCTGGGTCACTCTGGACCCTATCCCTACCCTACAGCACATCGACCCCTTTCCCCAGCTTAGGGTCATCTGTGAACTTGCTGAGGGTGCAATCCATCCCATCATCCAGATCATTCATAAAGATGTTGAACAAATCCGACCTGATGTTTTGCTCAATATGCTCATAAAGAAAATTATGTTGGGATAATGAGTGAAGGGGTATTATGAAACATTTAGAATTAAGGGGGTTCTCACCTGGTCACACTTTGAAAGCATGGACAAAAGAGAAGAAATCCACTTAGATGGGAATTTTTGGACAACTGCATGTTATGTACAAAAAATCATGCAGTACATTCGTCATAAATTATGTGACATTTTTGATAGAAAAATGTACACTGTATGTATGCAATTATATATTCTACTAATGTATGTTTGACTTGAAACAGTTTAATTAAGATTAAACCCCTCTCCATAAGGTTTACTTAAATATTAATGGCCTGATTTCCCAACAAGATGAGTATCTGCAGCTCCCATTCATTTCAATGGGAGTTGGGTTGCTTAGCAGACTTACAAATCAGCCTCATGTCCTTTCATTAACTGAGGACAGAGCACAGTTAGTGAATCAAACACAAGAGAAGTGAAGAAAAAGAAATCAGTTATTTAAATTTAGGAACAGAATACATTTTTAAATGATTTCCTCCTCTTCATTAGAAATCACTTAAAAGTTGCTACATTAATGCAAAAATGTCCCATAAAGTGACAATAAAATTACAGCTATGTATAATTCAAGGAACAAGGGCAAACCTTCTGATTCTTCTCTATTTCATTTCGCATTTGTTGGTTTACAGGAATTCTGGTCAAAGATCTGTAGGAATAAAATACTGGTATTACTCAGCCATTCTACGTTTAAACAAACATTCTTCCTTACCTAATATAAGTTAGTTTCAGGGGTACAGTGATCAGCCTTAAAAAAATCCCAAAACTAAACATATAAGGTTACCTCAATATTTAAAGTATTATTTCACCTTCTTTATATTAATTTTAGGAAATAGGTAGCATTTTGTACATACTGAAGTTACTTAAGTATATTATCTTAGTTCATAATTTCAAATCTGGATGTTAAAGTTATTTATCTCCATATCTAGGCAACTAAATCAAAGTGGTCTGAAGCTCTCAGTTTTTACTTTAGGCTATTGGAAAGTGTTATGAACAACCACTTACAAAGGTAGTCTAGCCATTAGAGAAAGTGTTTGGGGACTGAGGCGCCTAGGTTCTGTTTCCAACTCAGCTAGTCACTATGTACATGTGGATAAATTACTTAACCTCTGTGCCTCAGTTTCCTAATCTCAAAAATGGTAACAAAACATACGTATAGTACCTCATCATCATATTACAAGGCTTAATTAGCATTCAAACACACTTTGGAATCTCTGTAGTTCAAAGAATTATTAATAGTGGGTATCTTTACGTATTAAACTTTCTCCTATATCTACAGCTACCATAGTTTGGCTCCTTTCACCATTTAAGAAAATTGTGGAAGGCTTTACCAACTTTATTTCATGGATGTGAAAATATGCCTCCGAAAATATAATCCATCTTCAACAAAGACCACTGGAAAAAGTGAAGGAAGTATACCATGCAGCCTCAAGAGGCTGTCTGAGGCTTTTTAGTTAATTTTTTGCAAGGACAAGCAAAGCTTTCTTTTTAAGATTTAGCTGCCAGAAAGACTTGTGAACCCATTCTAGCACTTCAGGGGAAGGAGGGGTTCATTAGTGAAAACATTAATATAGCGTAAGTCAGAGAAAACTATTACTTCTGAGTTTGCTTGGGGACAACCTCAGTTCCCACAAGGAAGCTTTACTTCCCTTTGAACATGCTAAGACGTCTTGTTTGCCTGATACCTCCCCAGAAAGCATGTCAGTTAGTGTCTTGCTCCTTTACGGTAAAATATTCTTCTCATAGTGAGAACAGAACAACTTAAAGACTCAGTAGCTGCAAGAGGTACAGATGAGTTTTTTGTTTTCTTTGATTTAGCTTTCTCTTATTCCATGCTTTCAGATAATAAATTTCTAAGGAAAGAAAATGGTGGTAAGACAATACTAAGGCAGTCACTGTCCTATATGATGCTGGAATAAAATTGGAAGAACAGAAGTAAGAGCTATAGAGGACAGAAAATTCCTAGATGATAATTAGTTATCATTCTGCCTGTCAAATGGAGTGAGGAGGAGGAATCAGGGTCTATGATCTCACAGAGAGAGCTAGAAAAATACAGAATAGACTCTGTGTTATAAAGATGTTGATGTCAGTAATTGTTTGGGAAGACCTGAATACTCACTCATGCCTTCACATCTCATGAATAATATAGTCATCCCAAATTCATCCTTATAAAACTTTTATAACCACACAACCATGTTTATTCTCTATGCACACACAAACACAGTGAATATCCTACTATCTGTGTTAATTGGGGTTTTATTTAGTATAAAATTTTAATGCAGGAGAGCAAGAATGGAAACGATATAGAATAATAATTTCTTTCAAAAATGAAAACAGATTTAAATGAAAAATTTATAATATTATAAAAATATAATATTATAAAATATAATAATAAAGAAAATATAAGCACAAGGATTGATAAGAACATCTCAAACTAGCTCAAAGATGCCAGCAAAACACCCAGTTGAGAAATGAAGCACAAGGATTGGCGGGAAAAAAACCACTATTAAGCTAAAAGCCTGAAAGCAATTGGCTCTGCAGCACAGAGTTTTGGGAGAGCCTGCTACCAGCAATAAGCATCATTTAGTAACATAGCTTATATAACATTTCCCCCATCATAAAGTATTTCTGTAATTGATGGGAATTATTCCTGAGAGTTAATTTAGCCAAAGGAATAATTTAGCCATTAAATAAGTAGGACAAATCACGAAGCTAAAAACCGAAGAGTGAAATGTGTAAACACCAACACAGTAAATACCATTCTGGCCCTGTATGAATACTTTCAAACAGCCTTGAAGTAGCTAGTCATTGTTTAAGAAAAAGTAACAAGGTCCTATTTGAATCTGACTACATTTGGCATAATTTGTACTTTATTATTATTATTGTAGTAGTGGTAGTATAAAATTAGCTCCTACAGGCCTCAGTCAGAATCAGTGCTCCATCATGTGGGGAACTGTCTAGGTACAAAACAGAACACAGTCCCTGTTCTAGACTTTTACAATCGAAATAGAGAAGACACAAAAAAGGAGAGGCAGAACACAATGGAAGGGGGAAAAGAGCAGACGGAGCTGACATGACATTAACAGGAACCTAATATCACATGTGTTATCTTAAATGTTTGTAGGTTTTTGTGGTTTTTTTTGTAATAAGGTAAGACAAGTGAACACGAGATATTAATGAATCACTAACTGGCCCCATGCCTAGTCATTATCATTAGGCACGGTGTCATGTTTTTGGGGGAGGTAGGTTATGAAAAAATTGAAGGGGAGAGGATAGTAGTGGAGAACTGAGGAGAACGTTTCATGCATAAGAGGGAGCATGGAAGATGATGTAAAACTGCTTGCGGAAGAGATGTCAAATGTGGTCAAAATTTCATCATTAACATGCTATTAAAATGAAGTATTGTGTTTTTGTAAATAGAGATGAGCACTTAAAGCTGACAAAATACACAAAATGTTTAGCAATGATGCATACAAATATTGTGAAAGATACTGAACTGAAATGTATAACAGACTATCTCTGGTTATGCTATGTTATACTAATGGTCAGACTTTTCAGTTTTAGTACTTTCCAGTTTCACTATTATAAACAACAAATTTAAAAATAATAAAATGAGCTCCAAACAACATAAAGGAATCTGAAAAATGGATAAGAGAAGACTATACAGTTCAGCGACACACAACTAGATATGTTTATTCAGAAAGCATCATTTTAACCAAACTGTAATTACTTATTTTGATGCATAGAAGTTAAACACGTAAGTGGAGAACATTAGGACACAAAAAGCAGTATGGTGAGTTCAGTGAACATCCCTGAACCCCACCCCTTGAGACTTAAATTCACCTCCATCTGCAGCTAAGTGGTTATTAATAAGACTATGTGATTTGAGAAGATTTTTGCAATACTTAAATGTTGTGGTGTTTGTCTTTCTTTATTAATCTTTTTCTCTTTTATCTGGATAAAATGTAAATATATAGCACTGAGATAAATGATTATTGAAGTATAACTTTTAATATGCTCAACATATTAGCATTTGCATATTATGCATGGATATCACGAAACTCAGGGTATGTACTGGTACTGCATATTGTATTTATGTAATAGCCAGATACTTACAAACTGGTAAATTGTATGTCAACTAACAAAAAATATGCTATAATTTTTTTTATATCTTCCAAATATGTCACTTGTTTCACTGTCTGCATACTGTCAAATGAACTAGCCTCTCAAGTTAGAAGATATCATTTCGTAAATACTAACTCATGCTGACCTTTCTTCTAGGTAACAGAATGAGACATGAAAATGAAGCTCACCCCTAAAAAGCCTGGGAAAAGGACACTGCTAAAGTTGTAAACTGTTTTTAAAAATCAAAGAACCCATTTTTGGATACAAATGTCACTTTTTAATTTTAATTTGACAAAATTATTTTTTTTTGTTTTGATTTAAATCAATTTGTCTACAATATTTACAATCCTAACTTTGCAGAATTGCGCTAGTTCATGACAGCCAGAAAATGACTACTCCACTTTCACTGTCCAAAATGAGTGATGGACAAAAAAAAAAGCATAAATAATAAAAAGTAAATTGTATTATTAAAATTATTTCAGTTTAACTATTAAAATATAATTGCTAATGCAAGTTAGGAAATGTAATTTATTTTGTTCAATAGGCCTGATTCTTCTTTGATTTACTCATTGAATTCCACTGACTTCAGCAGAATTACTCATAATTTAAACCTGTCAGTGAAGAATCAGAATATATTAATTCTTTTTACCTGATGAGTTTTTTTCAGTTTAAGACTGCTATAGGCACACACCCATCAATTTAAAAATAATATTTTATCTGATTTTTAAACTTATAGTGTTAAGAGTAATGTCAAAGATTTGTATAACTAAAAAAAGATTAGAGAGATACAATCTATTTTTATTTCTAGTCTGTTTATGTCTATTTTCATTACAGTCTATTTCCCCTGTCATACACAGCAAAAGGAAAGACAAACACTTTATTTAACAACATAAGAATGGCCATACTGGGTCAGACCGAAGGTCCATCTAGCCCAGTATCCTGTCTTCCGACAGTGGCCAATGCCAGGTGCCCCAGAGGGAATGAACACAACAGGTAATCATCAAGTGATCCATCCCCTGTCACTCATTCCCAGCTTCTGGCAAACAGAGGCTAAGGACAACATTGCTGCCCATCCTGGCTAATAGCTATTGATGGACCCATCATTCAAGAATTTATCTAATTCTTTGTTGAACCCTGTTATAATCTTTAAGGGGGGGGGAGGGAGAAAGGTAAATGTAGTTGTAGAAACACAAAAACTTGCAGGGGTCTGGGACTGGTGTCGTACCTGAAATTAATTTTAATTCTTTAAAACTTGATGATAATGTCCCTTCCACTTAACCATTTTTTAAAAATAAGAATAGAATGAGCCTTACAACTTATGTACTTTTTCCCCTGCTTTCTAATGATGAGTTGTATTTTTCTAAGTGTTTACTTATACCAAACTGGTTGTTTTATATTTCTTTGCAGTTATATTTTAGGCATTTAAAAAAATTATTTACTCTTCTTTGCAATTAGATATGATTGGAGTAGCTTTTATGTTACACTACAGTTTTTCTTTAACAGAAGAACAATGGGGACAATAAAACAAAAGGAGATCCTTAAATTAGGAGCTGTAATATGTTGTGAGACAGTCTCAAGCAGAGAACACTATTTAGCATCTTATTTAACTCAATAATTCAATTTAAAAAACTGTGGGACAAGCTGTGACATACAGTATCTAACACAAAAAAATTTCTCAGTGACAAGGCACGACTGGCTCACAGAAACAGCAACCTTTTACATGAGCAGAGCTATGGCAGTGCAACAAGAAAATTGGTTTCTGTAATAGAGGAAGACTGGGAAATCCACCCATCCCACTGAGATAAACAGGACCACTCCCAAGAGCAAAGTTATTCACATATGTAAGTCTTTGAAGGATCAAGCCCTTAATTTATAAAGGTCTCCATGCATCAGACAGAAGATCACTAAGAGATTGAACCTCAGTCCTTCTCACAGTTACTCTGCTCTCACTGAAGTCACTTGGACTCCTTCCAAGAGTAACTGTTCAAGACCATGATTATCTATTTGCAGGATTTGGCAAAAATCTCTAAAATATTCATTAAATTCAAACACAAACATAAATCAATAATTAATCAATACTCAAAAAGTAAACAATTTTATCATACCTGGCCTTTATTGGGAAGTTCTGAGCAATGTCTTTCATTACCTTTAAGGCACTATAAACAGGGGTGGAGATAATTTGAGAAGCTGCTTGAAAACTTAGATCTGTAAGAAAAAAAATCACTGGAGAACACAACTATAAATCAACATCACTTATATTTTGTAAAACTCTTAACACGCACACGCAGAGAATTGGAATTCTATATTTAAATTAGACAGAAAAAAGCAGCATTAAAAGAACATTATTAAGGTTGTTAGAGGCAAGGTAAGTGAGATATCTTTTATTGGACCAACTTCTGTTGGTGAGAGAGACCAGCTTTCAAGGCAAATAGAGCTTTTCTTCACATCTGGGAAACGTACGGATCGAAAGATTGTCTCTCTCACCAACAGAAGTTTATCCAATAAAAGATATTACCTCACTCACCTTGTCTCTCTAATATGCTGGAACCAACACAGCTACAAATACACTGCATACATTATTAAGGGTGGAAAGTCAAGCACACATAAGTTACGAAATGACAGAATTAGGGTTGCCTTGTGTAATTTCTTAGGTTTAAAAAAAAATAGATGGATAAAACAGAAGTTCCATCATATGGCATCACATCAAAACCTATGTGGCTTATCTGCAAGGTACCTTCAGATCCACCGCACAGTCCTCTGCCACCTGAGCTAATGAAGTAACTGACAGCAATAGTAGTGTGTCATCCTCTTTGTGGACCAGCACTAGAGGATGATGAAACAAACAATTTACCCGACCCAGAACATTTCCAAATGGATTGAATATTTGGGGACTTTAGCTGCTGTGCTCTATCAACTCTCCATTGAGCATGTGCAAATTGTGATTTTTCAAAGGCTTATAACTTTATCACAGGGATGACAGAAGTTACATTACTATCAATTCCCCTGACAAATTTCAAGTCCCTGCTCCAAAGCATGAGAATGCTACAGAAAGGGCATCAGAAATTGTTTAAATGGGTAAAATAAATTATTTTTTTGTTTGTTTACAATTTCAGGTTAGGCTGAAATTGTTTAAAAAAAGAGCCTGAGGCAGATATCTGGCATGGAAAATTTCAGACCAAATGGTTAAAGTTTGGCAAAGTTATAAACAACTGAAAATAAGGCCTTAGAATGGGAAATGTGGGGAAACCTTAATAGGTGGCGTTACGAGCTTCGCCTATAATAATATTTATTATTTCATCATGTGTTTTAAATTCTTAATTTCATATTTTCCGCTGGCAGTAGGTATGCCTGACCTATCTAGAATTATTTTAAAAAATGAAAATGGAAAAACACCACTCATTACCTGTGCAAAATAAATAGCATACTAGGTTTCAGAATCCAATGAATATCTGTCATGTCTTATTGACCAATTCTTCACCCATAAAACATACAATTAATATTTTACTGTTGCGGTAGATGTGCAAATATCAGTTACACAAAACAGACAGACAAACAGAAAAAGAAATGAAGTCATATCATCATTACCCATATGAATGAAACACATGAAGCAGAGAAAACCCTTCATAATAACAAAGTTTAGCAGCATAAAGAAAACGTGCAAAATGATATGTTAAAAAAACCACAAAGAATAACTAAAAAAAGTTAAAGAGTACTTGTGGCACCTTAGAGAATGCTCAAATAAATTTGTTAGTCTCTAAGGTGCCAGAAGTACTCCTTTTCTTTTTGCGAATACAGACTAAAACGGCTGCTACTCTGAAACCTAATAAAAAGTTAAATCAGAAGTACTATTATTATTATTATTATTGTTATTATTATTTAGATGGTGGCAATATCCACCAGGTGCTAGGCACACAACGAAGAAGTTACTCACCTTGGGCAGAAATGATGATTCTTCCAGAAGTGTGTCCCTATGGGTGTTCAATTGTAGGTGTGCTTGCATTGCTTCGCTGCTCATCAGAAAACTTCGGTAGTGTCCGTAAGCTCGCACATGCACTGTTTCTCCCCGTACCCCTCCATGTGACTAGTCAGTACGTGCAGGCTAACCCTCCTCAGTTCCTTCTCTACTGCAGAGTCATTGACAAGAACTCTGAAGCAGAAGGGAGGAGGGTGGGTTGTGGAGCACCCAGAGGAGGACACATCTCAAAGAACCATCATTACTGCACAGGATGAGTAACTACTTCTTCGAGTAGTGTCCCTATGGGTGCTCCACTGTAGATGACTTCCACACCGTATCCCTACCAGAGGGCTGCGGCTTCTGAGTCAGGTCAGTTACAGATGACTATACTGTGGAGCAAAAGAAGCAGCATCGGAGGCGGAGTTTCCAGTGATCGCATAATGTTCCGTGAAGGTGCGGACTGATGCTTATGTAGCTGCTCTACATATTTCTGAGATAGAGACTTTCTTGAAGAAAGCAACGAATGAGATCAACTTCATAGCGCATGCGCAAATATTATTTGGCAGAGTCATGTTGTGGACCTTATAATATTGTCTAATGCAGTTCGAGACCCATTTGGAGAGTCTCTGGGATGATATTGACAAGTCCTTAGATCTTGCCACAATTGAGAGGAAAAGTTTAGGAGATTTCTTGAAAGACTTCATCCTACCCAGGTAAAGGTCTAGGATTCTCCTGACATCTAGAGTGTGCAATATAGCCTCCATGTTGTTGCGGGAGCCTTGACGTAGAAAATTGGAAGGTGAATCGATTGGTTCATGTGAAATGGGGAGGTTACCATAGGGAAGAATTTTGGCCTGAGCATAAGCTTGTCCTGAAAAAATACTTGGGAGGGAGGGCGGGGGGAGAAATGTGCTATCAGATCTGTTATTTCTCTTATTTTCCTAGTTGAAGTGATTGCTGTCAGGAAGGCCATTTTCACTGAAAGGTAAGTAAGTGAACAGGTCGCCACAGGTTTGAAGGGAAGTCTAGTCAAGCCTTTCAATACCAGTTTTAGGTCCCACAAGGGGTTAAGATGTCACGGTTATGGGAAAAGGTTTACTCTACCCCAGTAGTTCCCAAACTTGGTTCATGGCTTGTTCAGGGTAAGCCCCTGGCGGGCAGCTCCCATTGGCTGAGAAAGGCGAACCACAGCCACTGGGAGCTGCGAGCAGCTGTATCTGTGGATGCTTAAGTAAACAAAGCGTATCACGGCCTGCCAGGGACTTACCCTGAACAAGCCGTGAACCAAGTTTGGGAACCCCTGCTGTACCCTTAAGGAATCGTTTAGTGGTCGGGTGTGATAGCACTGAGTATCCTTCTACTTGACAGTGAAAGGCTGCTATAGATGCTAGGTGGACCCTAAAGGAACCGAGAGGTAGTCCCAAAGATTTTAGAGTTAGTACATAGTCTAGGATCTTTGGAAGAGTCATGGATATCAGAGAGATTTGTTGGGAAGTACACCAAGGACCAGGAAGAAACCAGGACCATTTTTCTAGGTAAGTCTGACATGCCAAGGACTTTCTACTGTGTAGTTATACCTCTTGTACCTCCTTCGAGCAGGAGTTCGCTATGCACTGGAACCATGAAGGAGCCAAGCCTTGAGGCAAACAATCCCCACATTGGGATAGAGGATGCATTCTTCGTTCTGCGAGATGAGGTAAGGAATGGATTGGAGAGAGATCAGCAGGCACCTTGCAAGTTGTGACAGGTAAGGGTTCCAAGTCAGTCTTGGCCAAGAAGGAGCAATCAGTATGATGTGTCCTCTTTCTCTTTTTATTTTTAATAGGACTTTCAACAGTAAGGAAAATGGCAGAAAAGCACAGAGAAGGTCCCTGCCCAAGGGGAGAAAAAATGATTACTAACCTTTCTGTTACTATAGTTCTTCGAGATGTATTGCCCATATCCATTCCAATGTAGGTGTGTGCATACCTTAAGGACAGCTGCTGGAATTTTTTCCTTTAGTGTTATCCATTGGGGAGGCTCCAGAGCCCTCCGCTGTTGGGCACTCATAGAACTGATATAAAAGGGCCCTACTGACCCCACTCCCCTTCGGTTTTTTCTTGTAGATCGGGGACGGAGGGTGGGTTTTGGAATGGACATGTGCAACACATCTCAAAGAACAACAGTTACTGAAAGGTTAGTAAACATTTTTTCTTCTTCAAGTGCTTGCTCATGTCCATTCCAATGTAGGTGACTCACAAGCAGTTGCACTGGAGGTGGGTTCAGAGATCAAGGACAGGCTGATTGTAAAACCACATGGCTGAAGCCGGCATTGTCTCTAACCTGTTGTGTAATGGCACAGTGCATTGTGAAGGTGTGAACTGACAATCATGCTGCTGCCCTGCAGATATCCTCAGTCAGAACTTGCACTAATAAAGCAGCGGAGAATGCTTGAGACCTTGTAGAGTGAGCCGTTAAGTTAGCTGGTGGTGAGATGTTTGCGAGGTCATAACGCCCTGATGCACAAAGTAATTCAGGATGAGATTCTCGGTGCAGAAATGCAGAGACCTTTCAATCTTTCAGCTATCGCTATGAACAGCTGAGTGAATCTGCAGAACGGTTTGATCCTTTGTATGTAGAAAACCAGGGCCTGCCAAATATCCAACAAACAGAGGTGCTTTTCCTCCCTATTCATATGCAGTTTAGTGTAGAACACTGGCAGAAAGATCACTTGACTGCAATAGAATCAAGAGACAACTTTGGGAAGGAATGATGGGTGTAGACACAACTGGACTTTGTCCTTAAAAAAAGACTGTATATGGTGGTTCTGCAGTGAGGACTCGGACCTCAAGTAATGGCCACCAGGAAGGCCATTTCCAGGAAATGTGTAATAGTGAGCATTATGCTAGTGGTTCAAAGTGGGGGTCCTGTAGGTTTTGAAAGAACAAGGTATAGATCCCCCGGCAGTGTGGGGGATCCCTGACCTGGGGGTATTCTAGGCCTTTGAAAAACCAGATGACCATGTCATGTGAAAAGACAGAACAGTTGTTGATCTTGGGATGGAAGGCCGAGATGGCCGCTAGATGGACTATGACTTAAGAGACGGCTAGACCTTGTTGTCTGTGCAGTAGCAGGTATTCTAGAATGAATTGCAGTGATGATTGCAAAGGCAGAATTTGTTGCTGGGAACACTAAATGGAGAACTGCTTCCATTTTGCAAGGCAGGTAGTTCTGCTGGATGGCTTTCTACTTCGCAGTAGGACCAAACGGACTTGCGCCGAGCAAATTCGCTCCTCCAGATTCAGCGATGGAGCTTCAAGCCATCAACTGAAGAGATGTGAGATGCAGCAGCCGACTGTGATCCCGGGATATCAAGTTCAGGTGTAGCAGAATCTGCAGTGGTGTCTCCACAGACATGCCTAAGAGGGTGGAGAACAAATGTTGCCTGAGCCACGTCAGGACTATGAGGATCACATGCACTTGGTCCCGCTTGATCTTCATCAGAATCTTGTGAATCAGCAGGACAGAGGAAATGATGTCTTTTTCATGTTAACAGAAACGTGTCTGTGAGGGACCCCAGGCTGTAATCTCTCAGGGAGCAGAACTAATGGCATTTCCTGTTGGTTTGGATGGCAAACAGGTCTACAAGGGGAGTTCCCCACCATTCGAAGATGACCCTCACAATGTTTGGGCGGAGAGACCACTTGTGGTGAGAGAAGAAAGACCTACTGAGGCTAGTTGGTTCTGAATCCTGGGAAGATAAGATGCCTCTAGATTGATGGAATGATCGATGCAGAGCTCCCACCGTCGGACTGCTTCCTGACATAGGGGGGAAGAACATGCACCACCCTGTCTGTTTATGTAGAACATAGCCATCATATTGTCCATGAGAACCAAAATGGACTTCTCTGTCAGGTGAGGCAGAAAAGACTGGAAGGCTAGATGTACTGCCCTGAGCTCCCTGACACTGATGTACACAGAGAGCTAGTCTTGGGTCCAAAGCCCCTGAGATCTGAGGGAACCTAGATGGGCTCCCCAACTGAGGGCCGAAGCACCACATACCAGAGACAAGGATGGCTGGCGTTTTGAAATGGGTACCCCCGTGCATAAGATGTGCCTGTCCAGCCACCATGTCAGTGAGTTGAAGACCTGGACAGGAACTGTGAGCACTGAGATCAGGTGATGGCGAGAGGGAGAGTAAACCGTAGCTAGCTAGGCTTGAAGAGGTCTGAGTGGTAGCCTCACATATTGCATTATGTATGTGCACAATGCCATGTGGCCCAGGAGGCTCAGGCACTTCCATACAGTTGTGATTGGAGCTTATCAGGGACTTAATTGAGAGGAAACAGTTGTTCGGAAATAGAGCTCTCACTTGCATGGAATTGAGTACTGCACTGATTAACTCTATCCTTTGGACCAGGATCAGGGTGGACTTCTGGAAGTTCAACAGAAAGCCCAATGCACTGAAGGTTGACTGAATGAGATGAATGTTGGCTTCCACTTGAGCTCTGGACTGGCCCTTAAGTAGTTAGTTGTTGAGGTAAGGAAATATATGGACTCCCTTCTTCCTGAGAAAAGCCACTATTACTGCAATGCATTTGGTGAAAACTCGCAGGGCGGCTGACATGCCAAATGGAAGCACCACGAACTGGTAGTGACCTTGATTCACTACATACTTTAAGAAAAGTCTATGGCCAGGGAAGATTGAGATGCATAAATAAGTGTCCTTTAGCTCAAGGGCAGCATACCACGTCCCCAAGATACAGCAAGGAAATTATGTAAGCCAAGGAGGCCATGCAGAACTTTTAAGTTCTTGAGATATCAGTTGAGACAACACAGGTCTAAAATGGGTCCAAGAGCCCATCTGGCGTTTGGAATTAGGAAGTAGCGAGAATAGAACCCCTTTCCTCTCAAGTGAAAAGGAACCTCTTCCACAGCTCCCACCCAAAGGAGGGACTGGACTTCTTGTTCCATCGGATGCTTGTGAGAAGGGACCCTGAAGAGGGGAGAGGGACTGTGATAGAGGCATAGAGGGGATTGCGATGCTGACCTCGAGTGCTTCAAAGATTCCCGTCCAGTATCTATGCAGGTACATTGTCTATTCTGAGGCTGTTCCTGTTCTGGTGTCAGAGATTGCTGCAGTACCAGTGTTGCAGGCACCTGATGATGCATTGCCAGGGTGTCGTTTTCTCTGTCTCCTTTGGCCTTCGGTACTGGGACTGGCTGTTTTCCTGGTGTTTGCAGTGTTTCTTCTTGGACACTGGGGAGGATGATTGGTGCCGAGAATCCCAGGTCATTGGAGGAGCGCTCTGCACTGAAACCGAGGTGTTTCCAAGTCCAAGCACGGCTCCGAGGCTGACCTTCAGGCCGTGTCCATGAGGATGACCTTCAAATGTGCAACTCAGACCTTCTTGGACCAGGGCTTGAAATCCCTGCAAACTAGGTAGTGGTCTTTCCTCTGAGCTTCCCCCAAGCACTTGAGGCAGCTCAAGTACAGGTTGCTCAAAGGCACAGGCTTACTGCATGAGGCGCAGGGCTTAAACCCCAGTGACAGAGGCATGCCCCGGTACTATCCAAGTGAGGAAGTGTCCAAACTATCTAATATCTATAAAGTATTAAAACTAAACTACAAGGTCTAACAACACTAAATTTGGAAGAAAAACCACTAAGAGAAGGATTGCCTAAGCAATGAGGAGTTCCTGCAACTGTCACGGGAGGTAAGAAGGAACTGAAGGGGAACATGGTCGGGAGGGCCCTTTATACCAGTGCTACAAGCACGACACCAGACAGCACTGGAGCTGACCCAACAGATACTGCTAAGGGAAAAAATTCCAGAAGCTCTGCTCAGGGTGTATAAACAACTACATTGCAATGGACATGTGCAACCACTCAAAGAAGAAGGAGAGTTTTGCCCAGGGAATGTTGTCCCATCCCTGCTCTGGAGCAATGGTGTGGACATTTCTTGTTCAGGTAAGTGGCAAAGAAGTCCATGGTTGGTGTCGCTCACCACCTGAATATGTCCTAAAGTACCACTGGGTTTATCTCCCACTCATGGTCATGTTGGAATTTGTGACTGAGACTGTCCACTATCAAGTTTTGAGTGCCCAGAAGGTAAGCCGCTGATAGTGTGACATCATAGGTGATAAACCAGTTCCACCGTCCCATTGTCTCTTCACAGAGGTAGGGTGATCTGGCTCCCACTTGTCGATTTATATAGTATATACATGCTACGTGGTCTGTTAAGACTCATAAGAACATAAGAATGGCCATACTGGGTCAGACCAAAGGTCCATCCAGCCCAGTATCCTGTCTAACGATAGTGGCCAATGCCAGGTGCCCCAGAGGGAACAAACCTAACAGGTAATGATCTAGTGATCTCTCTCCTGTCATCCATCTCCACCCTCTGACAAACAGAGGCAAGGGACACCATTCCTTACCCATCCTGTCTAATAGCCATTAATGGACTTAATCCTCCATGAATTTATCTAGTTCTCTTTTAAACCCTGTTATACTCCTAGCCTTCACAACTTCCTCAGGCAAGGAGTTCCACAGGTTGACTGTGCACTAAGTGAAGAAGAACTTCCTTTTATTTGTTTTAAACCTGCTACCCATTAATTTCATTTGGTGGCCCCTAGTTCTTATATTATGGGAACAAGTACATAACTTTTCCTTATTCACTTTCTCCATACCACTCATGATTTTATAGACCTCCATCATATCCTCCCTTAGTCTCCTCTTTTCCAAGCTGAAAAGTCCTAGCCTCTTTAATCTCTCCTCATATGGGACCCGTTCCAAACCCCTAATCATTTTAGTTTCCCTTTACTGAACCTTTTGTAATGCCAAGTGTATCATTTTTGAGATGAGGGGACCACATCTGTACACAGTATTCAAGATGTGGGAGTACCATGGATTTATATAAGGGCAATAAGATATTCTCCATCTTATTCTCTATCCCTTTTTAAATGGTTCCTAATATCCCGTTTGCTTTTTTGACTGCCGCTGCACACTGCATGGATGTCTTCAGAGAACGATCCAAGATGACTCCAAGATCTTTCTCCTGATTAGTTGTAGCTAAATTAACCCCCATCATATTGTATGTACAGTTGGGGTTATTTTTTCCAATGTGCATTACTTTACGTTTATCCACATTACATTTCATTTGCCATTTTGTTGCCCAATCACTTAGTTTGTGAGATCTTTTTGAAGTTCTTCACAATCTGCTTTGGTCTTAACTATCTTGAGCAGTTTCGTATCATCTGCAAACTTTGCCACCTCACTGTTTACACCTTTCTCCAGATCATTTATTAATAAGTTGAATAGGATTGGTCCTAGGACTGACCCTTGGGGAACACCTCTAGTTACCCCCTCTCCATTCTGAAAATTTACCATTTATTCCTACCCTTTGTTCCCTGTCTTTTAACCAGTTCTCAATCCATGAAAGGATCTTCCCTCTTCTCCCATGACAACTTAATTTACGTAAGAGCCTTTGGTGAGGGACCTTGTCATAGGCTTTCTGGAAATCTAAGCACACTATGTCCACTGGATCCCCCTTGGCCACATGTTTGTTGACCCTCTCAAAGAACTCTAATAGATTAGTAAGACACGATCTCCCTTTACAGAAACCACGTTGACTTTTGCACAACAATTTATGTTCTTCTATGTGTCTAACAATTCTATTCTTTACTATTCTTTCAACTAAATTTGCCCAGTACTGACATTAGACTTACTGGTCTGTAATTGCCAGGATCACCTCTAGAGCCCTTCTTAAATATTGGCGTTACATTAGCTGTCTTCCAGCCATTAGGTACAGTAGCTGATTTAAAGGACAGGTTACAAACCATAGTTAATAGTTCCGCAATTTCACATTTGAGATCTTTCAGAACTCTTGGGTGAATGCCATCTGGTCCCGGTGACTTGTTCCTGTTAAGTTTCTCAATTAATTCCAAAACCTCCTCTAGTGATACTTCAATCTGTGACAATTCCTCAGATTTGTCACCTACAAAAGATGGCTCACATTTGGGAATCTCCCTAACATCCTCAGCTGTGAAGACTGAATCCTCAGCTGTGAAGACTGAAGCAAAGAATTCATTTAGTTTTTCTGTGATGACTTTATCGTCTTTAAGCGCTCCTTTCATATCTCGATCGTCCAGGGGCCCCACTGATTGTTTACCAGGCTTCCTGCTTCTGATGTACTTAAAAAACATTTTGTTATTACCTTTTGAGTTTTTGGCTAGGTGTTCTTCAAAATCCTTTTTGGCTTTTCTTATTACATTTTTACATTTAATTTGGCAGTGTTTATGCTCCTTTCTATTTACCTCACTAGGATTTGACTTCCACTTTTTAAAAGATGCCTTTTTATCTCTCACTGCTTCTTTTACATGGCTGTTAAGCCATGGTGGCTCTTTTTTAGTTCTTTTACTGTGTTTTTTAATTTGGGGTATACACTTAAGTTGAGCCTCTTTTTTAGTTCTTTTACTGTGTTTTTTAATTTGGGGTATATATTTAAGTTGAGCCTCTGTTATGGTGTCTTTAAAAAGTGTCCATGCAGCTTGCAGGGATTTCACTCTAGTCACTGTACCTTTTAATTTCTGTTTCACTAACCTCCTCATTTTTGCATAGTTCCCCTTTCTGAAATTAAATGCCACAGTGTTGGGCTGTTGATGTGTTCTTCCCACCACAGGAATGTTAAATGTTCTTATATTATGGTCACTATTTCCAAGCGGTCCTGTTATAGTTACCTCTTGGACCAGATCCTGCGCTCCACTCAGGACTAGATCGAGAGTCGCCTCTCCCTTGTGGGTTCCTGTACCAGCTGCTCCAAGAAGCAGTCATTTAAAGTATCGAGAAATTTTGTCTCTGCATTTCGTCCTGAGGTGACGTGTACCCAGTCATTGTGGGGATAACTGAAATCCCCCACTATTACTGAGTTTTTTATTTTGATAGCCTCTCTAATCTCCCTTAGCGTTTCATCGTCACTATCGCTGTCTTGGTTGGGTGGTCGATAATAGATCCCTACTGTTATATTCTTATTAGAGCATGAAATTACTATCCATAGAGATTCTATGGAACATGTGGATTCACTCTACATTTTCTTTCACATATAGTGTTACTCCACCCCCCACCGCAACCCCGCACGACCTGTTCTGTCCTTCTGATATATTTTGTACCCCAGAATGATTGTGTCCCATTGATTGTCCTCACTCCACCAGGTTTCTGTGATGCCTATTACATCAATATCCTCCTTTAACATGAGGCACTCTAGTTCATCCATCTTATTATTTAGACTTCTAGCATTTTTTTACAAGCACTTTAAAAACTTGTCACTGCTTATTTGTCTGTCCTCTTCTGATTTGTCAGATTCTTTATGTGAATGTTTCTCATCTGATCTGCCCCATACTTTATCCTCTTCCATCCCTTCCTGCTGACTAAAACCTAGAGAATCTCTATCAATAGACTCTCCTCTAAGAGAAGTCTTTGTCCGAACCACATGCGCCTCTGCAGCAATTGGCTTTCCCCCATCTCTTAACTTTAAAAAGGTTGCAGAGCAGTTTTTAAACTAAGTGCCAGCAGTCTGGATCCACTTTGGTTTAGGTGGAGCCCATCCTTCCTGTATAGACTCCCCCATCCCAAAATTTTCCCCAGTTCCTAATAAATCTAAACCCCTCGTCTCTACATCATTGTCTCATCCACGCATTGAGACTCTGAAGCTTTGCCTGCCTACCTGGCCCTGCACATGGAACTGGAAGCATTTCTGAGAATGCCACCATAGAGGTCCTGGATTGCAGTCTCTTTCCTAGCAGCCTAAATTTGGCCTCCAGGACGTCTCTCCTACCCTTGCCTACGTCACTGGTACCTACATGTACCACGACCACCGGCTCCTCCCCAGCACTACACATAAGTCTATCTAGATGCCTCTAGATGACTCTCAGATGTGATCCCTTGATCAGAGGGAGAAAAGACGGTGGCACAAGGGCCTAGCAGACACTGCTACCAAAGTTCTCTGATCAGGAACGCAGGGATGCAGCCACCCAAAGGGATGCTACTCAAGAAGAAAGACATTTCTTAGCACAAAAATCATATAATATCAGACAACAAAGACAAATGAATGTGGGAGAAAGGGATATGATATACAAGAATAATAATAAGGGATGTTAGGCATATGGCTTATTAGTTAACTTTTGGTTTGTTTGTTTTTTTTAAATTAAGGCAAACATGTTTAATTCATCTCTACCCAGCTTCCTCCCACAATTAAACCTCACGTTCCCTCCACAGCAATTCCCAGATTCAGTTCTACTGGCAAAAAACCCTATCCCTCACATAAGATATGTAGTTCACTCACAAGATAAATAAAGAAATAGATAAGTGGATGAATTAACCAACTGGTTTCTTGCAGTTATGGATGAAGTGTGGCTTCAGGAGTGATTTAAATTAAAAGAGGAGAGATAGGCAAGAAGAGTTGTGGACCAATTAAGAAATATTACTGAACACTTTATAGAAGAAAAATAGCTCTGGACAATGAGATTTTGAGAAAAAACATTACTAACATTCTCATAACTCCTGTTTTTTGAGACATGTTGCAAGTGTCCATATTCCACTGTAGGTATTTGTGTGCACAGGTGTTGAAGAGTTTTTACCCTTAGTGGTACCTGTTGGGGCAGCCTGAGCGTTCTCTGCTGTCTCATGCACATTGCACATGCATAAAGGACAGACAGCTATGAAACCATTCAGTTCCCTCCTACCCCAACGGCTCCAACAGAGAAGAGAATAAGGCTGGGTCATGGGATGGACATGTGCAACACATTAAGAACAACACTTATGGAAAGGTTAACAACTGTTTTTCCTTCTTCTTCAAGTGATTGCAAGTGTTCATTCCACTTGTAGGTGACTCACAAGGTGGCTTTGGAGTCTATTTGAACAGGAACTTGTGATCCACGCGTCCTAATTTAGCATCTCTACTCTGTTGAGAGACTGTGTAGTGAGAGTCAAATGTGTGACATGATGATATAGGTTGCCACTTTGCAAATGTCTAATACGGGTATCTGAGTCAGAAATACAGCAGAGGCTGCTTGGGATCTAGATGAATGACCCAGTATTCTATCTGCTGGCTCCATGGTAGCCACCTGGTAAACACAGGCAAACACAACCAGATATCCATGAAGAAATCCTTCGCGTGGAAACCAGACTACCCTTCATTCTGTCTAAAAATGCAATAAACAAGGGAGACAAAGACTTAAAAAGATTAGTCCATTCCAGATAAAATGGTAACACTTTTCTAATGTCTACAGTGTGCAGTGTCTCCTCTCCCTTATTACTGTCAGGCTTTGGGAAGAAGGTTGATAAGAAAACTGCTTAGAGACATGAAAAGTAAAGACCACTTTCATAAGAAAACTTGGATGGGGATGAAGGTAGATTTTATCTGCTTTTAAAAAAACATATATGGAAAACATATATGACATTAAATGCCCTCAATTCCCCGACTGGTCTGGCCAATACAATTACTTCTAAAAATATTACCTTCACTGAAAGGTGCAACGGAGGCCAGGTCACTTGAAGCTCAAAGTGGAGACCCATCAGCTTTGTTAAGACTAGATTCAGACTCCATGGAGGAACAGGGCTCTGTACATGAGGAAACAGTCTACCCAAACTCTTTAAAAACCTTACAGCCATCAGGTTGGGATAAGAAAAAGATCATTTACCCACAGATGAACGAAATACCAATATAGCTGCTAAGTGATCGAGCTAATCGCCAATCCTTGATGTTGTCAGATAAAAAACACAGGTCAGCACATGATGAATAGAAGCAAGAATAGGGGAGACCCCTTTTAGCCTCAATCAGATGGAAAACCTCTTCCACTCAGCAAAGTAAACTGTCCTAGTTGATGGTTTTCTACTATTCAGCAGTATCTCATGCACCTCTCTGAATCAGCACTCCTCTGTCGATGTTAAACATGAAATCTCTAGGCTATCAGGTGAAGAGACTGAAGGTTGGGCTCGAGGAGGTGGCAGCAATGCTGTGAAACTAGGTCTGTGTGAAGTGGGAGTGATGTGTATAAGATGGGCCTTGTCCAATTTGACTTTGCACAGTTCTGGGCAGAAGAGGGTCAGGGGGATGCATACAGAGACCCTCTGAAAATGGCAGTAGAAAAGCATCCATCAATGAACCTGGGCTGTGTCCAGCTCTGAAGCAGAACAAGTGACATTTTGTGTTGTCCTTTGTTACAAATAGATCCATTTGGCAAGTTACCCAGAGCTGGAAAATGGACCTTGTTATAACTGGGTGAATGGACCACTCATCGTGATCAATAAACAATCTCCTCAGGTGATCTGCCAGCGTACTCTGAGCCCCTGGGAGATTTCATAGATTCATAGATATTGAAGTCAGAAGGGACCATTATGATCATCTAGTCTGACCGCCTGCACAATGCAGGCCACAGAATCTCACCCACCCACTCCTGCAATAAATCTCTCATCTATGTCTGAGATATTGAAGCCCTCAAATCATGGTTTAAAGACTTCAAGGTGCAGAGAATCCTCCTGCAAGTGACCGGGGCCCCATGCTACAGAGGAAGGCGAAAAACCCCCAGGCCTCTTCCAATCTGTCCTGGAGGAAAATTCCTTCCCGACCCCAAATACGGCGATCAGCTGAACCCTGAGCATGTGGGCAAGATTCACCAGCCAGATACCCAGGAAAGAATTCTCTGTAGTAACTCAGATCCCACCCCATCTAACATCCCATCACAGGCCATTGGGACTATTTACCATGAATAGTTAAAGATCAATTAATTGCCAAAATCATGTTATCCCACGACCAGAAGTGACTATTCCCCTCTATTCGGCACTGGTGAGGCCACATCTGTAGTATTGCATCCAGTTTTGAGGCCCCCACTATAGAAAGGATGTGGACAAATTGGAGAGAGTCCAGTAGAGGGCAACAAAAATGAGTAGGGGGCTGGGGCACATGGCTTATGAGGAGACGCTAGGGGAACTGGGCTTATTTAGTCTGCAGAAGAGAAAAATATGGGGGAATTTGATAGCAGCCTTCAACTACCTGAAGGGGGGGTTCCAAAGAGAATGGAGCTCAGCTGTTCTCCGTGGTGGGAGATGACAGAACAAGAAGTAATGGTCTCAAGTTGCAGTGTGGGAGGTCTAGGTTGGACATTAGGTAAAACTATTTCACGAGGAGGGTGGTGAAGCACTGGAATGGGTTACCTAGGGAAGTGGTGGAATCTCCATCCTTAGAGGTTTTTAAGGCCTGGCTTCACAAAGCCCTGGTTGGGATGATTTAGTTCAGGTTGGTCCTGCTCTGAGCAGGGGGTTGGACTA
The DNA here is from genome assembly GCF_965152235.1 of Eretmochelys imbricata. Classification (NCBI taxonomy): domain Eukaryota; kingdom Metazoa; phylum Chordata; order Testudines; family Cheloniidae; genus Eretmochelys; species Eretmochelys imbricata. The sequence continues at coordinate 98,353,055 of NC_135572.1, forward strand.
GATGACCTTCTGAAGTCTCATCCAACCCTAATCTTCTATGATTCTAGGATGTATCCCTCCTGATGAGACTGTTTAAATTGGGATATGTAGGATCCCACTTCAGAGTTTGATGAAGAAAAGGGTACTTCCTTGGACCATGGCAGTACCATATCCATCAGTACCAGTGAAGAAGGCTCAGACCTTGAAAAAAGAGGAACTAGGGATATAATCTGTGACTTTCCCCTAGACAGTGCTGCCTAATTGGAATCCTGATGGTTGAATTCGAGGGAGCTGTCTGGTGAGGAGGTGAAGATGCTGAAGGAGGTACCTTGGGTGCTGGTGCCATCTGAGTCTCTTGAACTGCTGGTGATGGTAGCACGAAGAGGTTTAACAACTCTCTCAAAGCCTCAAACACCTCAGAGGTAGACAGTAATAGGAAGACCCATGGTGTGAGGAGATGCCAATGGAGGTGTTTTGAAAGGCCTGCACTGGGCTCTGGCGTCAATGAACTTCCTGTTTAGAGGTGTGGCCTGGGTAGTGCTTGCTCTTTGAACACACTCCCAAGTCTTTAAAAGAGCTCACTCTTTTCACATGTTTCAATGATCCTGGTACCGGGTCCGACTTCTGATGTCTCTTCTTCAGCACTGGTGACACTGAGCTGCCCCTCGGTACTGGTCGTTCCAGAAATAGATGGTAGATTCTGGGGTGCTCAGTACCCTGACCGAGGTAGACTGTTCAGATGGAAGACGTAGCACCATTCCATCAGCAGATATTTTAATTTGGCTGTCCTTTTTTAGAATGAGGCTTAAAGCCCTGACAAATATCACATTTGTTGCTCATATGAGCCTCCCCCAAGCATTTTGAATGTTGAAGTGCTAAAATTTATTTTTCTTCAATATGTTTCTTTAACATCACCTTCTGCTGCCCAATCTATTTTAGCCTTAATGGAGAAAGATCATTTGAAACACAATGCTCTAAATAGGAAAGCTCTTTTATTAAGTAAGCACACTTCTCCACAATACTCTTTTTCTGAAACAACCCATAACAAATGTTCTACTTTCTATTAAGCAAGTTTGAAACAAACACATAAATAAACTAAAACAATGATTTCCTACTGTAAATGTATCCTGAGTTGAAGATATTATGGGAATCTTAACAGGTAACTGATCAGGCAAGTGCTATTAATGTGAAAACAGAAAGACTTATTAATTCAGAAACAACTGATTTTCTCCAATTATAATGGCTAAACAGGCATATGCCTAACTAATTCTCTGATGGATGTTAAGATAATAGTGCTTTGTTGCTTCCCAGAAAGAACAATGTCAGCTTTTACTAATTTTCCATTCTTAAATAACTTTATCATGACAGATTTTATACAGCAGATGTGATGGATTTAGAGCTACTCTGTCATAATTTAATACTGTATGTTGGCCTGGTTATTGAGATATTTTCTGTATGAATATATTTGTTTAATACAACAGGAAGATGTCTGGGAAAACGGGCAGGAAGGGTGAGAATAACTTATGATAAGCCCCATCGCTCCACAAAAATTTGAGAGTTATTAAGGGATAATGTCAGGACTATTAGCTTTGAAGATTTTGCCTTGCCTCCAGCTAACCAAAAACGACTCTTTTGAGCAAGGACAGGTAAAGGCCTATAAACACAAAATATCAACAGAACCTTGGCTGACTAAAGAAAGAACATGCTTTCGAAGGAGGAGGGTATCTGTTCAGGGGAACTACATTGACGCCAGGTCTACACTACAAAATTATATCGACCTAATTTAAACATCGGCATACAGCCACCACAGTTATTAACTCACTTGTGTGCATGCACACTTGGCTCCTTGTGTCAGTGATGCATGTCCTCACCAGGAGCACTTTATCAATTGTATTGTCAGTGCGGTGAATTGTGAGACAGTACCTGAAGACTAATAACAGTCGATGCAAGCAACACAGTGTCTGACACTAAGCAACTGACACGGTCAATCTAAGTACATTGACCGTGACTCTATGCTGCTCGGGGAGGCGGTGTTACTAAACTGGAATGGAGAGGCACTTACGTCGGCAGGAGCCAAATTTAAGCCAAGACACTTCCACTTCCAGGCAGCTTACATCGACCTAACCGTGTAGCATAGACCAGGCCACAGGCACACAATACCTCAGGCGTATCTGAAGGAGTTAGTCTGTCTAGATGAAATAGACATGCATGTAGTCTGCTTTAAAATCTTCTCTCTACTGTTAAAATAAACAATACTTTGGTTATAAGAAGGCTGTCTGATCACCATATACCATTGGTCACAGATTCAGAAAGGGAAGAGCAGCAGGTACCTGAACTCAGTTGGACCTTCTGGATAAGAATGGTTGCTACAAGGTACTGTAGCCCAGGGCCCACTCTAGTAGAGAGAGGGAGAACTGCAAAATTCCACTCCAGGTTAGATAAGCACAGGAGGCCGAACACCTGAAGAAATATGCTCAGAGAGATCATAAAGTGGTCAGAGGGGCAGTTAGCCCTGTAACTATCACAACAGGTTTTAATTCTTGCTTAGTAGCAATGCTCTGCATCTTTATATGAGAGACCTGGGTTTAATTCCTTCCTATTTGTTTGTTCCTCACTTCAATTAAAAATAAGAATATTATTCTATCATCTGGCTGCTATGTGCTGCCATCTTGCAGAGCTAAAAAACAAAGCAGGGTTTGAGTTGGTCAGTATGTGGATGGGTAACCTCCAAAGTGGGAAAAAGGCTTTGGAGATTAGAACTCAAGCTATCTGGGCCAGCTGGCCTTATCTTCACTGTGCTACAAAGTTTGAACCTGGAAAGTAGCCTTTTCAAAGCCTTTACCCACTCACAAATATCAGCAAAATCCCTGTTTACCAAAGGGTTTGAGACCTTCAAACAAACTGGATTATGATGTACGTGTATCTGCCAAAATGTGATGTGATATTTATAGTTAACATATTCCAGTTTTATCAAGCAACTATATTTCTCTACAGGGCTGTTTATTTTCATTCGAAAACACTCCTTTCTCTTGCTCACAAATCTGCCCTCCCCCCAAACACACATTTCCTTCTGGCCCAAATTTTACACATTTAGAGACTGATATTACAGTTGAAGAAGATAAGCTTTTTGTGTTTAGGGTGTTGTATGTTTTAAATCTGGCATATTCACAAACAATAAACTGTTAAACTATTTATCATTGTAGTAAAAGATCATTTATCAGCTATTATATAAAGCATACTGTACACACACATCCCTATTGTATAAACTTTAGAATCATGTAGAAAAAAATTCTAATCTTCTCTAAGCTTTACAGTCAACTTCTCACATTCTTAACATATGATAGGTGTGATAAAAGTAATAGATTATATGTTACAGTGACACTACCTCTGACCTACTCCTGCACAATATTATTAGAAACTGTAAGAGGGAAAACCACAGTTCTACAATGATTTATAATTCAATTCAAGCTGCATTTCAGCCATAAAATATCCTCCTATAGGTCATCAGTATGGAAGCTGCATAGAAATCAACTTCTTCACAGCTGTCCCTCCATTCTTTTTTGTAAGGAAGTTTTTAAATAGCTTGCGTTCTTTCATCTGATGTTCCATTTAAAAAATTATCAGTAAGACTTGCAATGGTTTTATTAAAAAAAACAAAAACAAAACAGCATTTATAAGAGACAGAACAGAACCTGAGATGTATTTCTCTGTATTTTATCTTGACCTGATGGTGAGGATGAGGTGTTATTTTTGGTCTGACTTCATATTAAAAAAAAAAAGTTCAGAAACCAAGTTTACCAAATTAATACCTTAAATAAAACTGTAAGGCAGAAAGATAGGTCAATTTTATCTTTTGGAGATAGCTATAGTTTACTATAGTGTAAAGTGATTGCAACATTCCTTTAGTTTATTACTACTAAAATAAGAACATCACGTGTATGCTGTTTGAAATAATACTAACCTTTCCATGAAAGGTGAACTCTTTAGAAAGGATGGGTTACTCACCTTGTAACGGGAGTTCTTCAAGATGTATTCGTGATGCTGTATAAAAGGGCACTACAGTACACTAGTGTGGTCACCACTTTTACAAAATTGGTGATAAATCTTATACAAAGTATGCCCTGTCAGGTATCATTGGAAAAGACAGGTTTCAAAGTAGCAGCTGTGTTAGTCTCCACTCGCAAAAAGAAAAGGAGTACTTGTGGCACCTTAGAAACTAACAAATTTATTTGAGCATCCGATGAAGTGAGCTATAGCTCACGAAAGCTTATGCTCAAATAAATTTGTTAGTCTCTAAGATGCCACAAGTACTCCTTTTCTTACTGGAAAAGATGTGGTCTGCTGGACGTTACTATCTTGTTATAATGTGTGTATTGACATTGTGTACGAAATTATGAAATTTTGCTATATGCTTGTATTTCAAACATATTGTAAGTCTGAGAAATACCTGCAGATGAGCTCTCCAGGAAAGACAAAGAAACTGTAAACAAACACTCCTGCTGGTCAGTCTCAGAGACATCTCATACAACAAATACTACACAGAAGATGCAGGCAAAAATTTGCAGTTTGAATGAAGTTGTCTCAGCCAGCAGGTAAGTGATGAACTCCCTGACCCCCTTTTCACAGCCAGAATTTTTTCCAGAAAAAGGGTCAAGATATAAACAGGGGAAAGAAAGACCCCTTGGTACCTCTTTCTTACCACATGTCTGAACTGATGAACTCTAAAAAGGAAAATTTTGAACAAAGGACTAAGGTCCCCAATACAGTAACTCCTCACTTAACGTTGTAGTTATGTTCCTGAAAAATGCGACTTTAAGCGAAACGATGTTAAGCGAATCCAATTTCCCCATAAGAATTAATGTAAATGGGGGGGGGGGGATTAGGTTCCAGGGAATATATATATATTTTTTTGCCAGACAAAAGACTATATATAGTCTAAAAAAAATAGTCTAAAAAAAATTTCCCTGGAACCTAACCCCCTAACCCCCTCCCCACACACACACAGAGTATAAGTTTTAAACAAACAACGTAATACTGTACACAGCAATGACTGTGAAGCTTGGTTGAGGTGGTGAAGTCAGAGGGTGGGATATTTCCCAGGTGATGCCTTACTGCTAAATGATGAACTAGCAATTGGCTGAGCCCTCAAGGGTTAACTCGTTGTTAATGTAGCCTCACACTCTACAAGGCAGCACAAATGGAGGGAGGGGAGACAGCATGGCAGACAGAGGCACAAACTCTGTGTGTGTGTGGGTGTGGGATGCGCATTTCCCCTTTAAGTACACTGACCCCACTCTTACGTGCACTACCTTGTTAAGTTAATCAGCAAGCTGAGACCACAGCTGCTGCCTGGAAGCTCCCTCCATCCTGAACCCTGTCGTGTGCCCCCCTGCTCTATGGAAGATGGGGTAAGCAGGGTGCAGGAGCGGGGGGAGGAGGACATCCTGACATTAGCCCAGCACTGGCCCCCGCCCCTGCACAGCAAGCAGGAGGCTCGGGAAGCCGCTTCAAGGCAGAGGGCAGGAGCAGCACATGGCAGTGGGGGGAGGGACAGCTGAACTGTCGGCAATTGATATCCTGCTGGGTAGCTGCCGCACAGGGAACTTAGGGAAGTGGGGAGCTGATAGGGAGGCTGCCGGTCCACCCTGGTTCCAAGTCCCCAACAGCTAGCTCCAAAGAGCTGCTCTTCCTGCAAGCAGTGGATAAAGCAGGCGACTGCCAAATGACATTATAAGGGAGCATTGCACAACTTTAAATGAGCATGTTCCCTAACTGATCAGCAACATAACGATGAAACAACGTTAACCGGGACAACTTTAAGAGAGGAGTTACTGTACTATTTGGGCAAACCAGAGAGACTTATAGAAAACTAGCAGATATAACATCCCTGCTAGCATTTTGGATTTACAAACTTGAATTCATCTGTAATGTATTTTACCTGAATTTAACCTCCGAAATAACTCATCTTCTTTCTCAGTTAAGAAACTTTAGTTAGTTTACTAAAGTAATTGGCTGATAGCGTTATCTTTGGTGAGATATGAAGTGTACCTTCACCTCGGGTAAGTGTTGGCTCTTTGGAGCTGGGAGTAATCTAACGTGCGGTGACTTCTGGTTTTAATAACCTTTCATCACATAAGTCCAGTTGGTTTGGGTGGTATCATAGGCTGAAGTGTCTAAGGGGACTGATACTAGCTCCATGGGAAGCTAGTATAGTGAACCAGGAGCACACATTTATTGCTGGTTTGGTTAAATCTAACTATAGAATATACCACCAGTTTGGGAGTGTCTGCCCAGTTTTGACAGTCAGACCTGAGATTAGCTCTCTCAGTTGTGACTCATTCCAGACAGCATGGCAATGTTGTCCTTACGTGTAATGTACTTCAGGTTGCACATGCTATCCATATGCCTGGGACCACAGATTTTTCCCTAGTAGTGTCTATCTGGTCCACAGATGTGTCCCCGCTCTTCTCGCACTCCGTACTGAAGGAATAAAGACAGCTGCTATTTGAGTTCATTCTCTAGCTCTAAACCCCAGCAGGAGAAACCAGACAGTGAGGAAGGAGAGCGAGTGGTGCACTACACATAGGGAAAACACACTGAAGAACTCAAGTTACCACAAAGTGAATAGCCCATCCTTTTTCTTCAAGTGCTTCTCCCTATGTGCCGTGCACTTCAGGTGATTCACAAGTGGTCTCTCTGTCAAGAAGGTGGGTATCCGGAGTCCTATGTCACAAAAAGCTGCAGAACTGTTCTGCCCAAAGAGCCATTGAAGGCATCTCCTTGCACCAGTGCGTAGAGTCTAGCAAAACTGAACAGAGCTGCAGGTTGCTGCTCTGAAAATGTCAGAAACAGTATGTCTGTAAAGGAAGCTACCGATACTGCCTGAGCTCTTGTCAAGTGTGCTCTCACTTCAAAGTTCATCTCACAGAAGAGCAGGATGCTACCAAGATTCATTTTGACAGCCTCTGGGTAGAAATCTCCTTTTGTTTGTTCCAAAAATGATAGAAAGAGCTTATGAGACTTTTGAAATGATTTGTCCTTTCCAAATGCAAGGCAAGAGCCTTATGTACATCCAATGAGTGTCACAATACTACTTCTCTACGAGAGTGAGGTTGGGATAGAACATAGTTAAGTGGATACTGTGGGTGATAAGAAAGTTCACCACCACCTTCTGGATGAACTTTGGATGCAGTTTCATGGATTCATGGATTCCAAGGCCAGAAGGGACCATCATGATCATCCCTCTCACCTCTTGTACAGCATCACTTCCCCAATAACTCCTGGAGCAAATCTTTTAGCAAAGCTTTCAATCTTGATTTGAAAATGATCAATGATGGAGAATGCACCACAACTCTAAATAAATTATTCCAATTGTTATTACTCTCGCTGTTAAAAATGCCTCCTCTGTGTGGAAAACTGTATGGAGGGGATCTACCATAAGCACCCCTAGCTCCCCAACTCTTCTGGACAATGGTTTACAACCCAAACTGCTAGCTTCATAGAAAGCAGTAGCAGAGAGCAGGTTACCAGAAGCTCAAAGAGAGACTTAGACAGGATTTAGGTTCAAGTCCCAGGTTTTGGCAGAAAAGCGAAGACTTTAATAATGCACTTCTGCCTGAAGGGCCAATCTAGCCACCAGGTTTCCCATGTCAATCAGGACCTGGGACTGGTCTCTAATGCCCTGGGACACCTATAGGTGAAATCTGCTAATCTGTTTTAGACAGTAAAACCATATGATCTTCAACACTTGGCAGTTTGAGACCTGAAACTTCAGGCAGGCTAAGAAATATATCTTTCTCCCAACAAGGTCTACCCTCTTCACTTCTTTCTCAAGCAGCACAGACCTGGCCTGTCTCTGTCTGCTGTATTTGGTGGCCACTAACACTACCAATGAGTTAGGAGATGGCTAAGAGAATAGGTACTCTGACACCTGCACAGATTTGAAATACCTCTTTCAGCCCACATGGATATTGGTAGAACAATGGAAAAGTGTCTTGGTGGGTTGAAGAATGGCCTTTTTAATGGAAGGGCCACTCTACTCAGTCCAAGCTATGAAGGATATCCAGCAATCTGTGCAGGGCTTCCTCTCTTCCAGGGGGATCTGTAGTGACTCTATCCCCCTTTTAAGTTTGGAAGGCCTGACTCATCAGGACATCACATAGAGAAGGGGAGAACAAGGTCACTGGTTAGGTGTCCCTCTGTTCCTGTTCTTCCTCATGCTGCTATTATTGTACATCTTGAGGAAGCGAAGATGTTCTTCCCCTTCTCTGGGAACCATGGATCTCCTTGGGTCCGAAGTCCCACAACATGGGTACATTCAGCGGTAGTCTCACGGATCTTCTGGGCCCCAGTACTACCCCTGCGGAATCACATAGCCTCTTGGTCCAGGGCCCCAGGGTGCTGGGTACCAACAGGTATAGGGAGAATACTTTTTCACATAGGAGTGGCATGAGATCCTGGAGATTCCTGACAGTCAGACTGGGCTCAATAACCTCAAGGGACCCCTTGGAGCATATTCTGGGGATGGGTGTCTCCCACAGCCCTTTTCTTACTCAGAGGATTTGGAAGCAGGGTTCAATGGGAGAGCTCTCAGTACTGGAGAAGGTGGTGATGACTTGCCTCTACTCATCAACGGTACCAGTGACAGTCTGGCTCAAACCCTACTCGAAGACAGAGATAGAGAGGGGTACTGCATAGAGATTGGTACCAGGTACTATGCTCTAGAGAATACTCGTGACTCCAATTCCGGGAGCACCATGAGATCCTCTGGTGCCAAGACACAATCCAGAATAGATGGGGTCATTTCCTTGACTCGAGCTGTTGAGTAGTGGGTGCCAGATTTGGCGGTACCAATGTGGTTGACTTGTGTGCCAAGGTATCAGTCCCAGTACCAGAGGGTGGTGCAGTTTTGCCCTTTGAAGAAACCCTGTTCCAGTCCCTCCAATTACCAGATGGTCCCACTCCTGAATATGAAGTTTCCTGATGACCTGGTACAGGGTGGGGACTTCTACCTCTTCTGACAGGGCTTGGAAGGGAACTTTCCTTATTGTGCTAGTGGGAATGTTTATGTCTCCCTTCTCCCTGCCTCCCCTTGCTCTGCTCTCCTGAATCACTTGGAGCCAGGGGGAGGAGGGTGGAAGTCTTAGAACTGCTCTGGACCAGAGAAGAGGGGCCACTCTTACCTTCTTCAGGCAAGGGAGTCTTCTCAGCCACAGGTTTTTCCTGCCTTCATGAAGGAACCTTCGGAGTCAGAACCCACTCAGCTGCTTGGTTCTACTCCAGAAGGACATGAACATACTGCACCTAGAAGGGACATTAGTTTTCTCCAGGCAGTACACATGCGTTCTGATAGTATGTGACCTGGAAGGGCTTGTGACCAGCTTGTGATACAGCTTTTAAAGCTGGGGGTCATTGGCATACTCTTCCCACAAATGAAAAGAACCAGGTCTGGGGTGATGGGGTGTGTGTGCATGCGTATACAGATACCATTCCCAGTGCTGTATGGGTGGTTCCAAGAATTAGGGAACCAAACCCGTACAACTATCTCATAACTAACTAACTATAAAATAATAGAACTATTTACAGAGAAATGCTACAAAGTCAGCATGAACCCTGAAGCTCCCAAGAGCAGTAAGGAGGAACCTTATTGCAGACCAGCAGCTCCCTTCATTTCCCTGGTACAGAGCCTGAGGTGGCAGACGTGTAGGCATGGACCAGATGCACACTGCTCGGGAAATATCTCCAGGTCCTGGGATGCATGTGCAACCTAAAGTCCATCACACATAGGGACAAGCACTTGAAGAATAAAAGTAGTTTTTGGTATAGTTTTTATAATCACCAATACAGCAAAGAAGAATTAAACAAAATGAGCGTCAACTCACAAACAAAAACAAACAAACAAACATAGCACACTAAATATATACCTTGTAGCTCCCAGACCTTCAGCGGTTCCAAGTTATTAGTACTTTCAATTAGGTGTTTTCTGAACTCCTTCAGATTATCTTTAAGGTCAGGATACATCTGTCTAGATCAAAACATTAAAAAAAAATCAAATTACCTCCTTCCATCACATACAAAACTGTTTACAGTTTTATCTTGCTTCTGTATTTAAGGTAACAAACAAGAATTTAACACTTCTATAAACAGAGATGAGGATTTATGAATGCAGCCACAATTTAAGGCCTCATCTTGAGAATGCTTTAAACACCCACAGCTTCTATTCATGATTTCAAGGAGAACTGAAATTACTCAGTAATTCTCTAGATCAGACCCTAAATAAACTGATGGGTTATCTGAACCTAATTTAGGTTTCTAACAAATAGACAAAATGATATTGTATATGAAATGAACTTTGCTTTAAGTGTATTAAGGGTCTGGCAAATGATCACAAATTTAGAGGATTTAATGCAAACATGGGGCCATGTGCATTCGTGAGTAACTCAACTACCTTCCATGGAGTTACATGAGGGTTGTATTTTGCACATGTTCTTAAACTATTTTCACCAGTCACCTCCCAAAATGTATTATATATTAGAAGGTCACACACTTTGTTGCTTCTGCAGCCTGGATCATGTTTCATATACCAGGGGTTCCTTCCACTCCCCCATTCATGCTCAGAAGCTCCCTCTGTGCCACCCTTCTACCACCCTCTGTTTCAGGGACTCCCTGCAATCTCCCTCCCCATGACAGGGCCTCTGTGTGTTCCCCATTCCTCCCCCCATTGCAAGGTCCCTCATTTTTCCCCACTCATGTCAGGGGCTCTGGGGGCCTCCCATTCCCTCTGCATGCCATAGGCCATCCCCCTCCATTCCAGGACTATTGTGCTCCCCATATTCCCTCCTTCCCCACTATTCTCTTCCCTCTACATGTCAGAGGCAGCTCTATGTGCCCCCTACTCCCCTGTATGGTAGGGTACCCAATTCCTACCCCTATCCCAGGGCCAATATGCTTCTGTATTCCACCGCATACCAGGTCCCCACTTCCTCCTGCCAGGAGTTCTGTATGACCCCACCACTTCCCACATGTCAGCAGCTCTGTGGTGCCCCTCCTTTTTCTCCTTTGTTTTTTTTATTTTATTTTAACCAAAATCAATAGGGTTCTGCCCACGAATGTCTAGAAAATTCCCTGAAATGCATGAATTGATTGGATAGGGGGTTCAAAAGTTATTACATTATATCCAAACAGAGAAATGCCATCAAGTTGAGTCTAAGTCCTCAAAAATTCCACCAATTAAAGAGAAATTCTGCTCTCTAAACACATGTACACCCCTTTCACAGCACGTCACAATACTAGTTGTATATTTTTGATCATTTTGGCAATGTTCAAATACAGCAGTGATAAGCACATTATAAATACTTATGACTTGTCTACACAACAAGCTGGTGTGCTGCAGATTTACACTCTGGCTTGCAGCACAGTAACTTGCTGTGTAGACAAGCCCTTAGAGAAAACTAAATAGAGAGGTGGACAGAGAGACTGACATTCGCTTCAGTGGAACCTGTTTGAAGTACAAGAATAGCATTTGGCCCATGCTGTCAATGGAATTCCTAACTTTAAAAGTTGTTCAGCAATTAGTTCAGCTTTTCAATATCACAGCAATAAGAACCGAACCAATTATAAAAAATACCTACTGAAGCCAGTGGATACTGACCCCAGTTACGTAACAAGGGTATTAACTTCTTGTAACCCCTACCATGTCACATGATGGGCCACAAAATAAAAATTTTTATCAGTTCATTTCATCCTTCATTATATGATACCAGAAATAAACTAAATCTCAAACAATAATGCTGCAAATGAAGCCACCTGAATCCTTTGGTCTAGAAGGGCCTGGGCAACCTTGCAGAAAATTGAAGAAGAAAGTTGCAGTATTTCCAAATTCTCCTGGAGGCAAGAGGCATTAAACATAAATCCAGGAGACTGATTTCCTCCACACATCTACATGTGGCAGGTCCAGAGATACTTCCAATCTAAAACTCATTCCAACAGGAGCAGGAAGGAGAATACAAACTAGCAGAGTATATCATTCAGAAATTTCAAGAATACTTTATCTCAATCAAAAATTTCACTTGTGCAGGACATATTTTCTTTATAAACTACCATAGGAAACCATAAATCATTAGATTAAAGGCCTACTTAATAAATCTAAGTCATGTGAATTTGAACAGTTAACAGGTGCAATAATTATAGAGTAAATTATTGGTGGTATATTGACAGCTATGTCAAAACAAAATGATTACTAGAAATGGATTTGCGCTTGCAAAGAATAATGGATATTTGTAGGTCTAGTGAAAGCTGCCTCCCAAATAAAAGTGATAGCAAGCAGGAAAAGGTAACAAGATATACAGACAAAATAAAAGGATAACTGCAGAGACTAAGTTTATAATAAATGAGGCAATCAAAATGCGATGCATATGAGATAAAGGGTAGATCCACACTTACGGCAATGTGTACAGTACAAACACTGAATGCCAACTAGCACGGGCATAACAGCACTGTGGATGGCGAGGTACTGCTTAGCAGAGTACAGTGCACTACACATCGGAAGCCTACGCTGTATATCCTATATGGGTCTCTACATACCTAAGCAACGTCTCCCATGTCTACTTTGCTATCTTTGGCAATGTAGCGTTCTGCTGCCTTCCCACTTCTGGAGCTTTTTCTCGCTACAGTCAAAGACTGTCACTAGGGAAAGGCTCTGGCAGTGGGGATTATGACAGAGTGCTGGGCAACAGCTGCTGATCCAACACTCTGGTCACTGCAACTCTAATTAGTTGTTCTAGAGTAGACCTGATTAAGGCCTGGTCTACATCACAGAGTTAGGTTGACATAAGGCAGCTTATGTTAACCTAACTCTGTAAGCATCTACACTAAAGCTCCCACTGATGTAAGTCACCATTACATCAACTTAACTTCACGTCCATGAGTAATCAATGTAGTTAGGGCAACACAGTATCCATGTAGACACTGCATTACTTACATCGCCTGTTGGCTGTCAGCCCCATGCAGGGCTCATAGCTGGAGTCGCACTGTCAGCAAACTGTCAGTATAAGCTGTCAGCCCCATTCAGAGCTCACAGCTGAAGCCCTCCAACCCTGGGGCTGACAGTTTCTTATTCAATCAAACAGTGCACCTTGGTGGGGGAGCACAGGATAGTTCTATTTTTTAGTTCTACTTTCCCTATTCTCCTAGCTGAGGCGATTGACACCAGGAAGGCCGTTTTCAATGACAGGTATGTAAGCGAACAGGTTGCCATAGTTCGAAGGGAGGTCTAGTCAGGCTTTTCAACATTAGGTTTAGATCCCATGTAGGGGTGGGATGTCGGGGTTGTGATAAAAGGTTTACTATATCTCCGAGGAATGATTTTGTGGTTTGGTGTGATAGCATCAAGTATCCCTTTACTTGTTGGTGGAAAGCTCCTATAGCTGCTAGGTGGACCCTGAGTGAACTGAGAGATAGTCTTGATTTTTTAAGAGTCAGTATATAGTCTATGCTCTTTGGAAGAGTAGCAGACGTTGGAGAAATTTTTTGGGAACTACACCAAGCCTGATACCTGGACTACTTTTGCTGGTACATACGGCATGATGTGGATCTTCTACTGTGTAGTAATAAGTCTTGTATCTCCTCCAAGCAGGAGTTTTCTATGCGTTGGAACCATGAAAGAGCCAAGACTTGAGGCGGAGACTCCTCAGGTTGGGATGCAGAGTGTGTCCTTCATTCTGCGAGAGGAGGTAGAGTGGATTGGAGAGAGATCAGTGCATATGTTGTGAGTTGTGACAGGTAAGGATATCAAGTTTGTCTCAGCCAGGTGGAAGCAATCAGTATGATCTGTGCTTCTTCTCTTTTTATTTTAAATAGGACTTTTGACAATAGGGGAAATGGGAGAAAGGCATAGAAAAGGTTCTTGTCCCAAGGAATAAGAAGAATGTCACCCAGGGAGTGCTGTTCTATCCCTGCTCTGGAGCAGAAACATGGACATTTCCTCTTCAGGTAAGTGGCAAACAGGTCTGTGGTCGGTGTCCCCCACTGCCTGAATAGGTTATGAAGCACTGCTGGGTTTATTTCCCATTCATGGTCATGTGGGAACTTGCATGTGAGAGACGGTCTGCCATCAAGTTTTGTGTGCCGAGAAGGTAGGCCACTGATAGTGTAATATTGTGGGAGATGTACCAGTTCCATAACTTTAGTGCTTCTGAGCAGAGGGAGCGTGAACTGGCTCCTGCTTGTCTATTTATGTAGTCCACACATGTTATGTTGTCTGTTAGAACTCTCGTGTGTTCCCTTGATCAGCAAGAGGAAACAAGTGCAGGCATTCCTGACCGCTCTGGGCTCAAGGAGGTTGATGTGAAGAGAAGTGTCCTTGAACGACCATTTCCTTGTGTTGTAAGGTCATTTAGATGCATGGCCCATCCTATGAGGGATTTATCAGTGGTGAGAAGTAGTGACAGGAAAGTTTGTGAAAAGGGGATCCCTTTGGAAACATTTGCTGGGTTTTTCAACCAATCCAGAAAGCTTTTGACCTTAGTGGGCAGTGAGAGAGGTTTGTCTAGTCTGTCTCTGTTTGGTCTGTAGACCGAGCTGAACCACATCTGGAGACACTACATATGAAGCCTGGCATGAAGTATCACCGCTGTGCCAGCTGCCATATGCCCCCAAGAGTTGGAGGCAGTGTCTGGCTGATATCTGGGGGCTGTTTTTTACTGTCTCTATGAGCGTGGCCAAGGAGAGGAGCCTGTGGTGGGGTAGAAGCACTTTGGCCTGTAACAAGTCGAGGTCCGGCCCTACGAATTCCAGGCATTTTACCAGGGCAAGGGTTGATTTCTTGGCATTGATCTATAGGCCCAGTTCTATGAATAAGTCTATTGTGGCTTTAGTAACACAGCAAACCTCGTTGACGGAGAAGGCTCTCAAGAGGCAATCATCCAGGTAGGGGTAGATCATGATCCTCTAGGAGCATAGGTGAGCAGTCACTACTGAGAACACTCTCGGAGCCGATGATAGCCTGAAGGGGAGTACTCTGTACTGGTAGTCATTGTTTGCTAGGGTAAATCTGAGAAACTATCTGTAGGCTGGTAGAATTGAAATATGGAAATAGGCATCCTGAAGGTTGAGGATCAAAAACCAGTCTCCCTGTTCCAGTGCTAGAGTAATCGTTGCTAGAGTGGCCCTCTTGACTTTTTGAGCTTTGACAAACTTGTTGAGTGCTCTGAGGTCTAGTATGTGTCTCCAACCTCCCTTTCTCTTGGGTATTAGGACATAGCAAGAGTAAAAAGCTTTGCCTCATAGATATTGAGGTACTGATTCTATGGCTCCTAACTGGAGGAGGCAATCTATTTCTTGTCACAGTAAACTCTCCTGAGAAGGGTCCCTGAACAGGGACGGGGAGGGGTGCTGTGCGCAGAGAAGAAGGTAAAGTGGATAGAATACCCATTGCAAATGATCTCCAAGACGCATTGGTCCCAAGTGCGATGGAATATGGCAAGGTGGTAGCTGAATGGGGAGGATAGGTTGGTCACCTGTAGTATTTCAGGGGAGTGGTACGTCAACACCTCGACCAATCCGTCAAAATTGGAGTTTTGGGGTAGATGGTTGCAACAAGGAAGGCTGTGGAACTGATGGTTTGCATCTGGAGAACCTAGATTTCTTTCTTTGAGGTTCATAAAAGCATTGAGTTGTGTACTGAGAGGTATGGAATTTATGTTGAGACTGAGTACTAAATGTTCTGATGTCCGGATGTATAGATCTGTAATGAGCAGAGAGTGGCCCTGGTATCCCTAATGGTATGGAGGGACACGTCAGTTTTTTCAGCAAACAACTTGATGCCTTCAAAGGGAAGGTCTTCCGCAGTTGTCTGCACATAACCACTGCCGTAGAGATGGACCGGGTCACTGTATCGGCTGCATGGACAGCTAACTGGAGCCCTGTTTTGGCTGCTAGCTGCCCTTCCTGGTTGCTCTGTGACTCTGGGAGCTGACCAATAAAACTGTTGAGTTTCAAATAGTTAATGTAGTCATACTTGGTCATCAGGCTTGACAATTTGCAATTCAAAAATGCAAAGTCACAGAGGAGTAGACCTTTCTCCTGAAGAGAACCAAGTGCTTCCTATCATGCGGGTGGATCTCATTTGGTGCTGGTGGCTGTGGGAGTTTACTCTGTCCACAAAGATGGAGTTGGGGGAGGGTGGGAAAAAAGAAATCCCGCCTTCTAGCTGGAACGTAACATTTTTTATCAGCCCATTTCCAAATAGGCGTCACGGAAGCTGGGGTTTGCCATCTAGTTTTTGCAGGGTCCAGGAGGAGGAGGAAGAATATAGGATGTCAAGGAGTTTGGTGAGTGTCCTCTCCTTCCTCCAGAGGTATTTGCATTGTGTTTGCAGCCACTTTTGAAATGTCACGGAGTAGCCAGAAATCATCAGCTAAGGGTCCCTTTTCCCCAACCAGGATATGGATTTCAAGAAGTGCTTCTCTTGCAAAGAGGCTATCTCTGTGGCAGACAAACACTCTCGCTGCATATGCTGCCTCGGGGAAGGCCACATTTCCCAGGAGTGTCATCTCTGCCAACAACTCAGACCGAGGTCTCGAAAATCAGGGAGTTGAGACAGAAGATCATCTTTATGGCGGCAGCCCTGCAACCTTCCCCAGTCCGTGCCAGGAGTCACCCGGAAGGCGCAAGTCTTCCCCACAGCCCTCAACATGCAAGGACCCTGGCTCAAAGAAACCAGCTGTGAATGCCTCTCATAAAGACATCAAAAAAAGAGAGTAGTGAGTCTCCAAGCTGGCCGTAAAAGATCTCCGGCATGCTCAGTACCATCAGCACCAAGACAATCCAAGCCCAGTACCCACGGCTCACAAAGATCTGGAACGGCAGGTACTGTTGACGTGCCTATGGATCTGACGGGCACAGGTACTGAGCCAAGGGCATTGATGGGCAAAGATAGGAGTAGAGAGTACTCCAGTAAGAAAATGCTGCAGGTACGCACTGAACCTTCAACACCGTCATCTGTGCCCCATTCAGCACTGCAACGTTCAGTGCGGGCAAGATCCCAGACTCCCTCCATTCCACCACTAGCACTGGGGCGGTCAGCACTGCTGAAATCATGGCACACAGGTGAACTCAGGGTATCTGATATACCAGAGTCTCCTCTTCTCGGAACCAGGAACTCGGAACCGAGTTTTCTCCCAGTACCTGCCAGTTCTCTTCGGTACCTGCCATGCACCTCCACTTTCTAGACAGTGAGCCAGAGGAAGTCGTCTCCCATCACTCCTCCCACTTTCCCTATGATTCCCGCTATGAAGGGGTTCCTTGGTCATACCCTGAGCCTGCCCTACCCCCACCATGGTACGACCATAGGGCACCACCGCCAGGTTCTATCCCACCACCCCAGTGGCCGTACTGGGATCCCTGGGCATCATATCACCTCCACACTTCTCAGGCTTCGAGCCTCACCCATGAGACCCTTAGACGATCTCTCTCAGCTATGGCATCTAGAACCTCGGAACCTCCAGAGGAGATTGTAGAGGAATAGGAGTATGGATTGCAGGAACAGGTTACCCTGAGAACCAAGATATCTTTCTTCTCCCCTGATGAAACAGTCATGCCCTGCCATGTACATTGGTTACTTACCTTACACCAGGGGTCTCAAACATGCGGTCCGCCAAGATCCCCACAGCCCCCCCATCCCTTCCCCAGCACGCCACCTCCCCAGCCTACCTCCAGGCCAGGGGTTGGCAAACTATAGCCCTGGGCCGAATCCGGTCCCTCAGGGCTTTGGATCTGGCCCACGGATTTGCCAACCCCGGGGTGCTGAGGGCCCAGCACCGCTTTGGAAAGCGGCGGGCGCCGCTTCCCTGCAACCCCGGTGGGAGGGGGAGGAGAGAACTCTGTGAGCTGTTCTTGCCTGTGGTTACCTCCCCTGAAGCTCCCATTGGCCGGGAACAGGGAACCGTGGCCAAATGGGAGCTTCAGGGGAGGTACCTAGGCAAGAACAGCTCACTGAGTTCTCTGCTCCCCCTCTCCCCAGGGCTGCAGGGACAGGGTGCTCACTCCTTCCCAGAGCAGCACGGGCCGGGTAGGTTCCTGGCCCTGGTGCGCACCCCTGCCAACCCAGAGCCACTCAAGGTAAGCAGCACCGGGCTGGAATCTGAACCCCTCCTGCACCCCAACTCCCTGCTCTTAGCCCCCTACCACACCCAACCCTCTGCCACACCCCACACTCCCTCCTGCACCCCAACCCCCTGCCCTCAGCCCCCTGCTGCACCTCATGGGCAGGGGCAGAGTGGGGGGGCAGGGGCAACGGGGGGGGGGTGATGCCGCTCTCAGGCCAACCTACGAGTCCTCATGTGACCCTCCTGGTGATTCGAGTTTGAGACCCCTGCCCTACACTAACTGTGGGTCTTCAAGATGTGTTGTCCACATGTATTTCACTTCTGGTGTGCATGTGCCTGATGGACTGAGATCAGAATCTTCTGAACAGCAGTGTCTGTTGGGGCCACACCAGAGTCCCACAGCCAAAGACACAAAGGGCTGGGCAGACAACTGCTCTTCAGTTCCTTCACAAAAACAAAATCCAGAGTATCAAGGATTCCAAAGTGATGGGGAAGGAGAGCAGAATGTGGAACCCAAGTGGAAACTACTTCTCAAAGAACCACAGTTAGCATGGGGTAAGTAACCATTCTTTTTCTCTGAGTGACTGCTCACATGTATTCCCCTTCTGATGACTCACAAGCACTGAACTCAAGCCTGGAGGTGAGTATTCTGAGTTTACTGACTACGGGACAGCTCTGCTGAAGTAGGTGCTGGATCTGAATTCCTCTACCAAGGAGTGGTGCTGAGTGAAGGTGTGAACGGAGTTCCAGGTAGCTGCTTTAAAAATCTCTGAAACTGGGACACATCACAGTGAAGAAGTAGAGACTCCCTGAGCTCTGGTGGAATTGGTCCTAACCTGTCCAAGGGGGTTTAAATGGGTCACTGCCTAGCATGTCTTAATACAGTCTGTGACCCATTTAGACAATCTTTGAGTGGAGATCGAGAATGCTAGGAACAATTTTGGAGAATTCCTCAAAGGTTCTGTTCTCTCTAGATAGTAAGGCTATGTCTACACAGCCCTACAGTTCAGACTACAGGGGTGTGAACTGCAGCCTGTACCAGCATGTTGCACTGTAACTCCAACATGTGGATGCTGCTGGCACAAACTAAAACTCTTTAAATAGGACTATGTTAACACAAACTAGGTAACCTTATCGTTACCAAATGAGCAGTGGTGTAGACAAGCACTAAGACAGAGATCTGACAACATCCAGGGTGTGAAGTTTAGCTTCTTCCCAAGTGGTGTGAGGCAGATCACCTGATTAAGATTAAAATCAGAAACCACTTTAAATAAGAACCTTGGTAAGGTTCTAAAGTAATTTTGCTCCTGTGGAATACTACTTAAGGGGACCCCGCTGTAAGGGCTTGAATGTTTCCTATCCTTCTGTGTGAGGTTATGGCCACTAAGCAATGGTTTTCATGGATAGGTGGTACAAAGAGCAGGTCACCAAATGCTCAAAAGGAGATCCTATCGAACTTGTTAAAACAACGTTGAGGTCTCAGGAGGGCAGAGGGTCTCTGACTGGTGGTAAGACATGAAGTAGACCCTTGAGAAATCTAGCCACTGTCAAATGACAGAAGACAATGGGGCCTTCCAGAAGGGAACAGTGAGGAAAGATAGCCACAAGGTGCATTCTTAGGGAGCTTATGGAAAGGCCTAAACACGTTAAGTACTCCAGGATACTAGCCAGCAGTGCTTTCAAGGGAGACAGACAATTCTCCAATGCCTAGAGAGAGAACCTCTTCTATTTAGCAGCTTAAGTAGGTCTGGTAGAGTCCTTTCTCCAGCAAGCTAGGATGTTTTCAATGCTAAGGAGCAGTATCCATCAGTGGATGTCAGCCAGCCAACACCCAATCTATGAAATGAAGAGATGTTGTATCCAGGTATAGGACTTCTCCCTTCAATTGCATCATCACTTCTGGGTATGTTGGAAGCGTTAGGCACTGACCTAAGAACAGGAATCTATTAAAATGGTTATCTTCAGATAAATACCAACTCTCAGTCCTCAAACATGAATGGATATCCTCTACAGAATGGCTCATATGGCCATAATGTGTAGTTGGGCTATGCAATGCTGTTAACTTATATTTTCCCAAAATTTCAGAGGGAGATGAAAAGGGACAGAAGATGGGAGTCTAGCAGTAGTTATCAAGTCAGGCCAAGAAGCAATTTTAGCTTATATTTGTAGTTCAAATAGAGAGAGATGTTTATGAGAAAAACAGAACAGAAACTAACAAAAAATATGTGGGGACATGCATCATGGATGGGGGACATAAGCAGTCTGACCTAGTGGTCAGAGTGGGAGATCGACCTAGTGGTTAGAGCCAATAAAAAGAACCAAGAGTCAAAGTCAAAGGTCAGAGCCGGAGTCAGAAGCCAGGCAAGGGATCAAGGCTGGAACAGACAGGAGATGGATGGGAACAAGAGAGCAGCAGGTGTGGAGCAAGGGTGGGAATGAGGCAGGAGCAAAGCTAGGAATGACGCTGGGAACAAGGCAGGCACAGGAGATATCACCGTTGCGGGCGTAAACATTAAGCAGCTGGAAACCTGCTACTGCTATTAAATGCAGAATGGTTGGCTCCTTAGCAACCAACTGGGAAGGCCAGCCAATCAGGTGATTCTGCCTCAGCCCAGCTAGGGTCATTAACCAGCCTGAAGACTGAGCTGGCTAGCTCCAGGCTCAGCTGAGGGAACTCAAGCCTGTAGTTCCTAAGAGTTACCCTCACTTTCAGAGGTGCCTTCTAGGGACCCTCGGACTGGGCTTCTTAGGATGGGTCCAATGAAAGTCCCATACTAATCCTGGTGCATGAACATTCTCTGCTGGTTCCCACAATTGGTCATCAAGACAGTAGCCGTCCTAGTACACCAAGTAATAAAGCTTGCCCCAAATTTGCTTGGAGTCAAGAATCTGTCTGATAATACATTCTTCATGCCCATAGTCTGTTATGGCAGCTGGAGGTGGGCTGGGTCAACCTGGGTAAGGGGTTTTTAAGGTAATGTTTTAAAAGAGAGACGTGGATGGGTCTTCATTGACTCTGATAATTGAAGACTGAAAGTCATCCGGCTGATTTGCTCAAGAACCTCAAATGGACCTATATGTTGGTGATAACCAGCTTACTCAATGGTAGGATTCATTTGGGAGTCCAAGTTGATTTGAGATTCCCCAGTGCTAAAGCTAGGTGCAGCCTGGCAGCATCAATTAGCACAACACTTACAGGTTTCTTTGGTGGCTTCCAAATGTTCTATAAGTTCTTGTTATCTGTGATGCAGATGAGTGACCAAGTTTGCTGCTGCTGGGACTGGGGAGTCTGTGAGCAATGCTGGTCGAAAGAAGGGTTGGAAGCCATGAATGGGATCAAGCAGGCTCTGTCGAGCAGAGGCACGGACTGAATTGTTGTAGGTGACCTCGGCTTCTAGCAGCAAGGAAATCTAGTTATAATGGTGATAATTTAGGAAGCACTGGAGTTATTGCTCTAAGATCTGGTTTACCCATTCAGTCTACCCATTGGTCTGCGTGCGCTATGCTGAAGATGTAAGGAGTTTTACACCCAGGATTTAAAAACTCATGCCCAAAACAGGAGACAAGGTGTGGACCTCAATCGAACAGCATGTTGGTCCGCAGTCCATGGAACCAGAAAACAAGCTCTAGGAAGAGATGGGCTTTTTCCAGGGAAGATGGGACCATGCAATAAGGGACAAAGCACGTCATCTTAGTTAAGAGGTCAGCTGTGACTAGCATGACTGTACAACCATCGAAGACAGATAATTCTACAGTGAAGTTGAGGGAAATGGTGGACCAAGGCTGAGATGGGTGGGCAACAGCTGAAGGAAACTGAGTGACTTCCAGCAAGGGTTCTTTGTCCGTAAACTCACGTCACAGGAATTAATGAATTTCATCACATTTGTGCGTATTCCTGCCCACCAGAATTTCCATTAAATGTTTTTTGTTTTGGTTCAACCAAAGCAACTGGCAAGGGAGAAGTTGTGACATAACTTCAAAACTAGGTTGACCATCTAGGACATAAATGCTTTCTCTGTTTTAGAGAATTCCATTCTGTAGCTGGAAACGTGAACTAGGCTGGATGTCTACACTGCCCAACATCTGGTGAATCTGGATGGCAAATGGGTTGTGAAGCAGCAGCTACTGAACTATGGACATTAGGTTCCTGTCCACAGTTCCACTGACAAAATTAGACAATTTAAAAACTGTTGAAAATGGTTTCATGCATGAGTCAACATTTTCATTCTCATGGGAGAAGGCATCCACCCTTCCATATCTTGCACCCGTGCAGCACATCGCAATGAACTCAAACCAAGAAAAGAAAAGTGGCCAATGGATCCGGAGCTGATATAGATTTCTGGCAATGCAGAAATATTCTTAGGTTTTAGTGCTCCATGAGAACCTCAACTGCAAACCCAGCCCCTTCTAAGAGGTACTGCCACTCTTTAAGACATATTTTAATCGCTCGCAGCAACTTATCCTATATGTCAAGGTTTCTCTCTGCCAGGATTAATTTTCGGTAAATGAAACAGGCCCAGGGCTCGGAAAGTAACTTTGGACCAGACTGATGTGGGCTCTCACTTGGGCCTCGGACTGGCCCTTGATGAACCAGTCATGGAACCGCAGTGTCATGGGATGGATGAAGACCAACCAGCCGTGAAACAGGGGATGGAAAGCCAAGATGGTCACCAGGTGCACCTTGATTGGGGACAGCGACAGGCTCTGGAGCTTCAGATATAGCAAATAGTCCAAGATGACTTGAGGGGCGCTTCCTGCACCCGGATGCGGTGATCCGAGCACCAACATGTGAACCGCTTACATTTTGCTACGTAGGTAGCCCTGGTGGAGGGTTTCCTGCTACCCAGCAGGACCTGCTGAACACTGCCTCTCCCCCTCACAGAAACCAGGCCAACAGGTGCAGCGCCGCCAGGTTAGAATCATAGAAGATTAGGGTTGAAAGAGACGTCAGGAGGTCATCTAGTTCAACCCCCTGCTCAAAGCAGGACCAAACCCAACTAAATCAACCCAGCCAGGGCTTTGTCAAGCCGGGCCTTAAAAACTTCTAAGGATGGAGATTTCACCACTTCCCTAGGTAACCCATTCCAGTGCTTCACCATCCTCCTAGTGAAATAGTTTTTCCTAAATTCCAACCTAGACCTGCAACTTGATACCATTGCTCCTTGTTCTGTCATCTGCACCACTGAGAACTGATGAGCTCCTTCCTCTTTGGAACCTCCCCTTCAGGTGGTTGAAGGCTGCTATCAAATCCCCCCTCATTTTTCTCTTCTACAGACTAAATAAGCCCAGTTCCCTCAGCCTCTCCTCATAAGTCATGTGCTCCAGCCCCCTAATCATTTTTGTTGCCCTCCACTGGACTCTCTCCAATTTGTCCACATCCTTTCTATAGTGGAGGCTTCAAAACTGGATGCAATACTACAGATGTGGCCTCACCAGTGCCGAATAGAGGGGAATAGTCACTTCCCTCAATCTGCTGGCAATGCTCCGACTAATGCAGCCCAATATGACATTAGCCTTCTTGGCAACAAGGGCACACTGTTGATTCACATCCAGCTTCTCGTCTCGTAATCCCCAGGTCCTTTTCTGCAGAACTGCCGATTAGCCAGTCTGTCCCCAGCATGGGATTCTTCCTTCCTAAGTACAGGACTTAGAAGGGTTTCTTCAGGTATGTTAGCAACAAGAAGAAAGTCAAGGAAAGTGTGGGCCCCTTACTGAATGAGGGAGGCAACCTAGTGACCGAGGATGTGGAAAAAGCTAATGTACTCAATGCTTTTTTTGCCTCTGTCTTCACGAACAAGGTCAGCTCCCACACTGCTGCACTGGGCAGCACAGCATGGGGAGGAGGTGACCAGCCCGCTGTGGAGAAAGAAGTGGTTCGGGACTATTTAGAAAAGCTGGACGAGCACAAGTCCATGGGGCCGGATGCGCTGCATCCGAGAGTGCTAAAGGAGTGGGCGGATGTGATTGCAGAGCCACTGGCCATTATCTTTGAAAACTCATGGCGATTGGGGGAAGTCCCGGAAGACTGGAAAAAGGCTAATGTAGTGCCAATCTTTAAAAAAGGGAAGGAGGAGGATCCTGGGAACTAGAGGCCAGTCAGCCTCACCTCAGTCCCTGGAAAAATCATGGAGCAGGTCCTCAAGGAATCAATTCTGAAGCACTTAGAGGAGAGGAAAGTGATCAGGAACAGTCAGCATGGATTCACCAAGGCAAGTCATGACTGACTAATCTAATTGCCTTCTATAACAAGATAACTGGCTCCGTGGATGAGGGGAAAGCGGTGGACATGTTGTTCCTTGACTTTAGCAAAGCTTTTGACACGGTCTCCCACAGTATTCTTGCCAGCAAGTTAAAGAAGTATGGGCTGGATGAATGGATTATAAGGTGGATAGAAAGTTGGATTGATTGTCGGGCTCAACGGGTAGTGATCAATGGCTCCATGTCTAGTTGGCAGCCGGTGTCAAGTGGAGTGCCCCAAGGGTCGGTCCTGGGGCCGGTTTTGTTCAATATCTTCATGAATGATCTGGAGGATGGTGTGGATTGCACCCTCAGCAAGTTTGCAGATGACACTAAACTTGGAGGAGAGGTAGACATGATGGAGGATAGGGATAGGATACAGAGGGCCCTAGACAAATTAGAGGAAAAAGAAATCTGAAGAGGTTCAACAAGGACAAGTGCAGAGTCCTGCACTTAGGACGGAAGAATCCCATGCACCACTACAGACTAGGGACCGAATGGCTCGGCAGCAGTTCTGCAGAAAAGGACCTAGGGGTTACAGTGGACAAGAAGCTGGATATGAGTCAACAATGTGCCCTTGTTGCCAAGAAGGCCAATGGTATTTTGGGATGTGTATGTAGGGGCATCGCCAGCAGATCGAGGGATGTGATCGTTCCCCTCTATTCGACATTGGTGAGGCCTCATCTGGAGTACTGTGTCCAGTTTTGGGCCCCACACTACAAGAAGGATGTAGAAAAATTGGAAAGAGGCCAGTGGAGGGCAACAAAAATTATTAGTGGACTGGAACACATGACTTATGAGGAGAGGCTGAAGGAACTGGGATTGTTTAGTCCAGGGAAGAGAAGAATGAGGGGGGATTTGATTGCTTTCAACTACCTGAAAGGGGGTTCCAAAGAGGATGGAACTAGACTGTTCTCAGTGGTAGCTGATGACAGAACAAGGAGTAATGGTCTCCAGTTGCAGTGGGGGAAGTTAGGTTGGATATTAGGAAAAACTTTTTCACTAGGAGGGTGGTGAAACACTGGAATGCGTTACCTAGGGAAGTGGTGGAATCTCCTTCCTTAGATATTTTTAAGGTCAGGCTTGACAAAGCCCTGGCTGGGTTGATTTAGTTGGAGATTGGTCCTGCTTTGAGCAGGGGGTTGGACTAGATGACCTCCTGACGTCCCTTCCAACCCTGATATTCTATGATTCTATGACTCTGCACTTGTCCTTGTTGAACCTCATCAGATTTCTTTTGGCCCAATCCTCCAATTTGGCTAGGTCACTCTGGACCCTCTCTCTACCCTCCAGGGTATCTACCTCTCCTTAGTGTCATCCACAAACTTGCTGAGGCTTCAGTCCACCCCATCATCCAGATCACTAATGAAGATGATGAACAAAACTGGCCCCAGGACTGACCCCTGGGACACTCCTCTTGATTACAGCTGCCATAGAGGTTCCCATGGTTCTGGGACAGAAGATCCACCAAAGAGGCAGCTGCAACGGGGTCGCTGCCAACAGACACAGGAGCATGGCGAACCAGTGCTGACGAGGCTATGCCGGTGCTATGAGGATGACTGTTGCTTTGTCTTGCTTCACCTTGAGCAGGACTGTGTGGATTAGCGGCACTGGCAGGAAGGAGTACATGAGTGCTCCCGACCATGGGATCAGAAAGGCATCCGACAGGGAGCCCTTGTCTCTGCCCAGCAGAGAAAAGAACATGTGGCACTTCCTGTTCTGTCTGGACACAAACAGGTCCACCTGTGGCGTCCCCCACTTGAGGACAACTAGGCTTACTACCTGGATGGAGCGACCATTTGTGATGAGACAAGAATGTCCTGCTGAGGCGATTGGCCAGGACATTCTAGGCTCCAGGCAGGTGGGAGGCCATCAAATGAATATTGTGCCACACACAGGAGTCCAAGAGGCTGAGAGCTTCCCAACAAAGGGACAAAGACCTGATGCCGTTCTGCCTAGTGATGTAGTACATTGCGGCAGTATTGTCCATCAGGACCTGCACCATCCTGCCTTTTAGGTGGGGCATGAAAGCTTGGCACTCGAGGCAAATCGCTCTGAACTCCCTGACATTGATATGAAGGGCCAGGTTGTGTTGCAGCCAATGGCCCTGGGTGTTGAGCTTGCCCAGATGGGCTCCCCAGCCCAGGTCTGATGTGTCTGAGACCAAGATGAGCCAGGGTGAGGGGGTTGCGAAAGGGACTCCCTGCAGCAAAGGCTTGGGATCTGGCCACCAGTCCAGAGACAAGAGGACATGGCTCGGCACCGTGACCACTAGGTCCAGGGGGTGCCTGCTGGGAATGTACACCGAAGCCAACCACGCTTACAGGGGCCTCAGATAAAGCCAGGCATGGCTTACCACATAGGTGCATGTGGCCCAACAGTCACAGGCAAGTGTGGGCTGTGGTGAGAGGTTGGTTCTGTATGTGGCCAATCAAGTCTGACATGGCTTGAAGGCATGCTTCTGGCAAGAAGGCCCTGGTGCGCATGGAGTCGAGAACTGCAGTGATGAACTCTACGCGTTGAACCTGCGTTAATGTGGATTTTTCTGTGTTTATTAGGAGACCAAGATCGCTGCAGGCAGAGCACACCAGATCGAGGCTCCTCTGGACCTGCTCCGGAGACTTGCCCTTGATATGCCAATCGTCGAGATACGGGAAGATCTGAACCCCTCGATGCCTCAGGTAAGCCACCACCAGTGCCACGCATTTCATGAATACCCTGGGGGCCGAGGACAGGCCAAAGGGCAGCGCTGTAAACTGGAAGTGGCACCCTGCCATATAAAGCACAGGAACGGTCTGTGCCCCGGGAAGACAGAGACATGAAAGTAAGCGTCTTTTAAATCAAAAGTGGCATAGCAGTCCCCCAGACCCAGAGAAGGGATGACAGAGGCCAGGGATACCATGCAGAACTTCAACTTCATGAGAGACTTCTTGAGGCCCCACACGTCCAGGATGGGTCGGAGCCCTTTTGCCCTCAGGATTAGGAAGTAGCAGGAATAGAATCCTCTTCCTTACATATCCTGAGGAGTCTCCTCCAAGGCCCCCAGATGTAGGAAGCTCTCGACCTCCTGAATGAGGAGCTGCTTGTGAGAAGGGTTCCTGAAGAGGGACAGGGAAAGGGGAGGACGGGAAGGAGGGGCAGCCACAAATTGCAGGGTGTAGCCCCGAGCCACTATGTCCAGGACCCAACAGTCTGAGATAACCCGTGACCAGGCCGAACGGGAAGGGAACAGATGGTCGAGGAAGGGGCGGGAGGGATCCAGGCAGTTGGCTGGAGTGTCGCTCTCAAGCACACCCTCAAAATGAGTGCTTCTGGCCCACGTGGTGTTTCGCTGGGCCAGCCTGTGCAGGAGATCAGGATGACGAAAGGCTGTGGTGGTTGAACTCAGTGTCCCTTTTCCTCGTAGGCCCCTGCTAAGGCTGCCACTGCCTAGGTGGCGGAGGAAGCCAGAACGGCTGCCTGGATGACTGCAGTGTGTGCATCCCCAGGGAGTGGAGGGTCGCCCTCGTATCCTTTAGGCTGTTCAGACGTGCATCCATTTGGTCAGAGAAAAGACCAATCCTGTCAAACAGAAGGTCCTGAATCGAGGCCTGAATCTCCTGGGACAGGCTGGAGGTCCCTTCGTCCACCAGGGTAGAGAACTCCTGGGCTGCCTCCTAGGACATGGAGTCCTTAAACTTGTAGAGAGAGTTCCACAAGTTAAAATTATAGCGGCGCAGGAGGGCCTGGTGGTTTGCCACCCGAAACTAGAGGGTGGCCATAGAATAAATCTTTCAACAGAACAAATCCAGTCTCTTCGCCTCTTTGTTCTTGGGGTAGAACTGTTGGGCCCATCTGCCCCATTTGTTAGCCGCCGACACAATCAACAACCCCGGTGGCAGATAAGTGTATATGTATTTGAACCCTTTCGCGGGAACATACTACTTTTTTTCCACCCTTTTTGAGGTGGGGGGGGATCGAGGACGGGGTTTCCCAGATGGTTTTGGCAATGTTCAAGACCCCTTCGTGTATTGGGAGAGCAACCCGGATTGTGGTGGACCCAAAGAGCACATTAAATAATGGTTCCATCTGTTCCTCCATTTCCTCGGCCTTGAGGCCCAAATTAGCCGCCACCGTGTGGAGCAGTGCCTGATGCTCATGGAAATTGTCTGGTGGGCTAGCTCTAGAAGGCCCTGCCACTGCTTCGTCCGCGGAGGAGGAGGATGATTGGATGACAGGGGAGGTCTGGAGGTGTTCTTACCCACCGGGGAGGGAGGCCTTAGGGTGAGTACCAGCTCCTCAACGAAGGCGGTTGCCGGGATGTCCTACACCGAGGCCAGTGCTGCAGGTACCAGGGGCGTCGCTGGCAGTCTGTCTGATGCAGCGACCGAGGGCTGGCATAATATGAACGCCCCATGCATTCCAATACGGCCATTGGGTCGGCCACTGGCTCTGCTGCCAGGCCGGTGTCGAAGATGACACACCCTCCAAAGCGCAATCACATTGTCTGGGTGAGGGGCTGAATTGTGCCTCTGAGCCTGAGAAGTTGTCCACCTCCGGTGACCAGGGCGGGGTTGTAGAGGCTTGAGTCTGATGGCTCACCGTCACCACCAGAGACCGGTGCTGGGAATAGTCCGACCAGTCCTGGGGGTAGGAGAAGCGGCATCAAGCCAGGGAACACCCTCGAGGTCTCGGCAACAGCGACCGACAGCAGGATGAGGACCGGTGCCAGGGATATTGACGACGACTGGGCGAGCCTCAGCACAACAAGGGGAATTGGGAGCGTGATGCCAATGGCTCGTAACAACAGGCCGGAGACCTGGGTTGGCATGCAGACCAAGAACGTGGTGACCTAGGGCTCTGTCTTGGCTCCAGAGACCATTGGTGCTTGCCTAACTTGTGTGAGGCCTTGCCAGTGGGCTTGCCCTCACAGGAAGCCATAGCTGGTTCCTTTTGCCACAAGTGGTATCGGGTGTGGTGGAGGCACTTTCAGTTCTCCTGGCACTGGGACCTTGAAGTGGGTAGGCTGAGCCATCAGCCTAGGCCCTTTAGCACTCCCCTGAGTCAGTGGGGGGTACTTATGGGGGAAAGAACTCCACACAGCTGAGCTCTTTAGCGGGCATGAGGTCTGAGCAGGGTCCTTTGTCCAAATCCCCTTGGTCGGGCTTGGCCTTCTTAGTCCTTTTCTTTGGTACTGGCAGCGGGGCTTGGTGCCGAGAGGACCCTGGTGCTGGAGGTGCACTATGCACTGAAGTTGAAGAGCTGGGTGCCGGATCGGGCCGCTCCATCTCTGAAGTTGGGCACAGGGCAGCCTGCACCAGGAGTGCCCTGAGGCGTATGTCGGACTCTCTTTTTGTCGAAGGATGAAAGCTCTGGCAGATGTGACAACACTCCTTTATATGGGTTTCCCCGAGACACAAAAGACTACTCTTATGCAGGTCACTAACAGGAATAGGCCTGTTACACAATGAGCAGGGCTTGAAACACAGAGCGCGGGGCATGTCCTGCCGGGGACAAAGTCTCCGCTGGGACACAATCTAACTAAACACTTAACAGGTACTTAACTACTAATTAACAATGATTTAAACAATTTACAGGTAAAGCACAAGGCTAAACTAGACAAAAAAAAACGCTGACTACTTGCAAAGCAAAGGACAGAGGTGCTCTGACTATCACAGACGGTAAGAAGGAACTGAGTGGGCGCAGGGCCGCCGGCGGCTGATATACCGTGCCATGAGCGCAGCACTCCAGAGGGTGCCACAGCCAGCCCTAAGGGTACTGCTAAGGCTAAAGTCTCCGACAGCCGTGCACATGGGCACGCACACACCTACAATGGAAGCAACATGAACAAGCACTCGAAGAAGAATAACTGATAAATACAGTTAAGCAGTGAAGTACACAAACACACAAAAATTAGTCAATGTTGAGTCAACTCATTGCCAGAACAGATTTTCATATCATATGTCTGAACTTTTGTTTTAAGCTCAAAAAACAGCTATTTTGCAAGTGAAGAAGTTTAATTGTAAATTAAGTCAACTCACTTTAATTTGCCAAAGAGAAATCCCTGGACTTCACCTGCCTCATCATCTTCCTCTTCCGTTGTGTCATTTGTGGCTGAACACATGGAACACACATAAAAACACAAAACAAGAAAATTACTGAGACGTTGCACTCCAACCCCCAGCCACAGCCTGGTGAAAGTGAGAGAGGGTGGGGGAGAGTTAGTGACGGAGGGAAGGGGGATGAAGCAAGCATGGGCAGGGCCTTGGAGAATGGGTGGGGTAGGGGCAGGGCCTCAGGAGAAGGCACAGGGCAGGGGTGTTCGGTTTTGTGCCATTAGAAAGTTGGCAACCCTAGTTTTTAAGCATGGTTTTCTGAAAAAGTGCTAAACATGGTTGCTTCTGGCCTACATTGCTGTACATAGTAAAACTGCACAAGTCCACTTCTAACACTTTTTGTCAGGACTGAGTGTCAGGAACCATTGGGCTGAGTTCCCTCAGTTGAGCCAGGAGCTAGCAGGTTCAAACTTGATTCCAGTTAATTAGCCCAGCTGAGCTGCAGCAGGATCGTCTGATTGGCCTTCATGTAAGTTCAGCACAAGGAGCATGTCGCTGACTGCTCATCACTAGTATCTCCAACTATGATTAAGGCTGTGAGTTTGTCACGGGGGCCACGGAAGTCACGGATTCCATGACTTTCCGTGACCTCCATGACTTCTGTAGCGGCTGGTGCGCCTGGCTCAGGGCAGCTCAGGCAGCCCCTGTGCCAGGTGCACCAGCTGCTGCTGGGGCAGTCTCAGGCCACTGCGCCCCTCCACCCAGCAGCAGCAGAGTTTGGGTGTTGGAGGGGGCAGGGAGTTAGGGCACAGGGTGGGGTGAGGCAGGCTCTGGGCAGCGCTTACCTGGGGGGCTTCCCAGAAGCAGTGACATCCCTCTTGTTCAGCTGCTAGACGGAGACATGGCCAGGCAGCAGTGTGCACTGCCTCTGCCCAGAGCGCTAGCTTCGCAGCTCCCATTTGCTGGAAACTGCCGCCAGTGGAAGCTGTGGGGGTGGTGCCTGCAGGCAGAGGCAGCACACAGAGCTGCCGGGCCACATCTGCCTAGCAGCTGAGCGAGAGGGATGTCACTGCTTCTGGGGAGCCCCCCAGGTAAGTGCTGCCCAGAGCCCACCTCACCCCATCCAGTGCCCCAACCCCCTGCTCCCTCCCACACCCAAACTCTGCTGCTGCTGGGGGTGGAGGCATGGAGCCAGGTAGGGAGCCTGCTGGACCCGACAACCCCCTCCTCCAGCACCAGCAGGGTCCCGGGTCATGTGCTGCCGCCCACCCCCTCCCAATACCCAGGCCGCCCTGCCCCAATTTTTAGTCAAGGGTATATAGTAAAAGTCATGGACAGATCACGGGCCATGAATTTTTGTTTACTGCCTATGACCTATCTGTGACTTTTACTAAAAATACCCATGACTAAAATGTAGCCTTAACTATGATGGCTCATGTGTCTGCCTTGTACCCAGCCTTGCTCTTAGCTTGTTCCTGTTCAGTTCCAGTCTGCTCTAGCCCTGTTCCAGTGCTGCTCCATTGCCCAGCTTCTGACTCTGATCCTTGGCTCTGGTTATCGACTCTTGGCTCTGGCTCTGTCCCTTAGCTTGATTCCTGGTTCCTGATTCTGGCTTTGGTCCATGGCTCTGGCTCCTAGCTCCTGAACCTAGCTCTATCCTATAGGTCAGGTATGAGCTTTGGGTGCAGGTTCCAGGTGGGGTCAGAAATAAGGGATTCAGGTTATGGGAGAAGGCTCCAGGCTGGAGTGCAGGGAGGTGAGGACTCCAGCTGGGGGTCCAGGCTCTGGGGTGGGGCCAGGGATGAGAGGTTTGGGGTTCAGGAGGAGGCTCAGGGCTGGGGGAGGAGGGAGTGCGGGGTCTGGGAAGGAGTTTGGGTCCAGGAAGTGACTGCAGGCTGGTACAGGGGGTTGGGATGCAGGAGTGGGTGCAGGGTCCTAGCGGCACTTATCGTGGCTCCCAGGAAGCAGCTGGCAGGTCCTTGCAGCCCCTGGGCACATGGGTGGCCAGGGAGGCTCCGCGCACTGCCCCCACACCCAGAGGCGCCACCCCCCGCAGCTCCCATTGGTTGCATTTCCCGGCCAATGGGAGCTGCAGAGCCAGCATTCGGGGCAAGGGCGGCGCACGGAGTCTCCCTGGCCACCCTTGTGCCTAGGGGCTGCAAGGACTTGGCAGCCGGTTCCATGAGCTATGCAGAGCTAGTGCAGGCAGGGAGCCTATCTTAACCCCAGGCCCTCACTGCACTGCTGATCGGACTTTTAACAGCCCGATCAGCGGTGCTGACCGGAGCTGCCAGGGTCCCTTTTCAATCAGGTGTTCCAGTCAAAAACCGGATGCCTGGCAACCCTATTAAAAACTGTAGTCGTAATGGCTTTCTGAATCAATGCTGAGTATGGTTGGTCCTGGTTTACATTTGCAGTTAAACATGATCAGCTAAACCTATTGATAACATTGTCAACAGTGGGTAATAACTTTTTTAGTATAAATCAGGCCTCAAAGTCCACACTTCACACTCCTAGCATAGATGGGAACTCTTATGACTCTAGAGTTCTGAGCCATTACTCTAACCAGGCAACATGCACTGCTGCTGCAGAAAAAGACACTGACACCTACTGCCTCCAAGAGTCAGTTTATTCTGTAAAGAAAGAATAAACTAATAATTAAATACTTATTAATTTAAGTTAGTAAATGTAGCTAACAGCCAGTAATTTAGGTATTTGCAGTTTAAAAATATTTTTTAAAAACCAAAAAAGTCAAATCATTAGAAAAGATCTCAGCCCTAAAAACAAGTTCCTCTCTAATACCATAATCTCGTTTAATATCTTTTCTCATAACATTTACAAACTATTAGTACCATCCACAAGCAAAACAAAAATATTATTTAAAAGGATCTTCCACAGAAACTTCCTAACCCCAAAGCTCCTGTCAAATACCAATCCCGGTTTAAACATTTGACACATAAATCAAAGATAGGCTTTTTTTGAGGAAGGAGTTTAACACAGATTGTTCTTGCAATGTGCGCTGAAAGTCATGAAACCAGGGCTATGGCAAACTAAGGAAGGGAGAAATTTCCACAACAATGGACACTTCAGGTGGGAATGACCTTCACTAGCCCTGCTATTTATACCAAGAGGAGACTGTCAGGCTAAATGCCTCAGGTGATTTCAAAAGTTGTGATGATACACAAGGAGAAAGTCTCTCCAACAGTCCAAAACCAAACAATGTTGGGCTTTAAAAGTAAAATCCCAATATATATAACTGCCCAGAAATCAATCAATAGCCAGATGAGATCAGCAAGCACAGGTTTAAAGTAGTTTGTACAAAACCCTTAAACCAGGCTGATGCATTCTGCTCTAGCTGCAATTTAAAGAAGTCACACCAGGAAGAACTCGCTGCAGTAATCTAACTGAAAACAAAAGAATGTAACCCCCCCCTCCCCCAAAAAGTACAAAACTCTGAAAGTCTGAAGAATAATAGATGAAAGAGTGGTGGTCTGTTGTGGTGACCACCCTTCAGAATAACTTATCTGTAATCATAGTTTTCTGAAGATATACATCATAAATTGCCACTTTGGGCTTTTTTTGTACAACACTTGAGAGATCTCTCCCAGCCTAAAGTACTAAAGCCATTTGTTTCAGCAGCATGTCTCATTTCAGTCCCTGAAAATGAAATGTGCTTCAACAGGAAAATCTTTTCCAACCAAGGAGATGAAGTTATTCTCATAAAAACTAGTACCTAGACACTGTTGCTAGATACTTTAGAGATGCCTTAACAGATAGAAATAGAATACTAAAATGACAAAGATTAAAGAACCCTCAACCCATTGGGGAAGAAGGAATATGGGCTACATTATGATGTATATCTTCAGAGAACAATAGCTACTAGTAAGTAATTCCCTATCTCCTAAACATTTTTGTCCATAAACACTTCCATGGATATAGATTTCTATGTTAATTCTCAATGCCCGAGACTACTTTTGACATATCCTGTACAAATAAATAATATATGTCAACAAAATTTAAACATACTCAGAGCATTACTATCTCCAAAATTCAAGATGGTGCTAAATATTTTGAAATAGTGTCTCCAGTAACACAGTACAGAAAACAAAAACATACCTTTCATCTTTATGTCATCCAATGCTTTGTATTCTGTACTCTTTATTGCAAGTTCCACACCATATCCAGACAAATACATTTTCCTGGGGCTTGGTTTCTGTTTGAACATATTTTAACAAGTGAAAAATAGAACTTTAAAAAGTGTCCTTTATAGAAAATTTACATCATCTAATGTAATCAAGTTAAAAATGTCATGAAACAGTCATTACTTATCAATCTGAAACTGATATTTTCAATTATTGTTCACAATACAGTTTGTTCCATCAACCAGAAAAAAGTTACAAACCTGTTCCATAACTGTTGTTCTTTGAGATGTGTTACCAAGAGTGGAACAGATGTGTATCAATGCACCCAGCACATGGCTGTCAAACTTTTTCCATCAGCGGTACCCATTAAGGGACTCCCGCTGCTGCCATGCACCACTGCATGCAGGTAAAAGACAGAACCACCCCTTGCCTTCCTTCTTCTTGCCATAACTCTGATGAACAGTGAGTTGTAGAGTAGACATGTGCAACACACCTCAAAGAAGAGTTATGGAACAGGTTAAGGAACCCATTTCTTCTTCTTCAAGTGATTGCACATATGCATTCCATTCTCAGTGACTCACAAGCCATAAGACGTGAGGTAGGATCAGAGTCTATTTCAATAAATATTGGAGAATAACTCATTCCACCCTAGCATTGTCTCTGGAGTCTTGAGCCACAGTACAAAGAGAGAGGCAAATGTAGGATCAAGTTGCCACTCTACAAACATCTGCAGTTGGAACTTGTGCCAGAAAGGCTGCCAAGACTGATTGTGACCTCACTGAATGAGCTGTGACTCTGTCGGGTGGAGCAACACTAGCCACATTGTAGTACAGGAGTTTGCAGATGTGATCAAGGAAGAAATTCTCTGGATGGAAAATGACTGACCTCTTAATCTGTCTGCCTCTGATAAGACCAGCTAGGAGGATTTACAAAAGCAACTGGTTATGTTCAGATAAAATGCCAAGGCTCTTCTGATGTCTAAGGTATGTAAATGCTCTTCCTACCTGGTTGTATGTGGTTTTGAGTAGAATACAGGCAAATAAATTGGCAGATGACTGGAAAGAGGAAACCACCTTTGGGATGAACTTTGGATAAGGACATAGGTAAATGTTGTCCTTAATAAAGATCGTGTATGGAAGTACCACCATTAATGCCTGCAGCTCTTCTGGCCAAGGTAATGGCCACCAAAAATGCCACCTTAATTGACAAATGCAACAGTGAGCAGCTAGCAAATGGTTCAAATAGGGGCCCCATACAACTTAGCAATACTAAGTCTAAAGCCCATGGGGGAACAGGATCTTGAACTTGAGGATATAATTGACTAAGCCCATTAAAAACCCTATGGGCATTTCACCAGAGAAAATAGAGCAATTAGGATGGAATGCTAAAATAGCAGCCAGATGTACTTTGATGGAACTAACCAACAAACCATGGTGTTTCAGGTAAAAGTAGTAGCCCAGAATATGCTGTGTTATGTTGGATCATATTAAAGAAGTTCTGTATTAAAATCACAAATGAGTTTGATTCCCCATAGTTTAAATTCCAGGGTATTACTAATTAAGAGGTCTCTTGGTTTTTTGTCTCTTATATTTACTGTTTCTCTCCCTCTTTTTGTGAAACTTACAAGCTGCTAATTGTGTTAGTACATCCTAAGACAGAGAGAGACTCAAAGCGATACTTTCTAACAGAAACAGCACACAGAGACTCCCCGCCCTTTTGTTGTATTCATCTCATTTTGTTAACAATTGTGATTAAAATAGAGATAGAAGATGTATGTGGATGGATGCTTGGTGTGGATAATAAATGAATGATCAGGGAGGTGCCAGCCTAAGAATCCAGTGTTGATCGGCCAAAGGAGGCATCAAGTGGAAACAACCAGAGGACACCCGGAGGGCAGAGTGGAATCCACTCAACAGCCTCAAGGATGGGAGAATCAGAGAACAAGATAACATCTGGCAGCACGGAGCCGTCAGGAATATGCCATCTGCTGATTGATTCAGCAACAGCATGATGAAGCAATTCCCATAGACTGGCATAGGAATGAATTCCTATAAAAATGGACTCCAGAAAGTGAGAACTTTTGGGGTCTGATTCCGCAAACCAACTTCCAGGAGCATCAGATGAGCAGCCGAAAAAGTCCTGCTCCCTCCTTGTGTCCAGGCCACGGGGCCAGTGGCTTGGCATGAGCAACTCTAAGGTTGGTAACTATGATAACAACCTTGCAGAACCTGTGTGTGTGTGTGTATGAATGAATGTGTGAATAAAAATGAAATTGAATGGAATGTTATAGCTATAACTAATTGCTTACTATGATTCTTTCTGTATTCACAATAAATGTGGCATTTTGCCTTATTCCCTTTAACAAGATCCTGCTGGTTTTTATTTTATTGGTATAACAGCTGAACTGAAGAACTGGTTGGTGATACCCCATTCTGTTGAGACCAGGTGGAGAAACACCTCCATTTAGCAAGGTAAGCAGCTCTTATAGAGGGCTTTTTACTACTTAGCACAGTGGTTTTTAACCTCTACTGTAGCCTGCACCCCTTTGGGTCTCAAAATATGTTCTTGCACCCCTTATCAAAAAATGTTCTGGCACCCCTTATAAAAAATCGTTGAAGTAGGTCAGGTCCTTAAACTTGTTTGTATATTACAGTAATCGTTAAAACATGTATAATGTTAATAAATACATAGATTGGAAGAAACAAAGTAGTTGTACTTACGTGCCTGTGCTTAATTTGTGTTTTCAATGATTTACCTTCTAAAAAAATCTTGCATGTCTCGCACCCCCAGAAAGGGCATCTCACACCCCCAGGGTGTGCATGCACCCCAGGTTAAGAACCACTGATTTAGCAGGACCTCTCAAACAACTTTTGAGCAAGCTTGCTCTCTCTGTCTAGCTATGGCACGTCCATTCAGTTAAGTGAAGGAACCATAAGCTCGGGTGGAGTAGGAATCCATGCTCCTGAGAGATTAGGTCCAAGCCTAGTGGAAGTGAAATTGAAGTTTCACTGACAGCTCCAGGACTACAAGTATGGGGCTATAAGTATGACTCTGGCCTGTTCCTGTGTTATGTTTAGCAATACTCTGTGCATAAGTGGGATTGGTGGAAAAGCGTAGAGGAGCCTGACTGACCACGCCAGTAAAAAGGCTTCTGTTATGGCTTCTGAGCTGTGAACATGAAGAGAACAGAACTACTGACACTTTCTGTTGGACTTTGTTGCAAATAGGTCCACTTTGAGAAACCCCCACCGCTGGAAGACCAATCTGGCCACCACTTATGGTGACTAAAACAATCTGCTCAGGTGGTCTGCAAGCAGGTAAGATGCTTCTAGATTTACGGAGATGGCAAAACAGTTTCCTTCTGGACAGAGTGGAGAACAGTGGGCTCTCCCCTGCTTCTTGAGGTAAAACATTGCTGCCATGTTGTCTGTGAGGACCAGCAGGCTGCTTCCTCTAATCTGCAAGAGAAATCCTTGACACACCAATCTGACAGCTTTCAGTTCTGACATTGGTGTGTAAAGCTAAGTCCTCTGAGGACCATAAAACCTGTATTTGTAGAAAACTCAAATGGGCTCCCCATCCCAGCGCAGAAGCATCTGTCACTAGCATGAGAGTTGGTTGTGGGAGAGCAAACAGAACGCCTACACATCCATTGGCTGCATCTGTCTACCAATCTAGGGAGGTGAGGACATGGGAGGGCATTTTTACTACTCAGTATAACTCAAGAGCCTTTTGTCCCAAGTAATCTGGGACCAAGCACTGTGGAAGTGCGACAGACAGTTTGCAAAGGTGAAGGAGTCTGGAGAGATGAAAACTGGTAGGTCGACTTTGACTGGCTCATCAAAATGCCACTTTGTGGTTCCTGGGTGTCTTAAGGGGTGTGGATCTGGAGCAGTGGGAGTGAGAGATCTACACCTATAACCCTTTGAGCTCTTGTTTTGATAGGTCCTGCTGAGGAGGAGGAATAGAATATCACTGTGTCTGTTGTGGCCGACAGTGCTTCCTGACTGGGGCATGTGTGTACAGACCTAAGAACTTCACAGTGGCTCTAGAGTCAGTAAGTCCATGGAGCTTGCTGCCCATCTGGTACGAGAATAGAGCAGAACCCTCAAATGGTAAACCCTGGATAGTACTGTGGACTTCACAGGGAAGACCGGAAGACTGCAGCCAGGATGATTTATGCATGGCCACTGCGGAGGCCCTGGGTTTAGCTGTCGAATTTGCTGCCTCCAGCCCCATCTGCAGTCGAGTTCTCGTGACCAGTCTGCCCTCATTGACCAGGTAAGAGAACTCCTGCCTAGAGTTCTCCGAAAAGTAGCTCCCTGAACTTTTCCATGGAACCCCGGAAACTAAAATTGTATCATCCCTACAGAGGCTGTTGGGTAGCAACATGCAGCTGCAAACCCCTGTCAAATAAATACATACTTTTTCTCTTAAAAAAGTCTAGCTGCACACTCATGTTTAACAAACCTCTTCACTTAAATGAAGCTACATATTAAAAGCATCTTATTCATCAGCCTGTAAAGCTTGGGGCTATCATTCTTAATAGTGTTATACTACTAAGTTCTTAGCAATCTTTGTGAGCTGAAAGTGACTTTACCATACCGCATGTTTTCAAATACTGCCTGCATAACTGCAAATAATTAATTTTGATTTTTACACTGTATTAATTTTTAATTGAGAAAAAAGATGGCAATGTTGGAATTAACAAATAGTTTACATAAACCTCAGTGGAAAACACCTGCAGCTAAAACAATGCAAAATGTTACTACTTCTTTCCCAGTTTCAAAATCCATGTTAGGTGTTTCACTTAATCTAGTAAGCTTCAAAATTTGAGTACACAATGTATGTGAATTGAGCACAGTGCAAACTTGAGATATGCCCCATCAAAAACAACAAAAATACATTTTCATGATGACAGTTTATAGTAAAAAGAAAAGGTGTACTTGTGGCACCTTAGAGACTAACCAATTTATTTGAGCATGAGCTTTCGTGAGCCACAGCTCACTTCATCAGATGCATACCGTGGAAACTGCAGCAGACTTTATATATACACAGAGAATATGAAACAATACCTCCTCCCACCCCACTGTCCTGCTGGTAATAGCTTATCTAAAGTAATCGTCAGGTTAGGCCATTTCCAGCACAAATCCAGGTTTTTCCTGGATTTGTCCTGGAAATGGCCTAACCTGACGATTACTTTAGATAAGCTATTACCAGCAGGACAGTGGGGTGGGAGGAGGTATTGTTTCATATTCTCTGTGTATATATAAAGTCTGCTGCAGTTTCCACGGTATGCATCTGATGAAGTGAGCTGTGGCTCACGAAAGCTCATGCTCAAATAAATTGGTTAGTCTCTAAGGTGCCACAAGTACTCCTTTTCTTTTTGCGAATACAAACTAACACGGCTGTTACTCTGAAACAGTTTATAGTATTATTGTCAATTTGAGTTGCATACCTGAACATAATGCCGGAGAATATAAACAATTTCCTCCTTTTGCACTTTTTCAGACAAAACTGTGTGAAATTTAACAAAGTCTTTTGTACCAATTTCTGCATAAAGAATAACCACTGGAACATTTTCATTGAGTGTAGGGAACTTATGCTCCTTTTTAAACAGATATGGCCTGGGCCTGCAATTAAAAACAAATAATTCTGGAATTAGATATTGAGTTGAAATGTTACAGTAAATAAAATATCACCTTTTCCCCATTTTCTGGCTATCAAACTATTACAGAAATAAAAGTAAAAGCACACAAGAGTAAAAAAAATAATAATGAAATTATCATGCTTGCTCACAAAAAGACATGAAAAGACGAACTAGTTTTCAAACTAAAGTGTAATAAAGCTGAAAATTTGCATGAACTACTGATGATTTTATTACATTTTATCAAGCCACAGCTAAAGCTGTACAATAAAGATCACACAGCCTTCAGGTTTACTGCATTTGAATTACAGAAGAACCTCAGAGTCACGAACACCAGAGTTATGAACTGAGCAGTCAACCACACATCTCATTTGGAACCGGAAATTCACAATCAGGCAGAACCTCAGAGTTAAGGAC
Source organism: Eretmochelys imbricata (assembly GCF_965152235.1). Taxonomy (NCBI): domain Eukaryota; kingdom Metazoa; phylum Chordata; order Testudines; family Cheloniidae; genus Eretmochelys; species Eretmochelys imbricata. The sequence goes on from NC_135572.1 coordinate 98,393,616, forward strand.
ACCTCAGGAAGAGAGGTTGTTTGTAACTTTGAAATGTTCGTAACTCTGAACAAAATGTTATGGTTGTTCTTTCAAACGTTTACAACTGAACATTGACTTAATACAGCTTTGAAACTTTACTATGAACAAGAAAAATGCTGTTTTTAACATTCTTAATTTAATTACGCAAGCACAGAAACAATTTTCTTACCTTGTCAAATCCTTTTTTAAAAACTTTCCCTTTATTTTTTTAGTAGTTTACGTTTAACACAGTACTGTATTATACTTGCTTTTTTTTTTTTTTTTTTTGGCGGGGGGGATCTCTGATGCTGGCTGATTGCGTACTTCCGGTTCCAAATGAGGTTCATGGTTGACTGGTCAGTTCATAACTCTGGTGTTCATAACTCTGAGATTCTACTGTAATTTTCTTTTTTAAAGTGGTCTCTGCATATTCCCACTTGTGAGAATCTAGGAAGCAATAAAAGGAGGTGGTTTGACGAGCTCTCATTAAACAAGTATTGCAGAACAGTCCTTCCAAAGCAAACATCATAACTTGATGCCAAATCAAGAGAGACCAAAAAAATGTGTGAACAGCACTCCAGGTGCTTCAGATTTCTATAATAAAAAGGTCAGAGATGCCTTCAATGTGATACTAGTAAACCGAACCCGGGGTTGGTCATAAAAGTTAACATGATTACAACAGCATTTTAATACACAGTCTAACCCACTGATACTGCAAGTAAATGGTACTCTGTAGCAGATCACGCACTCACTGCTGCGGCGCCTCCTGCTGGTTGTCCGGGCATTAGCTCAATTCCAGCACTCAGAGCGCCTCATGCTGGCCAGGGTCTCTCCTACCTCAGGCCACGTATCCCTCCTGGACCCCGGTGCCCTTTACCTGCCCAAAGCAGTACCCCCACGCTCTGGGTCTCCTCTCCCAGGGGAACCCCCAAGCCCTCTATACCCACCTTGCTTCAGTGGCTATTGCCAGTCATCATCTAGCCCCCTTTCTTTGGGGCAAACTGCAGTCTGTAGTGGCCACTCATCATTGGCAAGGGGGTTGGACCAGCTCCCTCTGCAGCCCCAGTACCTCCTTAGGCCTTTAACAAGGCCTCAGCCTAGGGAGTTGCCAGGCTGCAGCTCCCCACCTCCTCTTGCCCTTCCCCAGCACTGCTCTACTTCAGGTACCCTGTGCTCCCTAGGTCCTTCCAATCCCAAGCTGGAGTAACATTGACCCAGCTCCTCCCTTAGTCCTTATATCAGGGCCAGCTGTAGCCTGATTGGGTGTGGCCACCACCGTGGCCACTTCCCCAATCAGCCTACCTTTTTCCTCAAGAGCAGGGTAACTGCTCTGCTACCCACTCCCTTTACATGGATCCCCTAAAGCTAAAAGTCTAAACAACTTTCTAAATATCTTACTCATAGCCACATAAAACTTAAAGCACCTTTGACACCTAAGTTATTGCTTCCAGTTTTTCCCAATTAAAAAAAGATTTCAGGGCCAAATTTGACTGGTGTTGAGACCACATGGGCCAGGTCCAATGCCAATCCAATTTGGCCCTCTGCCCCATCTATGGAGGGGCAGGTGTGCCAAACCAGAGTGGTATTGCAACCAGATGGGTCAGGTCACAATACCTGGAGCAGGAAGCTGGGCCCAGCACTGCGGGACAGGAGCCATCACTGCAGGGTGAGTGCAAAGTGGACTCACTCTCCAGCCAGCCAGCCACCTACCTCACCCCACAGGCCCCCCCACACCGCCCCGTTCTGTGACATATATCCTTGTTTTCCTACACCAATGCCATGAAATGTATTACAATTTTCTGTGAAAAAATCGTAGCCTTAATCATGATGGTCATGAAACTTGAAGCTGGAACCAGTCCAGAAACTGAAACTAAACAATGGCACAGAAACTATCTTTAAAAAAAATAAACCACCTATGAAAAGCTATATTAAACTACACAATTGTATACAGTCAACTTAACTTTTTTATTTTGCATGGAGCAAATATTCCTGGACCTGCTACTAACCACAAGGATAGCCTCTGGCAATTGGGGACCGCACTACCCTTTTATAACCTATGCTCCGGCGTTGCCAGCTCACATTTTATCGCAAGCCTCCTGATATTTGCTGTTTCTCTTAAAGACCCAACTTCTAGAATCCTCTGATTATGCAAGAATCTCAAATTTCATTTAACAAAAGCAAAAGTATGTCTCTAGCCCTCATAAGTGTAGAGGAAACCTTGCTAATCTGACTTGAGCACACTCTAATCACCCCCGAATCAAAAGGCAAATAAAATGTAAGAATATTTTAGGCATTTGTTTTTGTTTTTATTTCCTGATTTTTAAGCAAGTCTCATGATTTTTTGGGGTTCTATTTATTACTTTTCGACACTTGGGCATACTATCTGAGTATTTGGTCCCCTGATTTTCTAAAGGGCTCCTGAAGCTCATCAATGTTAGGGACACATCCCCACAAATGGAAATATGCAGAAGCCACCTTGAAGTAGTAGTCAGAGTAATTCCCAAGAGTTTATTAAAAAGACTGGGGGTGAGAGTAAAGGTCTCAAAATGCCCTAATGCATGCGCAAAATAATTTAATTTTGTTTTTTAAAGCTACAATATTTTGGTATAAACTTTTTAATTTAAGAAGTTAGACGAAAGTTTTCAGGGCAGGAAATAGACTAGAGTTGCCAAAAATAGCCTGATGCAACCTCCACACTGAAGTATTTAGGTGAAAACCATGGATATTCAAACAAGCAAGCAACTGACTTATATACTGAGTTGTAATCCAAGCAAGAGGCTGTGGTCAGAGAAAAAAGCATGCAAGTAAAACGCAGGAAGTTTTTGTAATCAAAAGAATCAAAAAAGATACATGGCCTAGAATCTGACTTCTCGAGGTCCCTTCCAGTCTTATGATTCTATGATGATTTATAGGCCTATAATTAAAACTTTTTGTGGTTTATATTTTATAAATAGCAGAGTCCTGGATTTGTGTCTTGCAGGAGTGTCTTTCAGCTCCACTTATCTCTACAAAGAAGTTGAGGGTATCACCTGCACTGCTTCACAAATTTATGATGGCATTGACCATTACAGGAAATAATCCAAAGTATCAAACATACGTCTTGGAAATCACAAATTAATTTCCTTTTTCTCCTTGTTAAGTGTAATTGCCTTTGCTAGTTCTACACATGTATTTAGTAAATTATTTTGACATATTATACAGATTTGACCTTACAAGCTAGATCAGTGGTTCCCAAACTTGCTCCGCCGCTTGTGCAGGGAAAGCCCCTGGCGGGCTGGGCCAGATTGTTTACCTGCCGCGTCCGCAGGTTCGGCCGATCACAGCTCCCAGTGGCTGCGGTTCGCTGCTCCAGGCCAATGGGAGCTGCGGGAAGTGGCAACAAGTAGATCCCTCACCTCGCCCCGCTTCCAGCAGCTCTCATTGGCCTGGAAGAGCGAACCGCGGCCATTGGGAGCCGCAACTGGCCGAACCTGCGGATGTGGCAGGTAAACAAACCGGCCCAGCCCGCCAGGGGCTTTTGCTGCACAAGCAGCGGAACAAGTTTGGGAACCACTGAGCTAGATTTGTTCAGGGGCTATGCTGGTTTCTGCAGTCATAGACCCTACAGGAGGCCTCCAAAGGAGGGAAGTCTAGCAGGGTTGGGAGGAAGGTTGATTATGTCAGTGAAAAGCCGCCACAATCTCCACTCCACTGCATGGCTACCAGGGGCCCAGCAGTCCAAAACACAAACGGCACTGACTGGATGGGGAAGTGGTACAACAAAAGCAAACACTGACTCAGTGTATTGGCTGATGACCTCCAATGGAGTGCATTGTAATGTTATGGGTTGGATTAAACCTTGCTGAAGCTGGTAGGTGTACCAGCTGCTCTGAATTCAAGGTAAGTGTAAAAAGGAACACTTTTAGGGATAAGTGCTGGCTTGAAAGGGGCTTGGAATTACGAGTACAGAAAATAAATGGTCTCCTGCTCTTTGATTCCTGCTGTATTCAGGAAAACAGGACTTTATGTACATTCTTTGTAAAGAAACAGGACTGCATCAAAATCCCTGATTCTATCATCCATTTTTCCTCCTAACTGAAACAACCTGCTAGCCCCCAAATTTTTGTTAACTGTTTGGGTGAGTCAAAAAAGAGTAACAAGTATTTAAACCTATCCTCCCCTCACAGAAACTCAGTGAAATGCAAAGTATGCCTCTTTGCATCAGGCTGGATGAATCCAGCCCTATGATTTTATTTTAATATAATATTTTGGATTCACAGTTTAATTTCTTGTAACAGTATTTATAACATTTCAAGATCAATAACAACACACTTTTCAAAATAATAATTAAATTATAAATAGAGGAGGTCTTCAAGCATAATGCATGACTTATGTGCTTCATAAAAAACAAACCAGATAAGTGTGTGCTTTCAAAATACTTGAAGTTTTTGTAGTGCAAGATTACATTTTCCTCTTTAATAATCTGTTTTTCCTTAAGACAATACATTATATTTACCTCTTAGTTGCATTCTTCAGAAGTTTTTTAATTTCATTAGTCTTACAGGTGCGCTTTTCATGGATAACCACAAATGCACTGCAACCTTCTGGTGGAGGTTCATCAGCTGCAATCTCAATAGTTCAACAATTACACTCAATCAATCTGCTTCAATTGCACTACAACTTAAAATTAATGCACATCTCTTTGATTAAAATAACTCATCAGCTACTATTAAGTTGTGCTTCTAATTTGATAAATTCAAAATTGAGTATATGTAAAGACAATAATTAAAAAGACTAAAAGAATAAAACCATATAAACGTTATGTTTTCTCAACAGAACATCATTCTACCAAATTCAGTTATATTTTAAAGAACATAAATATTTACATCTATTGTTTTATCTTTTTGAGGAGAGTAGGCGGGGAGATCTTCACATACTTTGCACTGGTGGAATGTATTCAAAGAAAGAGGGATTTTATTTTTGAGTTGTTGGTTGCCACGCTAATGAATAGTGATAGGTAAGTAGTCAAAAGAAAATTAAATACAATACTACTCTCAAAATTAAACAATTCACATCTGTTTTTCATTTTCCCCTGTCTTTTACCTCTATTCCTGTAATTCTTCTTGGAGCTCTGTCCTCCAAGTCCCTGGATATTTTTTAATTACCTCCTCCTACCTTCTCTCAGCTACAGCAATGGCTTTATTTTCACAAAGCAGAGCAAGAAAAAAAACGAAGAAAGTGGCTTCCAAATGGACCCACCATCACTAGAGAATGAACTTGTTGCCAAAGAGCTAAACTAAGAGACAGCTGAGGATCCCATCTTTCCTTACCTTGAAAGCTGCATTGCTACAGGAGAACAACAGGAGGAAGTATAGGCTTAGGCTGCTGGCATAAGATATGAATGATCTGAGTGTGTACTTCATTTCCTATCTTCCCCCTTCTCAGCAATGGAAGGAGGTAGAGATCAGACAGTGCTCTATCTGTCCTAAAAATGTCCAAAATATAGAGTGGGGATAGAAATGAGAACCCCACTAAGCAATGAATCCAAAATGCCAAGCACAGAAAAGATTTTCCTACTTGGGGAAAGCTTGAATTGTGAAGAGCAAAGAGACTTTATTCCCACAGCAGTACAGAAAATAAGCCTGAGCTCTGAAGTAAAAACAGATTCAATAAAACTCTCCTTTTAAAAAAGTTATATATCCCATTCAACATGAATACTTTTTCCTCAAAACTTTATAAAACTCTTTTAGAAAGTACATTATAACATAACCTATTTATAACATTCATAATGTTTGGTTCCAAGTAATGTCTATTACATTCTACTGATGTCATAGACCAGGGGTGCGCAAACTTTTTGGCCCGAGGGCCACATCGGGGTTGCACAACTGTATGGAGGGTCGGGTAGGGAAGGCTATGCCTCCCCAAACAGCCGAGCCCCTGCCCCCTATCCACCCCCTCCCATTTCCCACCCCCCTCAGAACCCCTGACCCATCCAACCCCCCCCCCCCGCTCCTTGACCCCTGACTGCCCCCTCCCAGGACCCACTGCCCCTAACCACCCCCAGGACCCCCCGCCCATCCAGTCCCTGCCCCCACTCCCTGTCCCCTGACTGCTACGATCCCTATCCACACCGCCGCCCCCCGACAGTTCCCCCAGGACTCCCATGTCTATACAACCCCCATGTTCCCTGTCCCCTGACTGCCCCCATCCCCGAACCTCCGCCCCTAACCGCCCCCCTGGGACTCCACCCCCATCCAACTCCCCCTGTTCCCCATCCCCTGATCGCCCCCCCCCCACCAGAACCTCCACCTCATCCAACAGCCCCCCGCTCTCATCCCCTGACTGCCTCTCGGAAACCCCTGCCTCTTATCCAACTCCCCCGCTCCCCGCCCCCTTACCATGCCGGAGCCAGCCACGCTGCCCAACAGGAGCAGCAGGCCAGAGCACTGCTGGCGTGGCTGCAGGGGAGGGGAAACAGCAGGGGACGGAACGGGGGCTGGCCTCACCGGCCGGGAGCCCAAGGGCCAAGCAGGACAGTCCCACCATAATTTGCCCACCTCTGTCATAGACAACAATATGATTTACTTCAAAGTATAGCTATCAAACATATCAGAATACCAAATATATCAGCTAATTTTACACACCTGTTGGAACATCTGAACAGTTGGTGAGTATGCCCTTATGGAAAGGGCAAACTTCAAGAGATTGATCTGCAAATTGGATAAAAATTGTCCTGCTTTCTTCAAGATTAAGTTGTAATAAGAATGTTCTGAATCTGTTAAAAACAATACAGGGAAGATTTTAGTATTTGGCCTCAAATAGTATGGCATATCCATTAGCATTAGGCAACATGCAAATATTACACCAGTATTGATTGCCAAAGGTCCTGAACGTCTCACTTGGTGAATTCTTTTACTCAGCAAATCTAAAAGCCTCACATCAATGGGAAAAAAAGCTGCAAGTGTGAATTAAATAGCCTCATTTTCCACCTCATTTAACATTTTTCAGGAACTGAAAAATCCACCCAGGACAAGAAAGGCAACAATACTGCCCTATATAGCCTCACTTACTGCCTATAATTTATTCATTTATTTCAATTTTTTTCTGAATCTATCTCAGGCTCTTTGCGCTGTTCAGAAACATTTTATACAAGCTATAAGGTAACTCACCTGTAAATGGAGTTCTTCCAGATGGCTTCTGCACATTTGTTTTTGGGATGCACTATCAGTGCAGCTTGGACTAGTGGAACCTTAGAGCAGCAATGCCCACTAAAGTGCTCTCATGCCCTCTGCACCTCCCTTTGCAACGCCAAATGTTTGAAGAGCAAAACTATGAAAGGGGGTGTACCATACCAGGCATCTTAGTTCTTTCCACTGCTCCTCAGGTTGAAAGTTCAAATTAGGACTCCAGGGAAGAGAGGAAGTTGGGGTGGAGTGTGAATATGCAGATGTCATTTCATAAACTCTGTTCACAGGGGAGTAACCTTCAGTTCTTCAAATGGCCTCTGCACATTCCCATTCTAGGGAGTTTAGCAATCAGAACTCTTCCCTCCAGACAGTGGATCCTATTTAAATAGAGATTATAATACTTCTTTATCAAATTATGCATCTGGCCTATGCCAGACTCAAGGAATAACACTTTGTAAAAGTTTCAGAGTAACAGCCGTGTTAGTCTGTATTCGCAAAAAGAAAAGGAGTACTTGTGGCACCTTAGAGACTAACCAATTTATTTGAGCATGAGCTTTCGTGAGCTACAGCTCACTTCATAGGATGCATACCATGGAAACTGCAGAAGACATTATATACACACAGAGACCATGAAACAATACCTCCTCCCACCCCACTGTCTTGCTGGTAATAGCTTATCTAAAGTGATCATCAAGTTGGGCCATTTCCAGCACAAATCCAGGTTTTCTCACCCTCCGCCCCCCCCCACTCCCCCCCACAAACTCACTCTCCTGCTGGTAATAGCCCATCCAAAGTGACCACTCTCTTCACAATGTGTATGATAATCAAGGTGGGCCATTTCCTGCACAAATCCAGGTTCTCTCACCCCCTCACCCCTCTCCAAAAACCACACACACAAACTCACTCTCCTGCTGGTAATAGCTCATCCAAAGTGACCACTCTCCCTACAATGTGCATGGTAATCAAGGTGGGCCATTTCCAGCACAAATCCAGGCTTTCTCACCCCCCCCCACCCCTATACACACACAAACTCACTCTTCTGCTGGTAATAGCTCATCCAAAGTGACCACTCTCCAAGTTTAAATCCAAGTTTAACCAGAACGTCGTGGGAGGGGGGGTACGAAAAAACAAGGGGAAATAGGCTACCTTGGCTGTCATTATGCAAGGTACCTACCCCCCCCCCACCCCAGACGTTCTGGTTAAACTTGGATTTAAACTTGGAGAGTGGTCAGTTTGGATGAGCTATTGCCAGCAGGAGAGTGAGTTTGTGTGTGTGTGTTTCCCGGTGGGGGGGGGCGGTGAGAAAGCCTGGATTTGTGCTGGAAATGGCCCACCTTGATTACCATGCACATTGTAGGGAGAGTGGTCACTTTGGATGAGCTATTACCAGCAGGAGAGTGAGTTTCTGTGTGTATGGGGGTGGGGGGGTGAGAAAACCTGGATTTGTGCTGGAAATGGCCCACCTTGATTATCATGCACATTGTGAAGAGATGTTTCAGAGTAACAGCCGTGTTAGTCTGTATTTGCAAAAAGAAAAGGAGTACTTGTGGCACCTTAGAGACTAACCAATTTATTTGAGCATGAGCTTTCGTGAGCTACAGCTCACTTCATCGGATGCATACCGTGGAAACTGCAGCAGACTTTATATATACACAGAGAATAAGAAACAATACCTCCTCCCACCCCACTGTCCTGCTGGTAATAGCTTATCTAAAGTGATTATCAGGTTAGGCCATTTCCAGCACAAATCCAGGTTTTCTCACCCTCCACCCCCCCACACAAATTCACTCTCCTGCTGGTGATAGCCCATCCAAAGTGACAACTCTTTACACAATGTGCATGATAATCAAGTTGGGCCATTTCCTGCACAAATCCAGGTTCTCTCACTCCCTCACCCCCCTCCAAAAACCCACCCCCATACACACACAAACTCACTCTCCTGCTGGTAATAGCTCATCCAAACTGACCACTCTCCAAGTTTATCCAAGTTAAACCAGAACATCTGGGGGGGGGTAGGAAAAAACAAGAGGAAATAGGCTACCTTGCATAATGACTTAGCCACTCCCAGTCTCTATTTAAGCCTAAATTAATAGTATCCAATTTGCAAATGAATTCCAATTCAGCAGTTTCTCGCTGGAGTCTGGATTTGAAGTTTTTTTGTTTTAAGATAGCGACCTTCATGTCTGTGATTGCGTGACCAGAGAGATTGAAGTGTTCTCCGACTGGTTTATGAATGTTATAATTCTTGACATCTGATTTGTGTCCATTTATTCTTTTACGTAGAGACTGTCCAGTTTGACCAATGTACATGGCAGAGGGGCATTGCTGGCACATGATAGCATATATCACATTGGTGGATGTGCAGGTGAACGAGCCTCTGATAGTGTGGCTGATGTTATTAGGCCCTGTGATAGTGTCCCCTGAATAGATATGTGGGCACAATTGGCAACGGGCTTTGTTGCAAGGATAAGTTCCTGGGTTAGTGGTTCTGTTGTGTGGTATGTGGTTGTTGGTGAGTATTTGCTTCAGGTTGCGGGGCTGTCTGTAGGCAAGGACTGGCCTGTCTCCCAAGATTTGTGAGAGTGTTGGGTCATCCTTTAGGATAGGTTGTAGATCCTTAATAATGCGTTGGAGGGGTTTTAGTTGGGGGCTGAAGGTGACAGCTAGTGGCGTTCTGTTATTTTCTTTGTTAGGCCTGTCCTGTAGTAGGTAACTTCTGGGAACTCTTCTGGCTCTATCAATCTGTTTCTTTACTTCCGCAGGTGGGTATTGTAGTTGTAAGAAAGCTTGACAGAGATCTTGTAGGTGTTTGTCTCTGTCTGAGGGGTTGGAGCAAATGCGGTTGTATCGCAGAGTTTGGCTGTAGACGATGGATCGTGTGGTGTGGTCAGGGTGAAAGCTGGAGGCATGCAGGTAGGATGGCCTAACTTGATTATCATGCACATTGTGTAAAGAGTTGTCACTTTGGATGGGCTATCACCAGCAGGAGAGTGAATTTGTGTGGGGGGGTGGAGGGTGAGAAAACCTGGATTTGTGCTGGAAATGGCCTAACCTGATGATCACTTTAGATAAGCTATTACCAGCAGGACAGTGGGGTGGGAGGAGGTATTGTTTCATATTCTCTGTGTATATATAAAGTCTGCTGCAGTTTCCACGGTATGCATCCGATGAAGTGAGCTGTAGCTCACGAAAGCTCATGCTCAAATAAATTGGTTAGTGTCTAAGGTGCCACAAGTACTCCTTTTCTTATTGTGAAGAGAGTGGTCACTTTGGATGGGCTATTACCAGCAGGAGAGTGAGTTTGTGTGGGGGTGGGCGGAGGGTGAGAAAACCTGGATTTGTGCTGGAAATGACCCAACTTGATGACCACTTTAGATAAGCTATTACCAGCAGGAGAGTGAGTTTGTATGTGTATGGGGGTGGGGGGGTGAGAAAACCTGGATTTGTGCTGGAAATGGCCCACCTTGATTATCATGCACATTGTAGGGAGAGTGGTCACTTTGGATAAGCTATTACCAGCAGGAGAGTGAGTTTGTGTGTGTGGTTTTTGGAAGGGGGTGAGGGAGTGAGAGAACCTGGATTTGTGCAGGAAATGGCCCACCTTGATTATCATACACATTGTGAAGAGAGCGGTGACTTTGGATGGGCTATTACCAGCAGGAGAGTGAGTTTGTGGGGGGGAGTGGGGGGGGGGCGGAGGGTGAGAAAACCTGGATTTGTGCTGGAAATGGCCCAACTTGATGATCACTTTAGATAAGCAAGACAGTGGGGTGGGAGGAGGTATTGTTTCATGGTCTCTGTGTGTATATAATGTCTTCTGCAGTTTCCACGGTATGCATCCGATGAAGTGAGCTGTAGCTCACGAAAGCTCATGCTCAAATAAATTGGTTAGTCTCTAAGGTGCCACAAGTACTCCTTCACTTTGTAAAAGTATGAATCAAGTTCCAAGTGCCTCTCTACAAATTTCTAATATGAGAGTATGTCTAAGGAAGGCCATCAAAACAACCTTTACCCTAAACAAGAGTGCTCTAAAACCTCCTGAAAGAAGAATAGTGGTGTGTTTACCACACTGTTCAATATAGAGTTTAATGGATTTAGGAAGGCATTGGGATGTGATTGCCTGGTCTTTATTCTTTTCCCCACAAGAGACAAGCAGTCTATGTGATTTTCTTGTATTCTTTAGACCTATTCAAATATAAGGCTAATGCTCTCTTAGCATCCATGGTGAATTGCTAACCTTCCCTTCAGTGAAAGTGAGGCCTAGGAAATGAATCCAAAATGTCAACCACAGGAAAAATACTGACAAGTTTGTGGACTGGTTGTGGTGACATTCTTTTACCACCTCTGAGAAAAATTTCCAATGTGAATGGAAGACCACTTTATCTTTGTGAAAGGCTCTGAAGGGGGGTTACAATCATTAGAGCCTGAAGCTCACTCATTCTTCTAGCAGATGTACTATAAAGGCTTTGATAAAGCCTATCTTAATTGAAAGAGGGGGGAAAAACAACAGAAAATGTGGAAATAGCAGAAGTGCTAAATGACTTCATTTCAGTTTTCATCAAATGTCAGTAGCATTGGATGTCTAACATAGTAAGTGCAAGTGAAAATGAGGTAAGATCAGAGGCTAAATAAGGAAAGAACAAGTTAGAAATTACTTAGGCAAGTTAAATGTCTTCAAGTCACCATGGCCAGATGAAATACATCCTAGAATACCCAAGGAGCTAACTGAAGAGATATCTGAGACAGGAGAGATTCCAGAGGACTGGAAAAGAGCAAATGTAGTCTATAAAAAGGGAAATAAGGACAATGGGGAGCTATAGACCAGTCAGCTTAGCTTCAGTACCCAGAAAGATAATGGAGCAATTAATTAAGCAATCAATTTGCATAAGGTTACTTATCACCTTACTAGAAGATAGTACAGTGATAAGTAACAGTCAGCATGGATTTGTCAAGAACAAACCATATCAAAACAACTTAATAGCTTTCTTCGACAGGGTGACAGGCCTTGTGGATAGGGCAGAAGCTGTAGATGTGGTATATCTTGACTTTAGTAAGGTTTTTAATACTGTCTTGCACGACCTTCTCGTAAACAAACTACAGAAATACAACCTAGAAGGAGTTACTATAAGATGGGTGAATAACTGGTCAGAAAACTGTTCCCGGAGAGTAGTTATCAGTGGTTCATAGTCATGATGGAAGGGCATATCAAGTGGGGTGCCACAGAGATCAGTTCTGGGTCCGGTTCTGTTCAATAGCTTCATCAAGTTTGTGAATGATACCAAGCTGCGATGGGTTGAAAGTGCTTTGTAGGGTAGGATTAAAATTTAAAATGATTTGGACAAACAGGAAGTAAATAGGATGTAATTCAATAAGGACAAATGCGAAGTTCTCCACTTACAAAGGAACAATCAGTTCAACACACACAAAATGGGAAATGACTTCCTAGCAAGGAGTCCTGCAGAAAGGGATCTGGGGGTCATAGTGGATCACAAGCTAAACATGAGCCAACAGTGTAACACTGTTGCAAAAAAAGCAAACACCATTCTGGGATATATTTAGCAGGAGTGTTGTAATCAAGACACAAGAAGTAATTCTTTCGCTCTCCTCCCCACTGATTAGGCCTCAACTGGAGTATTGTGTTCAGTTCTGGGTGCCAGATTTCAGGAAGGATGTGAACAAATTGGAGAAAGTCAGAGAAGAGAAACAAAAATGATTAAAGGTCTAGAAAACATGACCTATGAGGGAAGATTGAAAAAATTGGGTTTGCTTCGTCTGGAGAAGAGAAGAGAGAGAGAGAGGACATGATAAGTTTTCAGGTACATAAAAGATTGTTACAAGGAGGAGGGAGAAAAAAATGTTCTTGTTAACCTTTGACGATAGGACAAGAAGAAATGTGCTGAAATTGCAGCAAGGGAGGTTTAGGTTGGACATTAGGAAAAATTTCCTGTCAGGGTGGTTAAGCACTGGAATAAATTGCCTAGGAAAAACTTCCTGTCAGGGTGGTTAAGCACTGAAATAAATTGCCTAGGGAAGTTGTGGAATCTCTATAATTTTTTAAGAGCAGGTTAACACCTGTCAGGGATGGTCTAGATCAGGGGTGGGCAAACTACAGCCCACAGGCCGGATCCGGCCCCTCAGGACTTTGGATCCGGCACCCGGGATTGCCCCCCCGTGATGCCGCAGGCCCCACATCGCTCTCAGAAGTGGCTGGCACCACATCCCTAGGTCCCTGTGGGGGGAGGGGAGAGGCAGAAGGCTCCATGCGTTACCCTTGTCTCCAGGCACCGCCCCCCACAGCTCCCATTGGCCGGGAACAGGGAACCGCGGCCAACAGGAGCTTCGGGGCAGGTACCTGAAGGCGTGGCAAGGGCAGCGTGCGGAGCCCTGTGCCCCCCCACTCCTCCAGGGGCCGCGCAGGGACATGGTGCCAGCCGCTTCCTGGAGTGACGCGGCGTGGTGTGGGGCCAGGGCAGGCATGCAGGGAGCCTGCCCTGGCCCCATGCGCGCTGCTGCCACCCCGGAATCGCTTTAGGTAAGCGGTACCAGGCCAGAGCCTGAACCCCTCCTGCACCCCACCCCCAACTCCCTGCCTTAAGCCCCCTGCCTGCACCTTGCACCCCTGCTGCACCCCAACCCGCTGCCCTGAGCCCCCTCATACACCCTGCACCCCTCCTCTGCCCCAATACCTTGCCCTGAGCCTGTTCCTGCACACCGCACCCAAACACCCTGCCCCAGCCCTGAATACAATTTTCCCACCCAGATGTGGCCCTCAGCCCAAAAAGTTTGCCCACCCCTGGTCTAGATAATACTCAATCCTTCCATGATTGCAGGAGACTGGACTAGATGACCTCTCAAGGTCCTTTCCAGTTCTATGAGTCTATGATTCAGGTTAGGGGGGGATCATGCAGTATTTGAACTTTCTGATGAAAGAATTAAGCTTCTCAGGGTTTAGAATGGGTCAGAGACCTCCATCTTTCTACGGGACCTGAAAGTACCTGAAATAAAATCCCTTCCCCCAATTTGTCTATGGCACCCCATTCTAGTAGTGAACTAACTTTATTGTTATGAGAACTTTCTAACATCTAACTGCAGAAGAGAAATGGAGAAGAAGGTTGGGGAGAGGGACAGTGTTGAACTGAACCAAGCTACTCTGTTGGAAAGTTTCCAAGATCCATCAGTCTCTGGTGATAGTACACACTCTATGTGCAATGGAGAGGAAAAGTCAGATTCCCTGAAAGCCCTTGTCCTGTCCAAATAGAAGGCCAGGCTCTTCTCACGTTGAGCGTATGGAGGATAGCTTCCCTATTATCCTCATGAGGTTTGGGATAAAAGGCTGGAAGTTGAATAATCTGATTCAAGTGAAACACATAAGTCACCCTTGGGAGTGAACTTTTGATGTGGTCTAAGTGTGACCCTGTCAGGGAAGAACACAGTAAAAAGGATATGTGTCATGAAACCTGCTATCTCCTCTATCCCTCTTGCAGTGGTGATGGCAAACAGGAAAGCCATCTTCATGGAAAGGTGAGTTAGTGAATAAATGCCATGGGTTCAAATAGTGGACTAGTCAGTCCTCTTAACGCTAGGTTGAGATCCCATTAGGGAGTGGGAGCCTGGGTTGTGGGGAGAGGTTTGCTATGCCTTTAAAATAAATCTCTTCGTAGTTGGGTGGGAAAAGGTTGAGTATCCTTCTATCTGCTGATGGAAGGCTGCAATTGCTGCCAGATGAACCTTCCATGAACTAATAGAGAATCCCAATTACTTTGAAGTCAACAAATAGTCTAGGACAACTGGTAGGGTGGCTGCAGTAAGGGTGACACCCTTGGACTGGCACCAGATCTGGAATCTCTTCCATTTCTGAAGGTAGGTATGACAAGTAGTTCCCTTCCTATTGTGTACTAGCACCTCCTGTACCTCCTCAGAACAAGATGTCTCTATGTGCTGGAACCATGAAGGAGCCATGATTGGAGTTGCAGAACCCACAGACTGGAATGGAGAGTGCATCTCTCATTCTGAGACAGGAGATAAGGAGTGATCAGGAGAGGCACTGGTGGACAAAATGCAGCTGTGACAGGAAAGGTCACCACGTCTGCAGGCCAGGTGGGAGAAAGCAGCATAATGTTTGCTTTCACTCTTTTTATTTTCAACAGGACCTTCAGTAATAAAGGGAAGGGGCAAAAAGGCATAAAGAAGGCCCTTGTCCCAAGGAAGGAGGAGAGCACCTCCCATGGAGTGTCATCAAATCCCCACCCTGAAGCAGTACTGAGCATATTTCTTGTTCTGGGAAGTAGCGAAAAGGTCTATTACTGGTGTCCCCCATTGTCAGAATATGTCGTGGAGTATCACCGATTCTATCTCCCATGTGGGAATTTGTGGTTGAGGCTGTCAACCGTCGTGTCGCATATTCCCAGTGGATAGTCCGCTGATATTAGGACATAGTGTGAGATGCACCAGTTCCATAGTTTTAGTGCCTCTACACACACAGGGAATGAGACCAGGTGCCTCCCTGTCAGTTTATGTAATACATGTAGGCCACATTGTCCACCATGACTTGTGTGTCTCTCTCTGATCAGTGAGAGGAAGTCAGCGCACACGTTTCTGACCACTCTGAGCTCGAGCAGGTTGACGTGGAGGTATGTCTTGTCCATTTGTCCTGTATTGTGCAACCATTCAGATGGGAACTCCATCCTATGAGGGATGCATCAGGGATCAAGAATAGAGATGGGGAAGACTGTACTATCTCTTCAGAAGGAGAGACTGAGAAATATCTGATGTTGGAAGAGTGCCTTGTCTGAATGGGGTCGAGGCCAGCTCCTATGAATTCTAGCCTCTATACCAATGTTAAGGTTGGTTTTGTTTGTTGATCTGTAGGCCCAGATTCAGAAACATGTGGCCTGAGTGATTCGTTGAGCCTTTGTGAAGGACTGTGCCCTGAGAAGGCAATCATGCAGGTAAGGATAAATTGAGATGCCTTGAGAGCATGAGTGGGCTGTCACTACTGAAAGGACCTTGGAAATAACTCTGGGGACTGATGAGAGTCCAAAAGGGAGAACTCTGTACTGGTAGTGGTCCTGCCCAGCGTGAATCTGATGTAACACTTGTGACTCAGTATGATGGAAATGTGGAAGTATGCATCTTGAAGATTGAGGGCAAAGAACCAATCTCCTTCCGCTAATGCTGGAATGATTGTTGATAGGATGAACATCTTGAATTTCTGTGCTTTGACGTATATGTTGGGTTATCTAAGGTCCCGTATGGGTCTTCAACCTCCCTTTTTCTTTGATAACAGGAAGTAGTGAGAGTAGAAATCTTTGCCTCACATGTATGCGGGTTATCTCAAGTGCCTATATACAAATGCAAGAAGCCTGGGAAACAAGCAGGGAGAACTGGAGGTCCTGGCAAAGTCAGGGAATTATGATGTGATTGGAATAACAGAGACTTGGTGGGATAACTCGCATGACTGGAGTACTGTCATGGCTGGATACAAACTGTTCAGGAAGGACAGGCAGGGCAGAAAAGGTGGGGGAGTTGCACTGTATGTAAGGGAGCAGTATGACTGCTCAGAGCTCAAGTATGAAACTGCAGATAAACCTGAGAGTCTCTGGGTTAAGTTTAGAAGCGTGAGCAACAAGGGTGATGTCGTGGTGGGAGTCTGCTATAGACCACCGGACCAGGGGGATGAGGTGGACGAGGCTTTCTTCCGGCAACTCACAGAAGCTACTAGATCGCACGCCCTGGTTCTCATGGGAGACTTCAATCATCCTGATATCTGCTGGGAGAGCAATAAAGCAGTGCACAGACAATCCAGAAAGTTTTTGGAAAGGGTAGGGGACAATTTCCTGGTGCAAGTGCTGGAGGAACCAACTAGGGGCGGAGCTCTTCTTCACCTGCTGCTCACAAACCAGGAAGAATTAGTAGGGGAAGCTAAAGTGGATGGGAACCTGGAAGGCAGTGACCATGAGATGGTCGAGTTCAGGATCCTGACACAAGGAAGAAAGGAAAGCAGCAGAATACGGACCCTGGACTTCAGAAAAGAAGACTTAGACTTCCTCAGGGAACTGATGGGCAGGATCCCCTGGGAGAATAACATGAGGGGGAAAGGAGTCCAGGAGAGCTGGCTGTATTTTAAAGAATCCTTATTGTGGTTACAGGGACAAACCATCCCGATGTCTAGAAAGAATAGTAAATATGGCAGGCGACCAGCTTGGCTTAACAGTGAAATCCTTGCTGATCTTAAACACAAAAAAGAGGCTTACAAGAAGTGGAAGATTGGACAAATGACCAGGGATGAGTATATAAATATTGCTCGGGCATGTAGGAATGAAAACAGGAAGGCTAAATCACACCTGGAGTTGCAGCTAGCGAGGGATGTTAAGAGTAACAAGAAGGGTTTCTTCAAGTATGTTGGCAACAAGAAGAAAGTCAAGGAAAGTGTGGGCCCCTTACTGAATGAGGGAGGCAACCTAGTGACAGAGGATGTGGAAAAAGCTTAATGTACTCAATGCTTTTTTTGCCTCTGTCTTCAGGAACAAGGTCAGCTCCCACACTGCTGCACTGGGCAGCACAGCATGGGGAGGAGGTGGCCAACCCTCTGTGAAGGAAGAAGTGGTTCGGGACTATTTAGAAAAACTGGACAAGTGCACAAGACCATGGGGCCGGATGCGTTGCATCCAAGAATGCTAAAGGAATTGGCAGATGTGATTGCAGAGCCATTGTCCATTATCTTTGAAAACTCATGGCGATCGGGGGAAGTCCCGGAAGACTGAAAAAAGGCTAATGTAGTGCCAATCTTTAAAAAAGGGAAGAAGGAGGATCCTGGGAACTACAGGCTGGTCAGCCTCACCTCAGTCCCTGGAAAAATCATGGAGCATGTCCTCAAGGAATCAATTCTGAAGCACTTAAATGAGAGGAAAGTGATCAGGAACAGTCAGCATGGATTCACCAATGGAAAGTCATGCCTGACTAATCTAATTGCCTTCTATGATGAGATAACTGGCTCTGTTGATGAGGGGAAAGCAGTGAACGTGTTATTCTTCGACCTTAGCAAAGCTTTTGACATGGTGTCCCACAGTATTCTTGTCAGCAAGTTAAAGAAGTATGGGCTGGATGGATGCACTACAAGGTGGGTAGAAAGTTGGCTAGATTGTCGGGCTCAATGGGTAGTGATCAATGGCTCCATGTCTAGTTGGCAGCCGGTATCTAGCGGAGTGCCCCAACGGTCGGTCCTGGGGCCGGTTTTGTTCAATATGTTCATTAATGATCTGGAGGATGGTGTGGATTGCACCCTCAGCAAGTTTGCGGATGACACTAAACTGGGAGGAGTGGTAGATACGCTGGAGGGTAGGGATAGGATACAGAGGGACCTAGACAAATTGGAGGATTGGGCCAAAAGGAATCTGATGAGGTTCAACAAGGACAAGTGCAGAGTCCTGCACTTAGGACAGAAGAATCCCATGCACCACTACAGACTAGGGACCGAATGGCTCGGCAGCAGTTCTGCAGAAAAGGACCTAGGGGTTACAGTGGACAAGAAGCTGGATATGAGTCAACAATGTGCCCTTGTTGCCAAGAAGGCCAATGGTATTTTGGGATGTGTATGTAGGGGCATCGCCAGCAGATCGAGGGATGTGATCGTTCCCCTCTATTCGACATTGGTGAGGCCTCATCTGGAGTACTGTGTCCAGTTTTGGTCCCCACACTACAAGAACGATGCGGAAAAATTGGAGAGAGTCCAGCGAAGGGCAACAAAAATTATTAGGGGTCTGGAACACATGACTTATGAGGAGAGGCTGAGGGAACTGGGATTGTTTAGTCTGCAGAAGAGAAGAATGAGGGGGGATTTCATAGCTGCTTTCAACTACCTGAGAGGTGGTTCCAAAGAGGATGGTTCTAGACTATTCTCAGTGGTAGAAGAGGACAGGACAAGGAGTAATGGTCTCAAGTTGCAGTGGGGGAGATTTAGGTTGGATATTAGAAAAAAAACTTTTTTACTAGGAGGGTGGTGAAACACTGGAATGCGTTACCTAGGGAGGTGGTGGAATCCCCTTCCTTAGAAGTTTTTAAGGTCAGGCTTGACAAAGCCCTGGCTCGGATGATTTAGTTGGGATTGGTCCTGCTCTGGGCAGGGGGTTGGACTAGATGACCTCCAGAGGTCCCTTCCAACTCTGATATTCTATGATTCTATGTATGGGCACAGGTTCTATAGCTCCTATGCTGAGTAGATGGTTTACCTCTTGACGTAGTAGACTCTTGTGAGAAGGGTGGTTGGGAGGAGGGAGGGAGGAGAAATGGATGGCATATCCATTCTGGATAATCTCCAGTGCCCAATGTCGGAGATTATCTGTTCCCAGGTACTGCGGAATGAAGTAACACAGTCTTCAAAAGGACGGGTAAGGTCTTCCAGCATGACGTGGCAAGGAGAGTGTTCTACAGATGCCTCAACCAACCTGTCAAAACTGGCGCTTCAAGGTAAAGGCCTGAGATGAAGTCGGCTGACATTCCCACTGTTGGGGAACCTCGGTTTCTTCCTCTGTGGCTCGTAAGCTCTTTGTGACGAATACTGAGACATATATTGTGATGATCAGGGCTTAACCAGTGGCTGAGGGCTATACTTCTTCTTGTAGGCCAGCATATATATCCCTAGGGATCAAAAGAATCACCCTCAAATCCTTCAACATGTGAAGAGATGTTGAAGTCTTTTCAGCAAATAAATTCATCCCCTCAAAAGGAAGGTCCTCTTTAAGGAAGCCGGACAAATGCAGCCACAAAGCCCATCTTATACGGCCAAGGAAATCGAGCGTGCCACCATACTGGCCACATCATAGAATCATAGAATATCAGGGTTGGAAGGGACCCCTGAAGGTCATCTAGTCCAACCCCCTGCTCGAAGCAGGACCAATTCTCAGTTAAATCATCCCAGCCAGGGCTTTGTCAAGCCTGACCTTAAAAACCTCTAAGGAAGGAGATTCTACCACCTCCCTAGGTAACGCATTCCAGTGTTTCACCACCCTCTTAGTGAAAAAGTTTTTCCTAATATCCAATCTAAACCTCCCCCACTGCAACTTGAGACCATTACTCCTCGTTCTGTCATCTGCTACCATTGAGAACAGTCTAGAGCCATCCTCTTTGGAACCACCTTTCAGGTAGTTGAAAGCAGCTATCAAATCCCCCCTCATTCTTCTCTTCTGCAGGCTAAACAATCCCAGCTCCCTCAGCCTCTCCTCATAAGTCATGTGTTCTAGACCCCTAATCATTTTTGTTGCCCTTCGCTGGACTCTCTCCAATTTATCCACATCCTTCTTGTAGTGTGGGGCCCAAAACTGGACACAGTACTCCAGATCAGGCCTCACCAATGTCGAATAGAGAGGAACGATCACGTCCCTCGATCTGCGCGCTATGCCCCTACTTATACATCCCAAAATGCCATTGGCCTTCTTGGCAACAAGGGCACACTGCTGACTCATATCCAGCTTCTCGTCCACTGTCACCCCTAGGTCCTTTTCTGCAGAACTGCTGCCTAGCCATTCGGTCCCTAGTCTGTAGCGGTGCATTGGATTCTTCCATCCTAAGTGCAGGACCCTGCACTTATCCTTATTGAACCTCATCAGATTTCTTTTGGCCCCATCCTCCAATTTGTCTAGGTCCTTCTGTATCCTATCCCTCCCCTCCAGCGTATCTACCACTCCTCCCAGTTTAGTGTCATCCGCAAATTTGCTGAGAGTGCAATCCACACCATCCTCCAGATCATTTATGAAGATATTGAACAAAACCAGCCCCAGGACCGACCGTTGGGGCACTCCACTTGATACCGGCTGCCAACTAGACATGGAGCCATTGATCACTACCCATTGAGCCCGACAATCTAGCCAGCTTTCTACCCACCTTATAGTGCATTCATCCAGCCCATACTTCCTTAACTTGCTGACAAGAATATTGTGGGAGACCGTGTCAAAAGCTTTGCTAAAGTCAAGAAACAATACATCCACTGCTTTCCCTTCATCCACAGAACCAGTAATCTCATCATGAAAGGCGATTAGATTAGTCAGGCAATACCTTCCCTTGGTGAATCCATGCTGGCTGTTCCTGATCACTTTCCTCTCATGCAAGTGCTTCAGGATTGATTCTTTGAGGACCTGCTCCATGATTTTTCCAGGGACTGAGGTGAGGCTGACCAGCCTGTAGTTCCCAGGATCCTCCTTCTTCCCTTTTTTAAAGATTGGCACTACATTAGCCTTTTTCCAATCTTCTGGGACTTCCCCGGTTCGCCACGAGTTTTCAAAGATAATGGCCAATGGCTTTGCAATCACAGCCGCCAATTCCTTCAGCACTCTCGGATGCAACTCGTCCGGCCCCATGGACTTGTGCACGTACAGCTTTTCTAAATAGTCCCTAACCACCTCTATCTCCACAGAGGGCTGGCCATCTCTTCCCCATTTTGTGATGCCCAGCGCAGCAGTCTGGGAGCTGACCTTGTTAGTGAAAACAGAAGCAAAAAAAGCATTGAGTACATTAGCTTTTTCCACATCCTCTGTCACTAGGTTGCCTCCCTCATTCAGTAAGGGGCCCACACTTTCCTTGGCTTTCTTCTTGTTGCCAACATACCTGAAGAAACCCTTCTTGTTACTCTTGACATCTCTTGCTAGCTTCAGCTCCAGGTGAAGCTAATCTAATGCAGACTGGAGGGATGTTTTAGCCACCAACTGACCCTCACTGATTATAGCCTTAAGTTGATCTTTATGGGCGTCCGGAAGTTATTCAATAAAGGAACTAATTTCATAGAGTTCTGGTCGTCCTATTTTGCCAGCAAGGCCTGGTAATTTTCTGCACAGAACTGGAGGGTGGCTGATGAATATGCCTTTCTGCCAAACAGGTCCAGACGTTCCCCATCTCTGTCACATGTGGTGGATTTAAACTGCTGTTGGCGGTCCTTAGAATTAACTGCATTCACAATGATGGAATTTGGAGGCGAGTGGGAAAAAGAGAAATTCTATATCCTTTTCCAGCACATAATACATTTTGTCCTCCCACTTGCATGTTGGCAGGACGGATACAGGGAACCTGCCATATGACTTTGGTGGGGTCCAAGAGTGCCTCATTAACTGGGAGGGCCACAATGGCAGAGATAGAAGAGTGAAAAATGTCCACCAATTTGTAGTGAGGCTCAGTCACTTCCTGCAACTGTATTTGCAAGGCTTCTGCCACCCTATGAGATAGGACCTGGAATGATTTAAAACCATCAGCCATGGATGGCGGAGGAGGCACCATCACTTTTCTGAGGATGACCAGAAATGAACTTGAGGAGTGTCTTCCTCCTCTGCCCCAACTTCCTTCCCCAGCTGCTCAGGGGGGTCTGAAGCCTTCAAAGCTGCAGCTGAAGGAGGATACTGCCTTGCCTGTTGGTATGTCATACTGGGGCCTGGGAGGCCTGCTGCCTCTGAGTCTGCCAAGAGTCCTAGTACAGCCACTGAGGGTAGCGAATCCATGGCAGGTACCACAGTTGGCCAAACCATGGAGGCTGAGGGTCAGGTGGATGATACAACTGGTGCCCATAGTGAAATAAGGCTCCATATGGCAGGTAAGACCAGTGGGAACCCAAGTCCTGTCGCTCACTTTCCAACTCCGATGATAAGAAAGGTGGTGAACGGCAAGGAGATGTCTGTCAGCAAGTCCAGTGCTCTGGAAGAACTTGGTACAGGGGTGAGTCCTGTGTGCAGGACACCAAGAAATCTGTCACACACCAGAAATTAGGCGGTGTGGATGGTATTGATACCAATGGTGTTTGTCGGTGCTGAGAAGCTTGTAACGATGGAGTCGGAGATGCAAACCTAGCCATATGGTCTGCTGGTGTCACGTGCACCAGGGTCAGTGCCAGTGCCAATGTCCATGCCAGTGTACCCTTGCCCGGGGTGGATCTTCCATGGCTTTCATGCCTCTGAGGTATCAGTACTTCTTTGCCCATACCCATCGGGTCTTTAGGCAGACCGACTTACTCTGTCGACTTGGTACCACGCATGTCCTGGGTACCAGCATTAGGCAGCTTCAGTGCCTTCAGCACTGATAGAGCTGGAGATTGTTTCAAGCTCGATCAGGACTCGTTATAGGGACTCACAGACTCTTTATTAGTGGTCTTGAGTGAGTGGTTCATCTCCTGGGGATCATCTGCCTTCGAAGTAGAAAGTTGCAGTGAGAGTTCTTGTTGGAATTCTGGGGCATGAAGGGCTAACTCCATGAGCAGGAGTTTGAGCCTTAACTCTCTCTTTCCTGGATCTGGGTTTCAGTTGCTGGCACCAACCACACTCTTGTGGATTGTGCTTTTCTCCCAAGCAGTGAGTGTCCGTCAGTCAATGGGATAGGTTCCTTGCAAATGAAGCACTTTTTGAAGCCTGGAGAGCCAGAGCTGGCGGTAGGCAAACCTTTTCTTCTTTTTTCTTCTTCTTCAAAAAACAAATAAGGTAACAAAGGAAAAGGATTCAAGGGAAGATCAAATTTACAAAACTAAAGAGTGTTAACAATCTCCAGCCAGGAGCTGTTGAGAAGAGGGAATGCTTGAAGAGGGAATGCCTGTGCATGCTGGCAAATCTCGTGGCAGGTTAGGAGCAGCGCATGTGCGGGTGGGACAGACTGCTACCAAAGTTTCCGATCAACGGCTAAGGGGATACTACTCTAAGAAGCTAATGTTGTGCCAATATTTAAATAGGGTAGAGCAGGACACATTCCAGGGGCTGTTTACAGGGCCCCTGGGTTGGGACCTGGAGTAGTGGGTAGGCCTTGGTCCCTCCACCAGCCAGTGGGGAAGTGGCCTAAGACCCAAAGAGGAACAAGACTCTTTACTAGAATCCCAAGAAAGGGGCTAGATTTAAAGGGGCACAAGAGGAGCTGAAGAGAGAAGGCATTCTCCAGAAGGAGGGGCTGAATCCCACTTGAGCCAGAGAACAGGAAGACTTGTGCTTATGTTTGTTTTGGACTTGAGTACCTCAGAAGGGTTTCACTCATGCATATTGACCGTGTGACTTGGTTGTCAGGTTGTCAGCTGACAGGGGGTGCCTAGAGTTGAGGGAGAGTGCAGGGTTGCACCCAGTCAATAGGAGGCACTCACAAGAGGTGAGTGTGCCCTGTCACACCACATGTTTATGCTCAGGAGGATCCAATGTATGCAGAATCACTATGACTGGTCCCTACAGTTTGGCTACAGAAAAGAAGACTGATATCTGCACTGGGACACTGATGAGTGCTTTTTTTTAACCCAATCAGGGGTTGCAGCTGGGTCTGCCCTCCCAGATATAGATACAGATATAGATATAGATGCTGACTCTCTGGGGCGGAGCACCCACGGGGAAAAAAATAGTGGGTGCTCAACACCCACCGGTGGGCCCCACCTATCAGCACCTCCTGCCTGTCAGTGGTAGCTGTTCAGTGGTGTGGAAGAGTCACTGCGGGGAGGAGTGGGGGCTTGGGAGAAAGGGTGGAGTTAGGGCAGAGTCTGGGGCAGAGCAGGGGGTCGAGCATGCCCCAGAAACTGAGGAAGTTTCCGCCTATGCTCCCGTGCACTTCAGTGCTGGAAAGTTTAGCTGGTAATGCTTCCTGAAACAGCATAGCTTGAAAGAAATTCTGATGCTCCTTTCTGGACCTGATAAAGGTGCTGATTATGGAGCAAGAGTGAGAGAGAGAGGCCACACAGCACAAACGTGCATCTAAAGCAATAAATCAGCACGGCAGTAAGTGCATCTCTTGAAATACAGTTTCTTTGTCTTTGGTTTTAATATATCACATCTTCAACCCTCATCCTCAATACACCTCTGCCCAAATGGCCTAAAAAGATCTGAGGGCTTTTGCAATGTGCCTGGAAGATTAAGAAACCTGACTTTGCCAACTAACAAAGTATCAGACAACTCTTCACAAAAGTCTCTCCTCTCTGTTTCCACCACTGACCCAAATCTGCCATTTACAGCAGGGATTCCCAAACTAGTGTGCTTGACGTTTCATAAGCTTGATATTTCATCAATTCTCTCGCTCACTAGAAATAACAATTGGAATACTTGGGTTTTGTGGTGCTCTTTTTTGCATATTGGTTGTATTAAATTGCAGGAGCATAATATTCTGCCTTACAGAAGGTTGACATGCGTGACAAGTGTATGTATTGTTTAGTAGTGAACAGAGCCGCAATCCAGAAAAGCACTTAAGCACCTGCTTAACTTTAAAATGTAACCAGTCACCTAACACGATAGTGCATAATTTTGGATGCAATTTATCTGTTGACATATGTTGCAAATTTATTTCAGAGAAACTGAGACCATTAGTTTTTATATTGCTATATGTTAATTTTAACATTTAAGTGGCAAAGTTTAAGACTGAATGGGTGATGAAAACTAGTTGGGATAAAAAGCAAATGCTGCCATGTAACGGGGGGACTAGCTACATACCCATAACGTGTACTCCCACGCTAACTTTCAGAGAGATTTAAAAATATTTGTTTAGGTGTTAAATGTAGCAAGTTTTAACCCTTTCAATCTTCCATATCTAATTGTTTTAATATATGTTTATGTCCTGTAATATGACAATTCTATATACAGCCCAAATCTGCATTATACAAAGTGCCAGATTTAACATATTATTTACCCCTCCTCCAGACCATTGAATGAAGGTGTAAAGATGCACCAGATGTGATATGCAACATATCTGCCTGCGCTGCCAGGATATTTCCCTCTGACTTAATACACTGCATTTTATTAGAGCCTTTTGTTTATTGTCCTTTGACCAGTTTTCCATGCATGTGATATCCTTCCTGTCCAAGGAGCCTAGAAATGTTTGCAGTGGAAGAACATGGAATTTGCATTTTTGCAGAGAATCTTTTAGCTTTTACATTTTGTGAAAAAATAAAAACATTAACTATTTACTAAATTTTACATAAAGTACCAGTGTCACTTATTCCAGAGATTCTCAAACTGGGGGCCACAGAATGCATTCTAGGGGGTGCTGAGAAGCTAGTGGTGGCAGCAGCACGGAGAGTGGCAGCTGCTGGCTGGGCACCCAGTGCTGAAGGTAGCACCGCCGCCAGCAGCAGCGCAGAAGTAAAGGTAGCATGGTATGGTATTGCAACCCTTACTCCTCCATTGCTGCGGACAGTGGTCCTGCTTCAAAGCTGGAGTGCAATTCTATTAATTTTATCATGACTGATGGCACTGGTAGGCTTTGAACCTGATTAAAAATGGCAAATATATCAAGAACATTGTGTTAAACTGACTCCTCTACATATTTTGGCTAGGGAAACTAAAGTTCAATATTTCATTTTTAATGTGTAAAAACAGATTTTTAATTGTTTTTTTCCCAAGAGAATTGTTCTTTTTTTAAAATCACAGAAAACTGGGATCCCTGCTCAAGCCCCAGCCATTTTGAACATTTATTAAATACAAGTGGGTGACAATGTATGTCAAATGTTTCAACAAATTTCATACAGATTGCTCTGCCTAAATCCCTTTTTATCCACTAACTTTGTAACTGATTACATACAAAAATGAAAGTTTCTCAGACATGATTTTTAATTTCTGCCCAAATTCCTCACTGCTATTGATTCCATTACTCTCACGATTTCTCTCTCAGTACCGGTTCTATCATCTTACCAAGTTTTAAAATTAGACTTACCAGAAGACTATTAGGTCTTTTTATCTTTTAAAAATAAAGCTTCCATGTTTGTGTTTTTTCCAATCCTGTAGTACCTTGCCTAGTTCAACACTCTTCATAAGTAATTGCCAATGGGCTGGGACACAAATCCACCCACCATAATTTATATACTTCCAGTTTTCCAGCTCCCAACTTTGCATTTCCTTACCTGTTTTTAATATTAAAAGTACACTAATAAGAGCATTTTTATTTCCTAATTATCTAACTTATTTTACTTTTAGAATGCTGACTTCAATCTAAGTATTTCACCCATACTTATCATTTATTTGATCTTTGTCATTAGCTTACAGACTGACTTTTTCCACTAGAATTTGCTCTCCCCCACTTATATTACTATTCATTTTAGTACTCATTCCACTTAAAAAAATTAGGTACTTTGGATAATACTAACTCAGCAGCACTTACGGGCTGTGTAAAAGTTTGTTTTCGTCCCCTTCCTCTATTATACCCCTCTCCCTCCCTCCCTCTCTCTCCTCCTCTCTTTGAGTAGCCCATATGAAGTCACATTGGCTGCTGCCTGTTGCTGTTTAATTATGGTGAAGTTTAGGATGACGATTTCTGCTCAGTAGTGAACTGATCCTGTATCCTTTAAGTCAGTGGGAATTTTTCTACCAACTTTGAGAGAGGAGAACTGGGCCCTAGAATATTTTTATTTTCCACCATACATTTTCTTTAACTCTCAAACCCATGAACTCCTGGATGCTAAGAACCAAATAATCAATATGCTGAATTCAAGTAATTAAAATAGTCTCATACACCAAGCTTTTCTATTACCCTCCTGTTCTTAATAAATGTCTTATTGCCAGAAGTAGGTCCAGGGATAGCTTGTCCTCTTGTGGGAGTCTCTACATCCTCAATCATACGACTGTTCTCTATATAAAACTTAGGTGATAAATATAGCTAAACCTGGATTCAGATTTATTCTCAATAGATGTCTACATTGTGAGTCACCTATGATTATTAATTAATGGGGCTTCAATCCTGTTGTCATAAATATAAAGGGAAGGGTAAACCCCTTTGAAATCCCTCCTGGCCAGGGAAAGCTCCTCTCACCTGTAAAGGGTTAAGAAGCTAAAGGTAACCTCACTGGCACCTGACCAAAATGACCAATGAGGAGACAAGATACTTTCAAAAGCTGGGAGGAGGGAGAGAAACAAAGGGTCTGTGTGTCTGTCTATATGCTGGTTTCTGCCGGAGATAGACCAGGAATGGAGTCTTAGAACTTTTAGTAAGTAATCTAGCCAGGTATGTGTTAGATTATGATTTCTTTAAATGGCTGAGAAAAGAATTGTGCTGAATAGAATAACTATTTCTGTCTGTGTGTCTTTTTTGTAACTTAAGGTTTTGCCTAGAGGGGTTCTCTATGTTTTTGAATCTAATTACCCTGTAAGATATCTACCATCCTGATTTTACAGGGGGGATTTCTTTATTTCTATTTACTTCTATTTTTATTAAAAGTCTTCTTGTAAGAAAACTGAATGCTTTTTCATTGTTCTCAGATCCAAGGGTTTGGGTCTGTGGTCACCTATGCAAATTGGTGAGGCTTTTTATCCAACATTTCCCAGGAAAGGG
Organism: Eretmochelys imbricata; assembly: GCF_965152235.1. Classification (NCBI taxonomy): domain Eukaryota; kingdom Metazoa; phylum Chordata; order Testudines; family Cheloniidae; genus Eretmochelys; species Eretmochelys imbricata. The sequence continues at coordinate 98,422,028 of NC_135572.1, forward strand.
GGGGTGCAAGTATTGGGAGGATTGTTCATTGCTCTTAAGATCCAAGGGTCTGGGTCTGTAGTCACCTAGGCAAATTGGTGAGGCTTTTTACCAAACCTTGTCCAGGAAGTGGGGTGCAAGGTTTGGGGAAGTATTTTGGGGGGAAAGACGCGTCCAAACAGCTCTTCCCCAGTAACCAGTATTAGTTTGGTGGTGGTAGCGGCCAATCCAAGGACAAAGGGTGGAATATTTTGTACCTTGGGGAAGTTTTGACCTAAGCTGGTAAAGATAAGCTTAGGAGGTTTTTCATGCAGGTCCCCACATCTGTACCCTAGAGTTCAGAGTGGGGGAGGAACCTTGACACCTGTAAATCTGCTCTTTGTTTCTTTCCATATTATGTATAACTAGTATTTTTCTTTTAATTTTGCTATTTTAATCAACACTGCAGTATTTATATACACGATAATCATTGTGTTTTGTGACCATGTGAGTCTAATTATTTTATTATAGAGTACTTCAGGGTATTAGGTTCACCAGAGTCATCTGATGGTCCAAGAATACATTCAACAAGAGTTATGAGTGGAACAATTTTTTTCCCACAGAAATAAGTATTTCTAGAGTAAATATTCACATGCAACAATTACCTTCACCACAGGCATCTGGTAAGCAGAAATCCTTCTTAGTAAGACTCACTTCTTGCACTCCTGTCCCTCTTGAATTCCCTAAATAAGCTCCATTTCAGAGCCATCACACAGGGTAGAAACCTTCCCAAAAGGAGAAGGGAAAATATGCTGTGCATTCTCAATGATCTCAAGGTCACATCATACCATATATCAGACAGGCTCAGCAATGTCAGACATTGTCTCTAGCAGCATTGTGTACTGGGGCAGCTATATTTGAAGCCAAAACGAGCTTTAAGCAGTCATGTAAAGGGGATGCTGCTGCACAAAATAAGATGTCAGTGTGGCAGAAGAGCCTCTACCAAGGAGCAGCTGAAGAGTAAGTCTTTGCATAACGAAAATTAATGTGTTAATAAGAAGATTACAATTATATTTAGTACAAGGTGTTTGATTAAAACATGCTTTTTAAATACTTACCTCTTTGCTTATAAATTGTTAATTCTCGTACAGTGTCCAAAAACTGCCAAAACTTCTCATTATCTTCTTCTGCAATAAATTCACTGTTTAAAAATAAATAACATTAATTTGTCCATATATGATTTTGTTCAAGTGTACAGCACAGTATAATCTACACGATGCTACTTTTAAACTATATAGCAATATAGGAGTGCTATTAAACTATAGTCTTGCAACCTTTTATGGTAAAATAATGAACGCTGACCTAGTTGTATCTTTTTCAGTTAAAGTAAAAGTCAGAATCAAATGCTTTCAGTGTGACTCAAGCTCAGCAATCAGATCTGCAGAGTAAAATTAAATAAGTTGGATCTATTCCTGTAAAAGGTACTAGTCAATTTTATTTGTTTCACATACATGTCAACATACAAAATATACATTTTTTATACATATTTGCTTTGCAAAAATGAAAATGCACATTTAATCAATTGAGAATTTTTAAATAATTACAAACTGTATCAGTGACAATAACCTAGCTGGAGATCCACGGGTGGTCTCCAATCCACACAGAGCCTTAAAGATGGATAGTTTGTTACCACCACAATAATGGAGGACAGTTATTAGTTTTATTGCAAAGAACTGAAGTCCTCTCAATTTAACTCAGGTCACTCTTTCTAATCACACTTTATTGTTAAAAGGACATCAACTGAAAATTTACCTATTATTATTACTACTTTGTTTCCAATGTTTCTAGATGAAGAGTTGTAAATGTACAAAGCAGTCAATTAATCAGTTTCCCTTTTTTATGAGTCTCTTTCACACACTAAGAGGAGAGATAAAAGTTATAAAAATGGCAAAGTACGATTGTAAATCCACATTTAGTGATAGAGGCACTAAGGGCATATATGGTATTGGAAACTAAATTTAACTTTTTTAAGTTAAACTGAAACTGAGGCGATTTCAAGCTAACAGTATCACTTTAAGTGTGCTGGTTTTGTTTTATTAATATTAAAACTATACACATTTATCCACCCTCTGCTCACTCCTTGATATGCCTTTGCTGCATTTGGGAGGGGAAAGTTATTTTACTAGGAAGATGGTGTTTTTCAGCATTATGTAAATTAGCTGGTTGTTGCTCCTCAGTTTGACCTGCAAAACATGTGACCAGGGGAAAATATAACAACTTTTATATACTATACCTTAAAAATTATATAGTTTGTTAATTCATGCAACTATAGCGCTATGTAAATAGCCAACATTTATGTCCCTTAAAGATGCGAACTGCTATGCCAGTGAGAAGTATTAGGGCAGATACCTCTCAATTAAGAGACCACAGCCACGTTTCAAGCCTTAAATCAATCATTAACTATTAGGGATTAGGAGATGCTTTTTCCAGGGGGTTAGATGAGAAAAGGAGGCAAATAATCTCATGATGCATGTTCCTCATGCAGGTTTCAGAGTAGCAACCATGTTAGTTTGTATCCGTAAAAAGAAAAGGGAGGACTTGTGGCACCTTAGAGACTAACAAGTTTATCTGAGCATAAGCTTTCGTGAGCTACAGCTCACTTCATTGGATGCATTCAGGGGAAAATATAGTGGGGAGATTTTATAGACACAGAGAACATGAAACAATGAGTGTTACCATACAGACTGAGTCACTCTTGTTACAGTCTATATGGTAACACCCATTGTTTCATGTTCTCTGTGTCTATAAAATCGCCCACTGTATTTTCCCCTGAATGCATCCAATGAAGTGAGCTATAGCTCACGAAAGCTTATGCTCAAATAAATTTGTTAGTCTCTAAGGTGCCACAAGTCCTCCTTTTCTTCCTCAAACAGCCACCTATAACGGCATATTCAGTCGAGTATCCTCTTTTTGATACAGAGCATAGGGCTGATCTAGTATGGTGGCAATTCCCTCTTTTCTCTTCCCAGCAGTAACTACTAAATTGGGGGTTACTACTGAGAGGCTGAGGCGTCTCAAAAAGATCACCCACAATTACTGGACAACCAGAAAAACTTGCCCCGCTCAAGACAAAACTCGTGTTATAGGGAGCCTCGTCCTCCCGCTCGAGGGGGAAGCGGCACCGGAGAGCGAGAGTCCCCGTCGCGGAAGCCAGGGATCCCCCATGCCCCACAGGCCGCGTCCGCCCCCGGGGCCGGGCCCCGCGGCGGGGGAGCGTGTTACCCGCACGCACCTCGCCTCCAACAGCAGGGAGGTCGCCGGCCATTTCGCCGCCAGACGGGCCGTCACGGCCTTGGGGGAGGCTGGGGCCCCGCACGGGAGCGGCCACGCGCACAGCAGTAGCAGCAGCAGCGCCGCAGCCATAGGGACAGACGGAGAACGGGCTGCCGGGGAAGCGGGGCGCGAGGGCACAGCCGGGACCCCGCCACGCAAGGGAGTAACGCGGCGGAACGGACAAGCCGCGCCAACGCAGCGCTTTTACCGACCTCCCTCCCACCTCTCCTCCCCGACCCCGTTGATTCATAAACGAGCTCCGCCTGCGAGCCCCGGCACCCTGCCCCCATTGGCCTGGAGATGCGCTCTCTCTCTCGCTATTGGCCACCCAGAGGACCAATCAGAGCAGCCAGCCTAATGACCTGCGTGGCGAACACAGGCGCCAGCTCCTCAGCGCCGGTAGGCGGCGCTAGGAGGGGGGCTGGCGCGAGAGGCGGGGCCAGGCTCGGGCGCCGCATGGACTGTTAGGCGGGGACCGTTTGCTCGTTCTTCGCAGCTGCCAGCGCGAGCTGCCTCCTCCACGGATCGGCGGTTGGGCCAGTTAACTCCCCCCCACCTCGCCACAAGGGGAAAGGGGCGTGGCGGGAGGGGAATGCTCCCGACCAGCAGGGCTGGCGCTCCCACGAGATGGTCTGTCGCCAATGGGGGACAGCATGCTGCCCACCCACCCCCATCCCACGCGTGCGCTGAACCTGAGGGAACCCGTTATTTACATCGGCTGCAAAGGATCGTTTAGGCGGAGTTGATGGAAAGTTATTTGTACCAGGCGGTTGCAGTCTGGGGGCTGCTCTCCCCTTCCCAAACGTGGCAAAAGGGAAGAGGGGTCCCCGCTTCTTAGACAGGAGGTTCAGAGTGTTGCCAACTCTTCATGATTTTTCTTATTGCAAAACTCGGCGGGGGGGAAGCAGGGTTCAGTTGTTGAGAGACAGTCTGAGAATCTCAGCTCTCATTTTAAAAAAATACGTTTCTAGCCCTCATGGTTGTGGACAAAGTATAAAAAGGTGAAGCAAATTATGCCTAAGAGGCTCAGAAAGACAAAGGGAAAAATTAAAGTGCATTATTTTTAAAGCCAGTCTCATGATTCTGGGGGTCTGACTCCAAGTTCTTGAATTCCTGATACTGGCAGTACTGTCCACAGAAGGGCCAGGGTCTGAAAAAGCTACTGATTTGACATGAAATAAAGGAATTCCACAACCTTTTAACTAGCGTACATTTTTGTGTCCCTCATTTTGGGTCTTGGTCACACATTGTGTCCTACATTTGGGCTTTGGTAGGCTGAGAGGTATGTGGACAGCCAACATTGCCATGAACATAATGGCAATCATCAATTTAATATCTCACAGACATACCACCTTTTAAATCTATTTCAGCCACAACATTTTTAGTGTGGGTTTTCAGAGCTCATTGGTCCCATAATCTGACAGTTTTGCCAACTTGCAAATTGTCTTGTGTGTTTTTTAAGCCCCAACATTTGGAGTTATTTGATTAGGTGAGAATCTCACTTTTATTTTTTTAAAAAGTTTCTGGCCATCATGATTGTGGGGAAAACTGTGAAAACACAAATCCTGACAGATTCAAAAAACAGAAAGCAAATAGAAAGAAACCAAAATATTGTATTTGTTTCCAAGTCAATCTTGTGATTTTCTGGGGTCTAATTCATGATTTTTTTTAACACTTTGGGTTGGCAATAGTGCATCTGTGTTCAAAAATTAGTTGAAATTGTCTGTCTGGACTCAACTATACCTATTTTTTTGTTATCTGATAAGTGTTTTCTATGTGAGTACTAAAACCTAAGTACTGTCAGGTGGGAAAAGGTTTTGTATTGCTGTCTCAGCTGTCCTGAGGCATCTCTATTATTTAATATTTATATTGCAGTAGCACCAGAGGCCACAATCAAGATCAGACAACATTGTGAAGGCGTCTGTAAAAAGAAATTCAAAGATGCAGTCTATACCCCAAACTACCTACAACCTAGGGCCCAATGTTGTGAACAGTTATGCGCATGCTTAGCTGTAAGTAGTCCATACTTCCCAACATTCTCAGAATGAAAACCAATGGATTATAGATTTGCATATATCTGCATAAATTTACATTTTGGATATATTTAATAGCTCCGTACCAGAATACAGAGATGGTGGTTGGGGATGGAGTGGGAAGAGACAAAGAGACTCTAGTACTTCATTCTGTCCCCCTTTGTACTGTCAACATCAGCATTTCATTCTCTTCTCCCACTCTTCCCTCTCTGCCAAAGAAAATATTTAATTCTTCTTTTCTCCAACACCAGTTTCATTCCAAAAATACTACAGCCCAATTTATATTTTAAAATACATTCTGTTCTCCACTGTCAACCATAACTTTCATTTAGAAAAAAAACACACACTTTTTTCATTTTTAAAACACCCCCACATTCTTTCCCCTCAAAATTTTTTTAAAGATACTTTCAATTTCTGCCATCTCACAAAAATGTTGTTTGAAATAGAAGCCCATCTCAGATCCAGTCTCATAATTTAAAAATATACACTCCCCAATCCAATCTAATTTTAAAAAAAACCCATCATCCTCGTGAAATACAATCAGTTTTATTATCTGCACTGCAAACCTCCCCCACCCACACCAGTTCTATTTAACCTGGCTATGAAGGGGACAGGAGTTCTGCTCCATTTGCTTACAGACCAGGACCACATATGGGACCACTGAACAGCTCTGACTGGCTTCCCTGCCCCAAGAGAAAAGGGAATGGGCAGCCATATTAGACAGTTATTTATTGTATTCAAGGTTATTTCCTGCCCTGTAGACAGATCTACAGAAGAGTCTGAAAAACTATAGCCTGAAAAACTATAGAATACCAGAGGAGTTAGAAGATCTGGTAATTCCATTCAGGTCAATAGGACTTCTCATCTGCTTAAAGCCAGGCACATGTGTCTTTATAGAATCAGGGCCTAAGAAGGCAGATGACATGCTAGGAGAGGGATACAATCAAATGTATAAAGATTGGTGGAACATTAGTATTTTTAATTATTATAAACAAATTAAAATAACTGCCAGCTATTCCTAACTGGCACCCCAATCTATCCATCATTAGCTGGCTGGTTCTTTAGAAGTATCACAGCCAACATAGGTTTGAATGTTATACCAATAAAATAAAAACCAGCAGGATCTTATTAAAGGGGAAAAGGCAAAATACCACATTTATTGTGAATACAGAAAGAATCATAGTAAACAGTTAGTTATAGCTATAACATTCCATTCAATCTCATATTTATTCACACATTCATTCATTCATACACACACACACGTTCTGCAAGGTTGTTATCATAGTTAGCAGCCTTAGAGTTGCTCATGCCAAGCCACTGGCCAGGTGGCCTGGACACAAGGAGGGAGCAGGACCTTGTCGGATGCTCATCTGATGCTCCTGGAAGTTGGTTTGCGGAATCAGACCCCAAAGTTCTCACTTTCTGGAGTTCATTTTTATAGGAATTTCTTCCTATGCCAGTCTATGGGAATTGCTTCATCATGCTGTTGCTGAATCAATCAGCAGATAGCACATTCCTGACAGCTCCGTGCTGCCAGATGTTATCTTGTTCTTTGGTTCTCCCATTCTTGAGGCTGTTGGGTGGATTCCAGTCTGCCCTCCGGGTGTCCTCTGATTATTTCCACTTGATGCCTTCTTCAGCTAATGGACACTGGATTCTTAGGCTGGCACCTCCCTGATCATTCAGTTATTAACCACACCAAGCATCCATCCACATACATCCTCTATCTCTATTTTAATCACAATTGTTAACAAAGCAAGATGAATACAACAAAAGGGCAGGGAATCTCTGGGTGCTGTTTCTATTGTTACAGAATATTGCTTTGAGTCTCTCCCAGTGTGAGTAGTTGTTGTTACAAAGAATTGCTTTGAGAAATGTACTAACACAATTAGCAGCTTGCAAGTTTCACACATAGAGGGAGAGAAACAGTACCAAAAACCAAGAGACCTCTTAATTAGTAATATCCTGGAATTTAAACTACGGGGAATCAAACTCATTTGTGATTTTAATACAGAACTTCTTTAACATGATCCAACATGAAGAGCAATTTGAAAGAAGGATGGGTATGGGTTTTACAGATAAAATCTTTGTTTGGTTTTCATGTTATAAATTTATATTAGGGAATCTGGAACCTTCCTTCCTCTCGTGTTTTGGGAAACACATTTTTGGGTTTGTGTAGTTTTTGGTCTTGCTCCCACGAAATTTATTGTACTGCACCACATTATTAATTTGGTTAAAGTAAGGATTTCTAGTATAAGTATTGGCAGTACAGTCATCTCAGTGGTATCAGCTTTTCTCCATGTGAGATTTAATTTATATAAGTTCATTTCATACTTGATATATAGTCTATATTTTTGCCCTTTTTAATATTCCTGGAATGATTACTTAAGCTATATCAATCGTTATCAGGATGTATAATTTCCTTACATGTGGTATTTTCAACCTCAATACACTATCTTTGATCTTCTAATTTTGTATTATTCTAAATATCATCAGTGTTTCTAGTGCAAGGTCAAATAAGTGAAATGTAGCATCCTGTAGGATTGTAATATGTATCAGTTCATGGTGACAGATGCACTCTACTCTACCAACTACTTTTTATATATGAAACATGATGGTCACCTTTTGATAGTTTATATTTATTAGGTTGATGAAAATTCTGCCTGAACGTAAATTTTTAATAGATTGCATCCTTTCCATCTCAAGTTGTTATCTTGTTAGATTTTATAAGGTACTGTAGAAATGAATGAGTCAGGTCAATAAATTCTCTCTAGGTTATGGAAGTATAAAGATATCCATGAACTCAGTGGCTGCAGAAAGTTGTGTTTGTGGATTAATGAGTAGTTCTGAACCAGTGATCCAGTATTTGAGTGTGTGCTGTGCTATAGGAAATATTTGGCCCAACTGTCCTGTCTGTTAGGACAGTCGTCTCCAAACTGGGGTGCGTGCAGCAGGAGCGCCGCCGGATGGCACTCCGCCGTTTTTTTTCTTTGGCAGTAGCTCAGCATGTCCATGGCTGGTGTTCCCCTCTGGCAGCGCATCTGCAGCAGGTCTTCCAGTCTTCTTCCGTCAGCTGCGCGTCTGCGCCAGGTCTTCCGGTCTTTTCCAACTGTGGCAGGTCTTCCGGTCCTCTTCCGTCAGCGACGCGTCTGCGGCAGGTCTTCCGGTCTTCACCCTGGGGGTGCGTGAGCCAAAAAGTTTGGAGACCACTGTGTTAGGATACCATACTCCTCCATCAGTTTTGCTACAGTCTTTACAAAGAACTAAAAGAAGAGTTGGAATAGGTGAACCTCCCCGCTACCAGTTTAGAAGCATTTATGGATGCATGAATGGCAACTGGAATACAAGAGTGACTTAGCCAAGACCAAGGCTTAGCCTTCAGTCCTGAGCAAGCTCAGCCTTCGGCAAGCCTATGCAGACTGATACAGTATGGCCCTGATTATTCCCAGACAAGTGAGAGTGCAGAAGATAGGAGAACCTCTCCTTCTATTGTGGAGGAGCAAGACATCAGTATTCATACGTCATGTCAAACCCCCTGCTAGCCTGATGTCAGGGAAAAGACTACCCACACAACCAGTAGGGGTCCTAAGCCCTGTGCCACCAGGGAGAAACCTCAAGATTGTTAAACCAGGAATCTCCATCCATCTCCACTTCCACAGATTCCCTGCAACTGCAGATCTCGCAGGTTGGGCAGGTCTTTCCCATATGATGGGCCTTGCTTTACTCAGGAGCAAGTCCCCGGTCTTCCAGTACACCTAAGGTTACCCCAGTTCTGGTAGAAAAAGGAGAAGGGTCTCTACTGGCTTTGAGCCTAGTTACACAGGAGACTGCACTGCTGGAAGTGATGATTGGGGAACACGGGGAAGTCCTATGCTTTAACCTTATTTTCTCGCTGCATTTCACCATGATATTTGAGGCATCCTGGCTAATCCGTCATGATCCCCATGTTCTGTGGTTCCAATTTCCTTCCCATCAAGCTTCTGTAGCAAGAGTCTTACCTTCTCATTCAAGAATTTGGAATGCTGGAAACCAAACTGAGGATTCCGCTCCATTAACCCCGATGTTTCCCCATATGGTGACCACCCTATTGGCCAGAAATGCCAACACTACATGATGAACCATGTGTTTCTGCAAAGTACCTAGACTTTCAGGATGTCTTTAAAAAGCAGAACTCAGACTCACTATTCCTGCATTGTGTTTACAATTGACCCATTGACTGTCATCTTGAAACCAAAGTTCCATTTGGGTGTATATATTCTATGTCTGAACCAGAGCTAGCAGCATTAAGGGAATACCTTCAGGAAAACCTAGATAAAGGTTTTATCCACTACTTTACCTTCCCTGTAGGCTCCCCAGTACACTTAGTAGTTGTTCTTGTTTTTACACAAAAGTGTACGCTCTAAGGGCACTCAAACAAATAACAATATGTAATTGGTATCCCTTACTGTTAATCCCAGCACTCTTGGGCTGAATATGGCTTGGATGTTAACCAAACCAGACCTTAAAAGAGCATATAACCTAGTTCAAATCAGAATGGGGGATAAGTGGAAGACAGCCTTAAGAATTAGGTATGCACACTTTGAATATTTGGTAATGCCCTTTGGACTCATCAGTGCCACCGCCACTTTCCACCACCTTGTCAAAGACATATTTGGAGATATCCTAGATCAGTTTGTGGTGGCATAGCTTGACAATATTTTAATCTACTCCAGTGATCAAGCAAGCCACAACCATCATGCCCTTGAAGCTCTTACATAATTGCACCAGCACAGGTAGTACGCAAAACTGGAAAAGTGCATATCTGATCAATCATCTGTCAAATGTTTGGGGTTCATCTTGTCATCTGATGAACTATGGATGAATTCTCAGAAAGTATCAGCAATTTGGGATTGGACAGAACCCAGAGCATCCAAAAATGACATGGGGTTTGACAACTTTTACAGAAGATTTATTCCAAACATCTCAGAGGTCACAGCCCCAATAACTGCCATCCTCTGTAAACCTGCAAGATTTCACTGGCCTGCAGAGGCCCACCAAGACTTTGAATGTGTGAATATAGCTTTCATGTCTGCCCCAGTGATGGTCCACCTTGATCTTGACTAACCCATGATCCTTGAGGCTGATGCCTCTGATGTCGCCATCTAGTAGTACTATCCCGAAGAATGGGGCCCACTGTGTGTATTTTTCACAAAAAATTACTCCAGCCGAACATAATTACGAAATAGCAGATAAGGAGTTACTTGCTATCAAGGCTGGATTTGAGACAAGGTGACACTATATTGAGAGGGCCAAACACCCCATCCTAGCCTTAATAGATCATAAGAATCTAGAATACCTATGATCTGCCAAGGCACTGAACCAGGGGAAGTTATATTGGGCCCTATTCTTTTTAAGATTCAATTTCACACTCACATACCACCCATGCAACAAGAACAGAAAGACTGTTCATGGAAAGGGGCATATTAATAGAACCTGCAAAACCCTGAATAATCATCATCAGGCATATTAAAACCACATCATTTCATTTATGGATCTGTAGCCCTAGACTTTCTTAGCAAATGTCCAGCAGCCCTTCCAAATTATTTTTTTTAAACTCATAACCGCATCCAAGGAGGATCTCCCAAGTACTACCTTACATCACTATTTGTGGGTCAATGACCACCTCCGTGTCAACAGCCACCTACACGTCCTCAATGCTCCTCCAAGATGAGGTGCTGTGCATATATCATGACACCCCCTTGGCAGGTCACTTTGGACAATTCAAGACTTTGCATGCTGTGGCACATTTGTTCTGGTGGCCACAAATGCGGGATGATGTCCAATCCTGCGACAACTGTGCTAGAACAAAAATGCTCTTGAGCAGACCTTGTGGCCTCCAAATGTGAGGTCTGTCGGGGCGCCTGGACATAAATGGGAGTGACTCAGGTCATTTAAGTTTTGTCTAATGGAGATTCAGTCCTGCCTGGAATATTGGCAGAGGGATAGCTCAGTGGTTTGAGCATTGGTCTGCTAAACCCAGGGTTGTGAGTTGAATCCTTGAGGGGGCCATTCTGCCTCAGGCTGCTCTCCCAGCCAGCAGCACCATGAGCACCCATGAGATGATGATAGCTAGCAGTCATACTGCACTGTCTGCTGCCAGCGTACCCCTTTCTCCCTCGTGACAGCAACGGCTGACAATCATTTTGCGCCTTTTTCTGTGCAGGCGCCATATTGCTGTCAGCATCGTCATTCACCCGCCGCTTCCGCTGCCACTCTGCTCTTCTGCAGACGCCATACCACGGCAAGCATGGAGCCCACTCAGATCACCGTGGCAGTTATGACTGTTCTAAACACCACGTATATTATCCATCAGTATATGCAGAACCAGAACTTGCAAACTCAGGTGAGTAGGCGATGGCAGCGCAGTGAGGAGGACATGGATACAGACTTCTCTCAAACTACGGACCCCGGCAGTGTGGACATCATGGTGGTAATGGGGAAGGTTCATGCCGTGGAACACCGATTCTGGGCCCGGGAAACAAGCACAGACTGGTGGGACCGCATAGTGTTGCAAGTCTGGGATGAGTCCCAATGGCTGTGAAACTTTCGTATGTGTAAGAGCACTTTCATGGAACTTTGTGACTTGCTTTCCCCTGCCCTGAAGCGCTCGAATACCAAGATGAGAGCAGCCCCCACAGTTCACAAGCGAGTGGCGATAGCCCTCTGGAAGCTTGCAATCCCAGAGAGCTACCGGTCAGTTGGGAATCAATTTGGAGTGGGCAAATCTACTGTGGGGCCTGCTGTGATCCAAGTAGCCAATGCAATCACTGAGCTGCTGCTACCAAGGGTAGTGACCCTGGGAAATGTGCAGGTCATAGTGGATGGCTTTGCTGCAATGGGATTCCCTAACTGTGGTGGGGCGAAAGACAGGACCCATATCCTTATCTTGGCACTGGAGCACCAAGGCAGCAAGTAAATAAACTGCAAGGGGTACTTTTCAATGGTGCTGCAAGCACTGGTGGATCACAAGGGACGTTTCAACAACATCAGTGTGGGATGCTGGGAAAGGTACATGACGCTTGCATCTTCAGGAACTCTGATCTGTTTCAACAGCTGCAGCAAGGGACTTTCTTCCCAGACCAGAAAATAACCATTGGGGATGTTGAAATGCCTATAGTAATCCTTGGGGACCCAGCCTACCCCTTAATGCCATGGCTCATGAAGCCACACACAGGCAGCCTGGACAGTAGTCAGGAGCTGTTCAACTATAGGCTGAGCAAGTGCAGAATGGTGGTAGAATGTGCATGTGGACGTTTAAAAGCACGCTGGCGCAGTTTACTGACTTGGCTAGACCTCAGAGAAACCAATATTCCCATTGTTATTGCTGCTTGTTGTGTACTCCACAATATCTGTGAGAGTGAGGGGGAGAGGGTTATGGCAGGGTGGGAGGTTGAGGCAAGTCTTCTGGCTGCTGATTATGCGCAGCCAGATACCAGGGCAGTTAGAAGAGCACAGCAGGGCACACTGCGCATCAGAGAAGCTTTGAAAACCAGTTTCATGACTGGCCAGGCTATGGTGTGAAAGTTCTGTTTGTTTCTCCTTGATGAAAACCCCTGCCCCTTTGTTCACTCTACTTCCCTGTAAGCTAACCACCCTCCCCTCCCACCTTTAATCACCTTTTGCAGAGGCAATAAAGTCATTGTTGCTTCACATTCATGCATTCTTCATTAATTCATCACACAAATAGGGGGATAACTGCGAAGGTAGCCCGGGAGGGGCTGGGGAAGGAGGGAAGGACAAGGCCACACTGCACTTTAAAACTTATTGAATGCCAGCTTTCTATTGCTTGGACAGTCCTCTGGAGTGGAGTGATTGGGTGCCCGGAGGCTCCCCCACCGCGTTCTTGGGCGTCTGGGTGAGGAGCCTATGGAAATTTGGGAGGAGGGCGGTTGGTTACACAGGGGCTGTAGCGGGGGTCTGTGCTCATGCTGTCTTTCCTGCACCTTAACCATACACCAGAGCATATCAGTTTGATCCTCTAATAGCCTAAGCATTGACTCCTGCCTTCTGTCAGCAAGCTGATGCCACCTATCATCTTCAACCCGTCACTTATTATCTTCAACCCGCCACCTGTTCTCGCATTCATGTTGTGCTTTCCTGGACTCTAACATTGTCTGCTTCCATGCATTCTGCTAGGGTCTTTCAGTGTGGGAGGACTGCATGACCTCAGAGAACATTTCATCGCAAGTGCGTTTTTTTCGCCTTCTAATCTTCGCTAGCCTCTGGGAAGGAGATGATAGTGTGAGCATTGAAACATTTGCAGCTGTGGGAGTAAAACAAAAGGGAAAGTAGTAGTTAGTAGTAGTTAAAGAGACGCATTTTAGAGAACAATGGGTAGACTCTTTCAGGGTGAACCTTCCTGTTAACATTACATAGCACATGTGCATTCTGTACAAGGTCGCATTTTGCCTTTTATATTGAGGCTCTGCTGGTTTGGTGTGAGAGATCACACATGCAGGGCCAGCGGGCAACAGAATTCGGCTTGCAGGCAGCCATGGTAAGCCACAGTCTTTTGGCTTCTTTAACCTTCAGAACATGTGGGAATGGTTTCAAACAGCAGCACCCTCATTTCCAAACAACCGTTGGGTTGGCCATTTAAAATGGGTTGGCCATTTAAAAGGAGGGGCTACAGTTTTCGGGTTAACGTGCAGCACAAACCCAACTAACCCCCCCCCCACACACACACACAATTCTCTGGGATGATCACTTCACCCCTCCCCCCACCGCACGGCTAACAGTGGGGAAGATTTCTGTTCAGTCACAGGCAAACAGCCCAGCAGGAACAGCCACCTCTGAATGTCCCCTTAATAAAATTACCCTATTTCAACCAGGTGACCATGAATGATATCACTCTCCTGAGGATAACACAGAGAGATAAAGAACGGATGTTGCTTGAATGCCAGCATACACCGGGACCATATGCTGCCGTTCTTTGTTATGCAATAACTCCAGACTACGTGCTACTGGCCTGTGGTGGTAAAGTGTCCTACCATGGAGGATGGAATAAGGCTGCCCTCCCCAGAAACCTTTTGCAAAGGCTTTGGGAGTACATCCAGGAGAGCTTTATGGAGATGTCCCTGGAGGATTTCCGCTCCATCTCCAGACAAGTTAACAGACTTTTCCAGTAGCTGTACCAGCAGCAAATTAATCATTAAACACGCTTGCTTTTAAACCATGTATTATATTTACAAAGGTACACTCACCAGAGGTCCCTTCTCTGCCTGGCGGGTCCGGGAGCCTGCCTTGGGTGGGTTTGGGGGGTACTGGCTCCAGGTCCAGGGTGAGAAACAGTTCCTGGCTCTCGGGGAAAACAGTTTCTCCGCTTGCTTGCTGTGCGCTATCTTCAACCTCCTCCTCTTCATCTTTCTCATCACCAAAATGTGCATCCCTGTTGCATGATAATCCATTGATGGAGTCAAAGCACGGGGGTGGGGTAGTGGTGGCTGCACCCTCTAGAATGGCATGCAGCTCATCATAGAAGCAGCATGTCTGGGGCTCTGACCCCAAGCGGTCATTTGCCTCTCTGGTGTTTTGGTGGGATTGCCTGACCTCCTTAAGTTTCACACAGCACTGCTGTGGGTCCCTGTTATAGCCTCTGTCCTTCATGCCCTTGGAGATTTTTTCAAATGTTTGGGCATTTCGTCTTTTGGAATGGAGTTCTGATAGCACGGATTCATCTCCCTGTACAGCGATCAGATCCCGTACCTACCTTTCAGTCCATGCTGGAGCTCTTTTGCGATTCTGGGACTCCATGATGGTCACCTCTGCTGATGAGATCTGCACTCACCTGCAGCTTACCATGCTGGCCAAACAGGAAATGAGATTCAAAAGTTTGTGGGCCTTTTCCTGTCTACCTGGCCAGTGCATCGGAGTTGAGAGCGCTGTCCAGAGCAGTCACAATGGAGCACTCTGCGATAGCTCCCGGAGACCAATACCATCGAATTGCGACCACGCTACCCCAAATTCGACCCAGCAAGGTCGATTTCAGCACTAATTCCCTCGTCGGGAAAGGAGTACAGAAATCGATTTTAAGAGCCTTTTAAGTTGAAGTAAATGGCTTCGTTGTGTGGACGGGTGCAGGGTTAAATCGATCTAATGCTGCTAAATTCGACCTAAACTCGTAGTGTAGACCAGGGCTCAGAAATTGCACTGGCTTAACCTAAATTGGTTTAGTTAAACCAGTGCAAATTTTTTGTGCGGACACCATAATATCAGTTTTAAACTGGTTATATTGGTTTATCTTGTATCTGCATATGTACTATGTGTAACTCATGTAACAAAACAAACCACACCATTTTGCATCATGTGAAATATGAAAAGATATGATCCACTGAAATCTGACCTAACAGCTTTACTCAGCTTTCACTCAGTCCGTCTTCCATCAAATTCAAATTTTGGTAATATTATTAGCAACTGATTAAGTAAGAAAGGCCTTTATGAGTTAAATATTTCCTCCTAAAAATTGCTGGGCACATTTCCTGAATTTGAAATAAAATACTTATTGCAGGGAGTATCATTGGATGAATGGGCCTTTATATACCGAGTATAATTAAGGTCAACTTATAAGTATTTTTCATTAATGCAAATAACATATTAATATTTTATATTCTTTCAAATTAATCTAGTTATATACAATTCTATTTTTTTATGTTTTACACACTGCTCATTATAATCCACAGTGGAGACAGCTTTAAAAATCCATGTAAAAAATAACAGCTACACATGAATGAAAGAGCAAGAAAGTGCAGCCACAAGCTATTATGCATATAATGAAAATGGATTTATTCCTCCCGTCTCACATTTCCTTCTATTATTAAACCATTAAGAAGGTCTCTTAAGTTCAATCCAAATTGGGAAAGACAGACAGACAGACACACACACACACTATCCAGTGCAAAAATATGTTAATATTATGAAAATTAAACTCACAAAAGGTAAGGAAATTGAGTTATGATTCACATAGCTCATCCTCCTCACACATATAGATGGCAGTATGATGTATTAGTCTATAAGTTATAAAATGTCTGCCTTAATATATACATGACATTTGGCAGAATCATTGTCATTATGGTAATTATAATTTTTAAATTCCTGAGCTGTGCATAATATTGCATTTGCAGGATTTTTTGCATTTTGCATTTCCTTGTTTTAAACACAACCATAAACAAACAAAAACGGCATAAGTTCACATTTAAATAAAAGAACAGTGTAGTGCCCTGTATCAACATGAGATGTAGCATTCAAATATGCATCTATTTGTAGCTTTGCACCTGTGTACTTAAGTGATTGCAGATAATTGAGAATGATTACCAAATATGTTTCCACATATTGCAGATAATTAGACTTACAGAAACACACTACCTTTAGAATATAATAATGCAGATAAACTTTTTTGGGAAAATGCAAATGTTATTACAAAATGAGGTTAATGTAATTCGCTGAGGAGTGTCTCATATATTTATGTGACAGGTATCTCTGTCATCAGAGTTTGGTTGCTGCTGTCAAAGAAGTTCTTACAATATGTGCAGTCCAAACATTTCAGCGTTGAACCTGATAGTGAAATTGACTATAAAACAAGTACAGTAGAACCCCAGAGTTATAAACACCAGTTACAAACTGAGCAGTCAACCATACAGCTCATTTTGAACCGGAATTACGCAGTCATCATCATCATCAGAGACAAATAAAAAAAGCAAATATAGTACAGTACTGTGTTAAACATAAACTACCAAAAAAAAAAAGAGGAAAAGTTTAAAAAAGATTTGACAAGGTAAGGAAACTATTTTTGTGCATGTTTCATTTAAATTAAGATGGTTGAAAGCAGGATTTTTCTTCTGCATAGTAAAGTTTCAAAGCAGTATTAAGTCAATGTTCAGTTGTAAACTTCTGAAAGAACAACCATAACGTTTTGTTCAGAGTTACAAACTTTTCAGAGTTACGAACAACCTCCATTCCTGAGATGTTCTTAACTGTGAGGTTCTACTGTATATGCTCTAATGCTGGTATTGTGAAAAGAATGGCCACAAAAATAAGGTGTATTATAAATTCAAGCCAAGCCAGAACAAAGCATCACAATTACCTAGTGAAAGTTCTTCACCCAGTTTTGGAAAATCAGTGGTATCAGGCTGAAAGGGCAATTCTTATAGGTACAAAGAATAGTCCCCCAGCTTTTGTTTAGATCTGGGCAGATGAAAAGCTATCATGGAGACATGGCTGTTGAATGTATGTTAGTCAGGGCTGGCTCTAGGTTTTTTGCCACCCCAAGCACTGAGAGTGCAACTGCCCAAGCAAAAAAAAAAAAAAAAAAAGGATGGCTGGAATCCACCCCTGGAATTGTGCCGTCCCAAGCACATGCTTGCTTTGCTGGTGCTGAGAGCTGGTGAACAGGAATTGTAGACAGTGACTCAAATTTAACAGTTATTACACCAGTTACATTAAAAATGCTCGGGCAAAAATGATCCAGAACTGAACAACTTATTTGGTTTCAAATGGAGACAGTGACTAGAGAACACACACCCATACTAACTGAGAAAACTCGGGGTTTAAAATTGGACCTCTAGAACTGGAGGAAGAGATCTGAATAGCTGAGATAGTGGATGAGCTAATATATGTGTCGCACCCTGTAACCTCCATATTCATCATATATGGTTGTGATATTTCATACAAAGCATGCCATGTAAGATGATATATGAAAGGTCATGATCTGCTGAAATCCATTGTTCTGTCAAAATATGTGTATCATTAGTGTGTATGAAGTTATGAGATTTTGCTGTATGGTTATCAAAATATGTTGTAAACTTGGGAGTCATCTACTGTTAGTTCTCCAGTGACAACAAAGGAGGTGATCCACACAAAGGTGAGTGTTAACCAACCATTAATCATTGGGGGAATTGTAAACAAGGGATTTACAATTCTGTAAGAGAAGCACTGGGTTAATTTCTTTCCAGGGACATGGACTAAAGAGTATAAAATAAGGGATAGTGGCATCATGAGGGTACCTTTCTCCTTCCCCACCTATGCTAGAAGCAACAAGTACTCTGAGAAGACAGACTTGAACTGAGGAGACTGGTCCCACGCTTAAAGGGAAAGCCTGTGTATTAAGGATTGTAACCTACCTGCAACATTCCATGGGATGAGAAAAACAGCTTGATCCAAATACTGCTTGGTCTAATAAGGTTCAGCATTTAGACTGTGTGCTTACCTTTTATTTTCTTTGGTAACTATTTCTGACCTTTTGTACCTAACACTTATAGTCACTTAAAATCTATCTCTCTGTATTTAATAAAGCTGTTTTATATTTTACATAAAACAGTGTGTTTTGGTTGAAGTGCTTGGGAAATCTCAGCTCAGTTTACAAAGTCGGACTGAGTAATGAATTTACACTGGTCAGGCTTTTCTAACCAGGGCAAGACGGTATAGTTCTGGGGTGCAAGGCTGGGGGGCTTGGGAGACTTGCTGGTGCCTTTCTCTGTTTGATTCATGAGTGGCTCAGGGAATATTCATGCGATTTAGGTGGATGTGAGGCTCCACATGTTGTTGTACTGAGTGATACTGCCCAGAGGGGTTTTCTTGTCACTAGCAAAGCATTGGTTGGAGAGGTAAGGGGGCACAACAGTACCCCAGTTCCAGATTGTACCCCAGCGATCCTGTCACAATATGGTCTGGATTTTATTGTGGTTCATGCATAATAAGTGCCTGAAAAGTATATTACTAAACTGGTGTACTCCCCAGACACTCACAGATATGCAGTGCTTTGTAGCAATCTGTTCATACAATAGACATTTCATTTGTGGATTTGCAAATATTGCAGGACTGTTGGTTGGGTTGAGTAAGACAATTTGTGTGGCTGCTAGAGTATGAGTTGGCATTTGCAGAGTTAAAAAAAATCACTTGGGGCCACACCTGTTTTAGCCTATCCATTTTTCAGAAATCTTTTCATATTAAACATAAATGCTATTGCTTATCAGTTGGGGACAGTATTGGCACAAGAAAGAGAACAAAAGATTTTAAAGGGAATGGTGACTTGGGAAGTCCTGACAGAAGAACACTGTACACATGTAAATAGTTAAACCTTTATAATTATTTATTTCTTTTGATTGAGACTTATACTTTATTTTCAGATGTTTATCATGTCACCCATGTTGAAAACAATGGAGTAATTCGAGAATTGTTATGGAAGGCATCACCAGGTGGCACTGTTACACAGTCTTCAAGTTCTTTGTTTTAACACACAAGAAAGTTTATCATTCTGGAAGAAATGTTTGTGTTGTTGGCTGTTTTTTGGTTATACAAGGTTCTGGATGGAGAAGGAGCAGCAGCAGGCGAGTTTGCTGTCTGCCTTGGTCTCTGATTAGAGCCAGTACTTGAGGCAGAGTTTGAACCTGGGAACCAGGCATTGGCTGTGGGCTAAGATTTCTCAAAGAAGGGACTGCATGCTGTTTGACCATCCCATTTCAGGATTCAGATATGTGTATAAAGAAAACAAGTTACACTTACAGTAAGCCAAGACTTCACACCCCTGATTTCTCCTCCACTGGGAAGCTGATCTGCAATGTCCTGATATATGCTACCAGACAAAAGAGGGGTGCTGCTGTTGTCAGAAATGGGACACTGATATTGGAAGAAGGGGCAATATTACTTCTCTCTCTGTGCAGCCCTTTAGCGTTCTCTCCTAGTCTTAGCATCTGCCACATCAATCTACTTATTTCCTAACCTCCCTACTTTCCACACTATGTCTGTTTTCCTATCACCCCCCCATTCAACTATACCCTCATTCACCAATTGACTCCATTCACCTTTGCACCCAATCCTGACAACCCAATCAATCCCCAATCCAGCTCAGAACCTCCCCAAGTCCCCTTCACTCCCTCCAACCCAACCCCTATCTGATCAAAGGAGGGATGTAATACCATTACAAAAGTTAAACGTTTAAATGATTAAAAATATTTCATTTAAACAGTTTACTGGCTGGGGCTGATCCGGCCAGCATGGCTTGGGCAGGGCGGCACACCTGGGACCACTGCAGCCGGTTTGGGGCCACTGGGCCAGCAAGCCAGCCCAGGGGTTAACGGTTAAGGTGGGTTAACCAGTAAGACTAATGCTTACGGTTAACAGGTTAACATTTTACATCCCTATATCAAACCTATCCTCTTTGCACACATATCCCACCAACCCTCTCTTCCTACCAAATCTTTCCACAACTAGGATCCATCCCACTCAGCTTGGAACCTTCACCCACCTGACCCTCCTAGGCTTAGAATAAACACACATGGAGACACACAACTCACCAGATTTATAAACCCAATCATCACCCTTCTACATGAGAAAACTACCTGGCTCAGAAACCCTCTTTATATATATATAACACAACTAGAAGAAAATCTGCAACTACAATAGAGAACTCCCTAAAATAAGTTATATTACTGTAGTTCATAATTTGTGGAATTCTTACTTGTATCTGGGTCTGGAAAAACAGAAGCAATGGAAGCACACAGCATGTGCCTCTGTTCTGAAATAACTCCACAGAAGCCTTTATTCCCTACTCTGCCTTCTTTCTATACTGGCAGCTTACATGCTGCAGAGATTCCAGGGGATGGAGGCTTCAAAGAGCATGTGCAGACAACCGTATAGTTTTCCTGAGTGGTGCAGGATTTTAATAGACCCACATTAACCTGTTACTCCTGGGGGAATGCTGCACCAAAAAAATAAAAAATTCTGTGCACAATATTTTAAAATTCTGAAAAATTCTGTATATTTGTCAAAATAACACACTATTACCAGTTTCAATTATTTTGGTAATTTATTTCAAAATAGCTGTCAGCAAGTAAGTCTGTAACAATAGAGACAACAAAAAAGAATCAGGAAATGTTTTTTTCGACAAAGGTTCCTTACTAGGTGTATCAATACAGAACTTTGAGTAATAATTCATATAAACTACAATACAGAAATGTATTTCTCGCACCCCTCAGAAGCAGTGGAAAGGCTTGGGGGAGTCAGGGGTAATGGAGGAGCTGAGGGAGAAAGAAGTAATTGCTAAGAAGCCGCCTGGGGGTGAACCTGGAAGGTTGTTGGGTGTGAGTGGGAGAAGTATTCAATGGGGTTGGGGGTTTTTTTTGTTTTTTTTGGAGGGGAGGGATTGTTAGGGAGCCGCGATCATGCTGATCCCTAGCCATCTCCATGTGTCCTTTCACCCCCAATCCCATTCAGCTCCTAGCTCAATTCTGTCACCCCACTAGCTCCTGTGCCCCCCCCAGTCTGCCCCCCCACTGGTCCTTCTGAACCCATCTATGTGACTGCCCAGCCCCATGTGCTCCACTCTGTCCGTTCACCCTATATCCTGTGTCTCCTCACTTGGCCCCACGGGCAAGGCACTGTGAGGAAGGCAGCCACTGCCCCTCCCTCTCTGCGGCTGGCTGCTCTGGGCCTGAGTCTACTGCCCTGTCTTCTGGCACCACAGTAGACCCTCTTGGGCAAAAGGTATAATTTCAGTGCCCCCTGGCAGAATCTGTTTTCTGTAGAGGGAAAAATATCTGTGGGGCACATAAATTTGGCGCATGTGCAGTGGCGCAGAATTCCCCCAGGAGTAACCTGTATTCCCTGCTCTGTGCCACCTCCCTGCAGTCTATATTTTGCAGGGATCCCAGGAGCTGTCGGGAGCATGCTCTGCTAGCCCCATAGAGGTTTGCATTCCATGCTTTGCATCTCCTCCCTCTGCTACCTACAGTCTGCAAGGCTAGAACTCCTCAGTGGCAATCTGGTATCTTACAGCTTTTAGGAGCTAAAGCAACCCCTTCAAGAGTACCTCCAATTGGCAGGAGATGGTACTATTACAGTTGTGATGTTATTGGTGTGGTTTGGCTCCCTCAGCCCTAATCAGCCACCCTTGCTCTCCAGACAATAACACTGGGATCTTCCCTATGTGGGTTCCACAGGTAGAGGTCTTGCTCAGTACCTAATACAGCCTGGAGCTGTATCCTCTCCTCATCAGATACCACACAGTGTAGAGAGCAGGGGAACAATGTGAGCCACCCCATGTACAGATTCTCAGGCAGCCCTCTGTGGATACAGGGACTGAGTGAGATGGCGTCACAGGACAAAAGAGCCCCATTCTACATGATACCAGGGAGATCTGCCTATAAAAGGTCCCATTTATACCTGGACCTGAGATTAGTATGGCTCAAAGTTTTCTGGAATATACTTGTTTCTTAATAAATGTAACTCAAAAAGATGCAACAATGCCTATCTATGGGTGCAATTTATGGTTTTAAACAAAAAAATTGAATTTGCTTAAATTGATAGGTTTCACTTGTGCTATGACAGCATCTTGCACAGGCTATCAATAGTCAAAGCAAAATACAGCAAATTATTCTTCTGAGGGGAGAAATGAACATACTCCGGGGGGAATTCTGCAGCAAATTTTTTTTTAAAATTCTGCATATTTTATTTGTCAAAAATAATATAATCATACCAGTTTCAATTATTTTGGTGATTTATTTCAAAATATCTGTCTGCAAGTATGTCTGTAACCATACAGACAAAAAAAAGATTCTGGTAATTTTTTTTCACAGATTCCTTACGAGGCATATTAATACAGAACTTTGAGTAATTCATTTAAATTACAATACAGAACGGTATTTCCTGCACTTGTCAGAAGCAGCGCAAAGGCTTAGGGGAGTCAAGGGTAATGGAGGAACTGAGGGAGACGGAAGGAAGCTGGAGTGAACCTGGAGGGTCATTGGGTGTGGGTGGGACAAGTATGAAACAGGGTTTTGGGAGGAGGGGTGGGATAGAGCCTCCCCCATGCAGACTTTGGCTGACCTCCAGCTTCTCCCATTCAGTCAGGCACATCTGCCCGTCCCCGCACCCCACTATCCCATGGGTCTCTGCAGCCTTCTCCCCCATCTCCCATCCCCTGTCCCCATGTGGTCTTTCACCCCCACTCCCTTCACCCCCTTTCTCAATACTGTCACCACACTAGCTCCTAAACACAAGCCACCTGTCCCCTCCACTAGCCATTCTCAACTCCAATCTGTGACTCCCCCATGTGCCCCACCCTGTCTGTCCTAACCTGGCTCCACAGGCAGGGTGCTGTTATGAACTTCAACCCGCGGGGGGAATGCTGCGCCACTGCCGCACCCACAGATTCCCCCCTTCCCCTCCCAAGAAAAATACATTCTGCCTCAGATCTGCTGCAGTTCCACTTTTGGCCACCAGAGGCCAAGGTGGCATCAGAACAGCCAGCTGCATTCATTCTGCTGGCTATTCTGGCACCACAGTGGCCTCTGGTGGGCAAAAGGCAGAAATGCAGCACTTAGAGATTCATAGATATTAAGGTCAGAAGGAACCATTATGATCATCTAGTCTGGGCAGAATGTATTTTCTCCAGAAAAAAAAATCTACAAGACACATGAATTCTGCATGTGCTCAGTGGTGCAGAATTCCACCAGGAGTAGAACAAGAAGCAATGTGTAGGGTAGCAAATAATAGATTGCAGAGGCCACTGAATATAGAGGCATATATGAAAAATAAGATTCATTTGGGAGCATAAAATATGACAGAGAAGATTAGCAGAGATTTAAAAATAAATGGCCAAGAGATACCTATTTCAAACTCAGGACATTACATCCTGATAATCAGAGAATACTATATGAACTCAAATCTATTGCAGTTGGGTCAATTTTGGACATCATTTTGACGAAGATAATGTTTCCATAAATTTCCATTCTCTGATTAAAGGAGACAAGAAAAATTTACATTTGTAATGAAATTAGTTACATAAAACAAAAATATGGCAAGCACCTGGGAGTGGAAATTAACATATGTAATATGACTTTTAAATTCTTTACAACAAAATTGGGCAACGAGCAGATTTTAATAATGCAGTTACTTTATAAAGGAACAAAACAGTATGACATTGAAATGGGACTTTCAGTAAGGACAAACATTGCAAATTAATATGATCCATACTAGAATTATGGAAAAAATGAATCCCACAGAGATGACCAAAGTTAGCATAGGTGTAGGAATTTAACTATTGTGATTATTCAGTTTGTATATTTGTGACAAGTAAAAGATGTGGGATTTCTACAATTAAAAGTTGCTTTATTGAAACACAGACCTGGCTAGAAGTGTTGAAACTGCTCACAAAGAACAATTTAAAGAAACCAATGTTAGATGTACTTCACTTTAATTATCAGAGCTAGCAGAAGTACACTTAGTCAAACAAGTATGATTGCCAAATCAATAATCATACTTTTGTGTGTCTTCTTCACAGTATCCTTTGTATAATAACACACTTTGTACAATCGTTGATTTTGGCATTGATACTATGTCTCAAATGCCCACACTTCAGATGTCTCTGACTAACAATTATTACAGTTAATACTGGGATAGCCTTCTTCTCTGAGGTCTGAAGTTTTCGTTCTGTGCCAGAAGAACATTTTGGCCTCTCAAAGGCATTTAAGCACCATGGAAATATGTTAGTCCCACTTCAGACCTCTGAAGAGAAGGATTACAAATTGAACTTATGATCCACTGATCTCTTTTAGGGAGTGCATGTAACATTGTTGGGATCTAATTCAGAGGTCTTCAAGCAGTTCAATAAGATATTCTTGGTATGTTTTATTCCCCACAGCATTACCATGTAATATGGAATTTCTTTATTTGATAAAAAACGCAATGCATTCCTGTCTCCTGTTTAGTTACCTAAATATTTTTGAGGATCTGGGCCTTCCTGTTATTTGTGGAAGGACAGGGGAACTAGACTTTGATACAGTTCACAACTATCTTTCAGCTCACACATGCTCTCCTGGACACATGATTTGCAATCAACAAAATCAGTAGAAAAACAGAATAATTTAATTTTACCAGAAAGCGGTCATTTCATACCAAAAGGTAGATAGATTTGGATTTATGCAGGCATCTTGCGATATGTTCCTGTCAGATCTTGCAACATTTACTCTGAAGGCAAAGTAGAATTTTTTTAAAAAAAATGAATAAAACATTTGAGTTATGTCATTAAAAATTACACTGACTAAAAGATTTGGTGTTTGTTTAATATATTGTCACCTTTTCTACGGTAGCTGAAACCTAGTTTGATACTACTGCTTCAGACTTTCCATAGAATTACATCTGCTGGAAAACTCATGAACAGGCTATATTTGAAGGAAAATAGGATGGTAATTAGGCACATTTATTAATGTTTTTAAGGCTTATTTTGGGCCCAATCCTATTCCTGCTGATTTCAATGAGCATTTTGGGCCCAATGTTTTTCCCACTGATGTCAATCAGGATTTATAGAGAATGCCTTCAATGACAGCAGGATTTTGAACTACTGGCCTGACTCTACAAGCTCTTGCACCTAATGTAGTGATTTGTACCTGTGGAAAGGGGATGTAAAATGCTACCAGATAAATAGCAGCATTTTACAGTCCCTTAGCACAAGTGTAACTGACTACACAGGTGAATTTGGCCCTATACATATGTATGAGTCAGGCTCTATTGAGTGGTTACATCTTTAAAAGAATACAAGGGACTATCTACGGTTGCTATTAACAGGAATCTTATAGAGATCAAGTGGTAGAGGCCTGTGTTTTTGAGTTGCATGACCAGGATTTCTAGAAGTGACTTTACAGGAGCATGTTGCTAGTTCCAGAGAGGTGGTAGCTTGTCAATAGTTATGATTGAAACCCAGGACCCATGATGAGGCTTATTTTCATCTCCCTTGTAAATCCCCTCCGAAGTGAAAAATTCTAATGTTTATTTTGCAAGCCACAATATCTCCTCACACCATCATCATTAAGATATCATTTTCACTATACCATTAATTACATATATGAAACTAATATTTCTAGCTACTTGGACATTTTACACTGTTACAAACATTAACTATTTCTACTTTTCAACTATTTACTGTATATGCGGGTGTAATCTCTGTCAAGACTCTACAATCACTGACACAAATAGTGTCAACAGTCTCAAACTTTCTATTTTATATTGGTTTTGAAAGAAAATGTTTAAAGATATTGGGTTTCTTGCCAAAATGTATTCTATCACAATAATGAATAAAAGTAAACAAACATCTTACCTATTTTAGTCCGTTTTGCTGAGTCTAATTTATGCTAGTTTTTCCATAAATATAACTTCCTAATTATTTTGAGTGTAGTTGAAGCTGTGTCTGTCCCAGGATATTAGAGAGACGAGATGGGTGAGGTAATCTCTTTTATTGGACCAACTTCTGAAGAAACTTGTCTCTCTCACCAAAAGGTCTTTCCCAGACCTGAAGAAGAGCACTGTATGGGTCAAAAGCTTGTTTCTCTCACCAATAGAAGTTGGTCCAATAAAAGATATTACCTCCTCCATCTTGTCTTTCTATTTATTTTGAAACAGTCATAAAAAACTCTGCAATTTTGCTTTTTCCGCTTACTAGTGTAAGCAGAGCTCTTCCCTGACATCTAGTGGTGAGCTGTGGAAAAGGACTTCAGGAGCAGACAACATTGCCATCCTGCTCTACAAACACATAATAAACTGGATGCCAACGTTCCCCCTGTTTGGAGTTTGGCTTTATTATAAAAGAAAATAACAAAAACATGAGTCCAGTATTCTCTACACTCCAAGTTTGTCATAAGCACAACTCAGTCTCCCACTATAACTTTTCTTCTCAGAGCGGCACTCAGACCTTCCTTATATCCATTTGGATGGAGAGTCCCCTCCCTCAGGACATCAGTAATACCCACTTCACCTTTACACAGTTTGATTAACACATACTAACAGATGTGTTGCTTTAAAAAGGGACAATACAGTATGACACTGAAAGGGGAGGTTCAATAGGGACAAACACTGCAAATTAATATAATTGAAAAATAAGAAAGGTTTATACTAGAAATGAGGAAAAAATTAATCCCACAGAGATGACCAAAGTTAGTATAGGGTATTTTAGGAAAACACTGCCAATTTACTACATTAACTCTTGGTACATTGATTTGTGACATTTGAAATAAATCTGTTGTTGAACATTACTTTGTAAATTTATTAAAACACCTAACAAAACTCTGGGTGACCTCCATTTTCATTGTCTTGAGTGGGGCCAAGATTTCACTCTCTTCCTGCAGCATAATTAGAATTTTTTCCTCTTGTTCTAGCCTCATGAATGTATTTTGGTTTTGTATTTCTCTGAAAGTTGTGCAGACAATGAAATGCTTTTAAAAATGATTTACAGTGGATGATACAGCAGCCTTTGTACTTGACAACTTTGCGTTGGATTCTGATTGTCTCATTTATGACAAATAATCTTTGCTGTTTATTTACCTTTGCATCCTGTTTTTATGTGTTGGTATGCATTTGTAATTTTGCTTCATCTTGGTTATTAAAAATAGCCACAAATAGTAATACATTACCACAGATAATTTAGTCTCTAACTACTGCATCTATTTACTGTTCAGCATTACACTGTACATATATAACAAGGTCTATAATATGACCATCAGTGGTCTCATCATCGGTCTCAACAGTAATGACTACATTAACAAGACCAACTGACAACTCTTCAACACCATCTACTTTAAAGAACTCAATAAAGACCCCACACCATAACTCACCCAGGAATTTAAGGATATTGCCAAATCCTTCCCCAAACAACTCCAAGAGAAACTCTATAACCTCACCCCAAGAACCCATACCAGCGACCTTCTACATGCTTCCAAGATACACAAACAAAGGAACGCAAACAGACCCATGAAAGCTGGCCATGACACTATTACCAAAAGAATATCAAGGCTCACAGAAACCAGCCTCAAACTACTCACCACACAAATGGCCAGCTTCCTCCAGGACACAACTGACTTACTCCAGAAAATCCACAACATTAACAACTTCCCTCACAACACTATTCTTGCCTCCTTGGATGTCCCCTCCCTATACATCAACACCTCTCACAATGACAGCATCTCTGCCGGTCTCAAATATCTACTAGACAATTTACAACACTGAAATATCCACCCCAAACACATCACCAAACTCATCCATTTCATTTCTCAGGTTTCAGAGTAACAGCCGTGTTAGTCTGTATTCGCAAAAAGAAAAGGAGTACTTGTGGCACCTTAGAGACTAACCAATTTATTTGAGCATAAGCTTTCGTGAGCTACAGCTCACTTCATCAGATGCATATTGTGGAAAGTGTAGAAGATCTCTTTATACACACAAAGCATGAAAAAATACCTTCCCCCACCCCACTCTCCTGCTGGTAACAGCTATTACCAGCAGGAGAGTGGGGTGGGAGGAGGTATTTTTTCATGCTTTGTGTGTATATAATAAGATCTTCTACACTTTCCACAGTATGCATCCGATGAAGTGAGCTGTAGCTCATGAAAGCTTATGCTCAAATAAATTGGTTAGTCTCTAAGGTGCCACAAGTACTCCTATCCATTTCATTCTCACCCATAACAGTTTTACATTCAACAACAAACACTTATTCCAACTCTTGGGAACAGACATAGATATTAGGATGGCTTCCCAATATGCCAACATCTTCATGGGCAACCTCAAGGAAGAATTTCTGGACAAATGCATCACAAAACCAATAATAAACCTGAGATACACCAATGATATTTTCATCCTCTGGACAGATGACCTAAACTACCTCACAGATTTCCACCTCAACTTCAACAACCACCACCCATCCATCAAACTCTCTCTAGAACACTCTCACACTAGCATCAACTTCCTGGATACCATGATCAGCTTTGACAATGGAACCCTATAGACAACTGTATACAAGAAACCCACAGATCACTACAGTTACCTTCACAGATCCAATAACCACCTCAAACACATGAAGAAATCTAATCTACAGCCACTCATATACTACAGAATATGTTCTGAGGAGAAAGTCTGGGATATACACCTTAACATACTTTAAACCACCTCTACTAAACAAGGACACTCCACCAGGAAAGTATATCACATCATGGAACAGGCCACCCAAATATCTTTGGAGAACCTGCTTCAATACAAAAAAAAAAAAAAAACACTCTGACCACATTCCTCTAGTTGTTACCTACTACACCACCCTGAAACAATATGGGATATCATCAAATAATTACAACCCATACTCAGTGTGGACCACATTCTGAAACAAAATTTTCCAGAACCCCCTTTTCTGACCTTCAAACAACCCCCCAACCTCATCTTCAGAAGCAAGCTCCCAACAGACCAAGACTCACCAAATCAAAGCAACACCAGACCCTGCCATAATAACAGATGCAAAACCTGCAGACATATATCCATTGCTACAATTATCAGTACCCCCACAACACACCTTTTAAGATCCATGAGTCTTACACATGCCTGTCACAACATGTGTACCTCACCCAGTACACTAAATGCTCCAATATCAACATGGGTGAAACCAAACAATCATTGCATTTTTGAATAAACTCTCACCAAAAAAAACCAAAAAACAACAACAAAAAAAACAATAAAAGACAAAACCACTGTATCACCCATGGGTAAACACTTTTCACAGAACAGTCACCCATATCTGACTTCTCAGTCCTTATCCTCAAAGGAAACCTGCACAACACTTTCAAAAGATGAGCCTCAGAGCTTAAATCTATAACTTTGCTAGACACTAAAAATCATGGTTTTAATAACACTGGATTTATGCTGTATTACAACAATCTATAACCCACTAACCCCCCTTTTTCATCCTATGCCTTCAAAGGTGTTAAGGGGCACTTCACTTTGAATGGTCTCTTACTACACATATTAACTACTCAAGCTAAACAATCTGTTCCACCTTGTATTTAGTTATGAGACTCCAAGTAATTAGCCCAAACCTGAGAGAGAGCTCTGTGTAGCTCAAAGCTTGTCTCTCTCACTAACAGAAGTTGATCTAATAAAAGATAATAAGCCAACCACCTTGTCTCTCTAGGTGTCATGGCAGATGGTTTCTTATTTGAAAAAAAAGAGTGCCTTGCTCAAATGGCATTCTTGCATGAATTGATACATTATTGAAATTTCTGAAGAATTGTTACTTGCAGTTTAGAGTCCTTTTCATGGTCTCACTGGCATCTGCTATAGTTCTCCAATATCTCTGCCCTATGTAGCTGGGTAGAATATTTAACTTTTTAAAATTTTCAGTATCACGTCTCCCAGTGGTCTCTGCCAGGTTTCCTTCCAGACTGAAGGATTTAAGTTGTTCAATTTTTACCGATTTCAGTTGTTTGACACCACATAATTGGTGGGTGAGACGCTGGAGTCTTTCTAAAAGATTTAAGTTTATTCTCTGGTCTCAGGTTTCAAACATCGCTCCAAAGGGCTAAGATTCCCAGCCCACGTCACAGTATTTTGATAAAACCACAAGTTTTAGTGAGTCTAGTAATATTCCGTGTTTTCTTAATATCCCGGCTCCTGATGTCAGATTGTGTAAGATGCCCTGTTTGCACTTAAAAAGTCTCTAAAGCTCTTGTGATTTTAGGGAAAAACGTGAATGACGGAAGGAAATAACTCAACAAACAAAAACCTCCCCTGCCCAAAATGTTTATGTTAAAAATACATGATTTTTATACTAATCTCGTGATTTTGGGACACTGGGGTTCCGGAAACAATGTTAACATTCGCTGCCCCTCAGGCATTGCTTTTTCTCTGGGCACCTGGCAGTGCAGACGTACTTGGTACTACAAGTTGCGGAGAAGAAGCCACTGCCGCGCTATTACAGGTACCGCATGCCGCCCACAATTACCACTCCTGCAACAGCACCAACTCACCTGCCCAGGCAGTCTTGACACGTGGGAAAGCAGCTTCTCCTCTTCTATTTGCTGTCGCCCGGCCCTGCCCCCCCGTATTTCATTGGCTGGTGCAGCAGCCCCTCGCAAAAGCCATTGGTCTCCGTCTGGTACCTGCAAGCATGGGGAACGCCCTCTTTGTCGCTGCCGCCTCCCATTGGTTGGTGTGCCTGCGCGCTGGCCTCTACCATTGGCTGTTCTTGAAGCCGCCTGGCAGAGATTGGCTGGCGGGCGCCGAGCCCCGCCCCGCGGTCGGGGTGTTTGGGTTGGCGAGGTGCTGGAGGAGCTGAGACATGAGGTCGCGCTGCCGCTTGACAGTTGCTCAGTCGGGTTGCGGTAGCCTCGTGCCGTGGCAGCGCGCGCGCCCCCTTCGGGCTGCCAAAGCCGCAGCGCTGCCGTCCCGAGGCGCCGCTCCAGCAGCGTCCGCGCCCCGCTGCCGCTTGGGCTGAACCGGGGCGCCCGGGCGGCGACCATGCCGGTGCCCGGGCGGGGGAGGGAGCTAACGGGAGTGGCCGCCCTGCCAGAGCCGCGCAGCGCCCGCCGGCACAGGCGCCTGCCCCCCGCCTGAGCCCGCGCCCGGAGCCCGCACCATGGACGAGCGGTTCCACAAGTGGCTCCTGCCGCCGCTGCTGACGCTGCTCTTCGTGCTCATCATGTACCAGTACGTGTCCCCGTCCTGCCCCGGCGCCGCCTGCCCGCGCCGCCTGCCCGCCGCGCACCGCGGGGCCCCGGCCTGGGACGCCCAGCCACCGCCGCCGGAGGAGGAAGAGGAGGAGGCAGGGACGGCGGCGCTGCCGCGGCTGGTGCCCAAGTTCCCGTTCGCGCGGGCCGAGCTGTGCCGCCGGGTGCAGTTCGACATGCGGGGCCGCGACGTGATCGTCTTCCTGCACATCCAGAAAACGGGCGGCACCACCTTCGGGCGGCACCTGGTGCGCAACATCCGCCTGGAGCAGCCCTGCTACTGCCGCGCGGGCCAGAAGAAATGCACCTGCCACCGGCCCGGGGGGGACCAGGACACCTGGCTCTTCTCCCGCTTCTCCACGGGCTGGAGCTGCGGGCTGCACGCCGACTGGACCGAGCTCACCAGCTGCGTGCCCGCCGCCATGGAGCGCAGGGGCTGCCCGGGCAACCGCACCCTCAGGTCAGTGCCTGCTCCGTGGGGTGTGTGTGTGTGTGGGGGGGGGGGGGGGGGGCTGCTGTGCCCTGCGCTCCGGCTGGGATGCCGGCAGCAGCTGTCGGGGAAAGGGGGCGGCACCGGCTGCTGCCCCTTGCAAAGCGCCGGGTCAGACCCGGGCCCTTGGAGGATGGTCCTGGGGAGGGCAGCGCTGGGGCATAGAGGGTGACAGTCCACCCACTTCTGCAGTCGCAATGTTACAGACAGGCACAGAGGGGAGCTGACCCCCTGCACGGGTCTGTGGCATTCATCCCGTTGTTGCCGCGACTCTCACACTGCAGAGCTCTGCTGCTATCTAGGTATTTCCCTATCTAGCTCAGGCTCTTCCTCTAGACTAAATTCAGTCCTTTCTTCAATCACTGGCTAGTTCTATTTAATCTGAGCAGAAGAACCCCTTGCAATGTACCTGACTCCTTAGAAATCACCCTTATAAATATCTTTCTAAATATAGGGCCTGATCCATATTGTTAAAAACTCTTTTGAAAAACAAAAATTGAGCTCTAAAAGCTAATTTGTATTATTACATGTATGTTCATTTATTTCTTGCATTTCACTTCTTAGTCAGTTTAATTTGCATGCTCTCATGAACTAGCAATCTTTGGATTGTACAATAGAATTTAGTCCAAAGACTCTTGATGGACATCTTGCTACTGTAGTGCTGTAAGATTGCAAATAGGGTCTCTTAAACTTTTAAGTCATTCAGAGCAGGAACCTTCTCTTAATAACTGTTGGTGAAGTACCTAGTACTGGTGTATAAACAAACCTTTTGTAAAATTTCATTATTGTCAGAACCTATATTTGGGCCCAAATTTAATTTTGTTTCCTAGAGTTCTAGCAACAACTCTCCTGTTAGATTTCCCTGCTCTTTGTTACGGGATTTTGGTGGGAGGGTAGGCCTCTGTTTTTCTCTGTCTCAATAGCATATGCCTGGGATGTCTGAATTTCTGAGACAGTAGGCTTTTCAGCGACTTAGCATCTAAGGGATTTTAATACATTTGGATCAGTTTATTCAGTTATTCACATTCTTGTCTACATGGAAGAAAATAAGGTAATGAAACCTAAAAGTTTACAAAAAAAATTGGAATCTGCAGGCATATGCTTCATACTTTCAATCAGTGTTAGAGTGCAGACTTTGGTAAAGTCATTAGACTTTGCGTAACACCAAAAATATAACCCCAGCTATGGTTAGCTGTGTGTGGAAATACGTTTTTAGTTATGATCCCTTATGCTTCATGGCATGTTTTTCTGAGCTTTGTTAATCGTGCTTACGAGCAGGTTGCAAATTTTGATTTGGTCTGAATGCAATGCATTGGAATTAAAGATTTCCAGCCAGTTCAAGAGGTTGGTAGCAGATGCTGTTGCTGTTCTCAGGAGCCAGAGAACATGAAAAAGGCACAATGGCCAGAGGTTTCTGAGATTAAATCCTATATTTCACTTCTACCCACCCATCTAATTTCAGCTCCTTTCCTGAGACTGTGAATACAGTTTAATTATAAATAAACTCCACTGTCTGGCAGTTTTTCAAGAGCTCTTCCCCAGGGCTTTAATTAAAACTACAAATTGGTTCATATTTGACAAGAAGGTCACAACTCCGGATGCTCTCCTCCAATGCTTATTTTTCCTTATTCACAAAGATTTATAATACTTCTGTTGTTAAACCTATCTATATTCGTTTACTGACAAACTTCAGGTCTCGATGGATTGCTTCACTTCTATCTTTATTGTGCATATACATTCCTTATGCAAATTAAAGGTGTGAAAGGAAAAGAACTTAATTCCCTTTCGTGAAGAGATTACTACACTTAACATCTCTTTGCAGCAATATGTTTTTCTCCTAGGGCTTGTCTACCCTTGGAAATTTACCAAAATACCTAAATGAGAGAGAGTCGCTCCTATTCCAAGATCAGTGTGTCCACTCAGGCTAATACTGAAATAACTATTCTGGAATAATTATTCCACAATAGCTACCCTGGTAAATTTTGAAGTGTAAACAAGCCATTAAACTTTTTCTCCTGTTTTTCCTTTCTCCTCCAGTTGCACTATGTGAAAGAATGTGAGCAGTAGAGCTCTCAGCTGAAATCGTATAGTCTTTGTTTACTACATGTGGACTGTCATAGTCAGGATGGAAAAAAACATTGCACTTTGCCAGACAAGTTTCCCTAACGCCATAATTAATATACCCTTAGATTTATGAAGTCTGTAGCCATCCTATTTTGTATTATGTTCCTATCAGCTGTTGTAAGAGGAACAAGATCTCACCTTGTCAGTACTAAAACGGAAGACTAAAAAAGAGCACTTGCATTTCCGAGGAATTAACTTTTGGTAACCTAATAGGTGACAGATTTCCTTCTGATTCAGGATTGAGCCAGTATGTTAGAGGCACTGTAAATGATTTTTTTTTTTGAAGCAGAAATATTGAACGTATGTGGACATTTAAAGTGTTTGCTACAATTGTTTACAATAACATTTTTAAAAAAATCTTTAAACTTAACTCTTTAAATTTAATCTTTAAACACTTGTGATGCCTTGATAATATGTCTTAAATAGATGAAAGCTTAAATCCTTTAGGAAAATATATTCACAATTAGGGCCTAAATTCCTCCCTGTGAGCTAAATCCAAAAAACTCCTTGATTTAACTATTTGGGTGTAGAAATATAATTGTTACAATGATAGCTCCTCACTTCTGTCGGAGAGTGGGAAAAGTATTAATTCCTCATTGATAAACCCATTGACTCTAAAAGCTTGTGATGTTTAAATACAGTACGTTTCACATTGTTCCAAAATATTAATTTATATTTTGTGCAGAAGAGGGAAAAAGTGGTGTGAGGGGGATGAGGAGAGGGTGTCTAATCAGGTCCCTGTATATATACACTTAGTCCCCATCTGAAAACACTTACACATGTGCTTATCTTTATTCATTGTGAGTAGTCCCATGGAAGACAAACAGCTAATTTAATTCTCAATATTTGGCTGTTATCTTAGTGGGATTAATTGTGTGAAACATCTATGTTTCCAGGGCGTGCATGTGATTTATAGGACATTTTGAATAAGTGTGTTTATACAGTTCATACATTTATAAAGATGTTAAACTGTAAATGTTATATCTTGTATATAAGGGAAGGAGCTAGACTTTGAATAACTTTAGGAGCAGGAGAGTGGGGTGGGAGGAGGTATTTTTTCATGCTTTGTGTGTATATAATAAGATCTTCTACACTTTCCACAGTATGCATCCGATGAAGTGAGCTGTAGCTCACAAAAGCTTATGCTCAAATAAATTGGTTAGTCTCTAAGGTGCCACAAGTACTCCTTTTCTTTTTGCGAATACAGACTAACACGGCTGTTACTCTGAAACCTGTCTTTAGGGACTATGTGAATTGCTTGGCATTAAATTTGCAGCTTTATTAAGTATTCAATCAGCATTATAATCCTTGTGATGCAGATAATTAAGGAGGGGGGTATTATTTATATGGAAGTTGTTTGGTAAATGTTATCTTGTTACATCCTCCCTTCATTTGTCGTGTTTACAATTAGTATTTAATAGACAGAGGTTGAGGGTAAAATTAATTATTTCAGAAGATTGGGAATGCAAGGTAAAATGGAATGATAGGATTAAAGATTATAAATAGGCAATTAAAGTGTATTAAATTAGGCTATTGATAAAGCAACTTTAAAAGATAGAGAAGTGTTAGAAAACAGTTTGAAGAAAAAGCACAGAGGTTGTTCATTGGACTGCTACTAGTCATTTAATTAAACAAAGCAAATACAGGAATAATTCACAGAATTAAATATCTGTTTTCTTTTTGGGAAATCATTGGTCCTTCAGTAATGTTATATCCCTTAGTGAAACTTTGATCTAATCAATGGATGTAACTATTCACTGTATCCTCGTAGTGTTTGTTGCTTGTATTGTATTACATCCTGTGTCAGGTTAAGAAAGAGAGAAAGCAAATTTAATAGATTAAGGCCAGAAGGGACCATTATGATGATGATCAAGTCTGATCTCCATGTTACTCTGTTGACTTGAAACTCCGTTTGTAAAGTACCTCAATAAAAGTCTGATCCTGTCAAGTGCTGACTGCCCCTTGCTGTGAGCACCCTTCACTCCCACTGAAGGCATGGTCAAGCCCTAACCACCTGTCTAGGGACATACACCAAGAGACTTAAATTATATTTTAATCATTATTTCAATATTCAGTTTATGTGAATGGAATTTTTACCTAAACTAAAACTGAAGGTAATGGAGGTCATATCTTGGAACAAAGTGAAACATATTAGATATTATACATGACACCGTAAAGCCTCTGGATTTAGATGAGAAATTAGACTTCTACTTTCTGCTGTATAGGTTACATTTTATTGTTACAGTAACTTCTAAGTGAATTTGCAGTTTCAACTCAGAGAAAATCTTTGGCTAGATACCTAGCCAAGGACTTTACTTGAGTTGAGATCAGGAAGACGATCAGAAAGCCCTGATTGTGAATGTTACCAAAGTGTTTGATCCTTTGGGCTATATCAGAATATATTTTTGATTTAATGAAAAAGATTAAGTGTATTTTGCTTTTTTGTTAACATCATGGAGTTAACATAAGCTTCCATCTCAACTCTTTATATGGTAATATACTGAGAGAATTGGATATTTAGAACTTAAACCCTTTCATAATTAATCTTTACTTATATAATATTAGCCTTTATAATATTGCATTATAAAGTTTTATGTTAACATTTACAAACATTTCAAAAGGTGTTTAATTTGAACACTGTGTCATATACACTTGAGTACATTTATCTTTTAGACGTGATTATGAAGAAAATTATTTGAATCTAGTACCAGTGACTTGATTTTATTTTTTAACATGGTTGTACAGGAATGTTTTAGTGACTAAACCCTTGACGGGCTCTGGAGGGACCAAAACAGATGTAAAGCAATACCTTAACTGCATTTTTTAGTTTTCATAAGTGTGTTTTTCTCTGTATCATTAACATACTCTTCAGGGTGGTATGGGGAGTTCTTAACTTAGCATTTCCTATATCCCAGTAAAGTATGGGGAGTAGAAGTCACTGTTGTGCAGCCAGTTATAACTCAAATTTAACCTTCATCAGGGTTTGCAGTCTGAAGTCAATGTAAGTCACTTACTGCCACCAGTGGTACTGGTCAGATTTTCAAAAGACTAAGTGTAGGCTTCTATTCTTGAAAATTTTGTTGTCAATATACAAAAGTTTACAATAAATTTAATTCATTGGAATTCTAATCTTTCATTCTAAAAACTGAATCTGTTTGTTTTAAAGTGACAGATTTCATGCCATTGAGAAGTTTTTATTAACAAAAATACAATTTTCAGCATTAGTGGCTAAAACACCTACACAAATGTTTAGCTCTTAGTGCATAAGTAGACCTATTGAAATACTTGCTTTGTTAGTTACAGGATCTTCATTGGTTTAGTATTTTATTTGCCTAAAGCAGTTTTATAAAGTTTTTAAATAAAATACCAAATGAGTAGCAGCATTTTAAAAACAATGTTTACAGTTAATCTTAAATTTTAATCTAAAATTGCAATAGCACAGTTTTTCAAGTGTTTCAAAAAACTGATTTAAATCAGAGTGAGGGCAACTTTGTAACAAGTGATTTACATCAGTGACTTAAATATCTCCACCCTAACCCGTGTCTTGAAATCCCTCTAGAATTTGTTCAGAATAATTTAAAGTTAACTTGATGAATGTGCCATGCCGTATAGAGCTGTGGATGCACAAATAATTATAATGAAGAACTATGATGCCAGCAGTAATACCTTTATACAGATATACAGCTGCATTATTGTGTATGAACATGCATGTATGCATGAAGCTGAGTGTATACAAAACACATAATATTAAATATATTCATAAAGTTCTTAAACATTTGGAAATCTCGGTAGATGTGTAGGGAGTAAAGTCCTTGTGTACGTAGGATGGGGTTAAAGCAGCAGGCTTCAGCTTTCTCAGACTGAATAAACATTAGGATGACCAATACCCCAAACCCTGTTGAACAAAATTAATGGTCCATTGTGGGAGGACACAAATGTAGTTGGGCACCATCTATCTGATCTCTCAAAATCACCAATTTAATCCAGTCAGATGGTACAGTATAGGATTTTACCAATAAAGTTCAACTGGTACAACTTCCCTTGTGTGTATGCAGTTATATTGGTATAAAAGTGATGGTACTGTCGCTTATTTCCCTAAATTTATGGGAATAAGCAATACAAGTGTAGGCATCTTCTACTAGAGGGGCCTTTGAACTTAACTGGCGGTGTTTCAGTTGGGAGAGTCCCAACTGTTGTAATCTGGCCTTGGAGACTGTAACTTCCATGATACCTTGGGGATGAGATACTTGCACTTCCAGGGAATGCAGGGGTAGCATTCGGTGGGTTCCATTCTGGTCAGGGGCGTGGAGATCGCTTTGTGGAGCTCTGTCTGCTAGAAAAGCAGGAGCTGCTGCTGAGAAATTGCTGGGGCTCTGACCAATGAGGGAGCCACAGAGCCTGTTGCTGGGCTTCATTGGAGCCAAGGCAGAGACTGTTGTGCCTAGAACTGACTGAGGTAGGCTGCAGTGAAGGAGTGTGAGTAACCACCACCTTTGTTTCAGAAAGTGCTTGCAAGGAAATGGAGATAGTGAAGAGACTTTATGGATTTCCCTGAGTCCGAGAAGAGATGAAGTGGCCTTATTGTCTAATGAAAATCCAGGGTCACTGACCTGTGGTTAAAACAACTCCCATCTTCAGAGGGGTTGTGGAGGTTTGAATGATCTCAAGTTAGAATTGCTCTGCCCCCTAGCTGAACTGCCTTACTGGACCAATAGAATGCTGTCCACAGCTTTATTATCTTCAAGTGTGCCCACGCAACCAAGTTTCTAGAACTCTGAAATTAAGAGGAGTGCACACTCAAGGGTGGGGTAAATTAAATTGATTAAGTTTCATTTACTACTGTAAACTGCAATTATTAATTGAGTTGTTGAAATCAAAGTTGTGACATTTTAATTAATCTCAATCTGTTATCATGTTTTACTATGTTGTTAAGTAAAGGTGTGTTAACACTATAATCTAAATTTATATTGGATGTATATTATTTTTAATTGGTACTTTTGAGTTAGACCCCCTCACATAGATCAACTCAGGTTTATTCCTGGAGATCCCCAAGACATGCCAGTGAATGCGTTATAGGGCCCAGTCAGGTGGAAGCACCACCAAGAGTAAATTTCTTTTATAAGTATAAGGACTGCAGCTGAAGGTTGGCTAGAGGATTCCTACCTATCCAACATCACCCATGGGATACTCAGGATCTCCTTTACTGTTGACAACATCAGGCGACTGGGCACACAGGTGGGTGTTGCCTGCTCCTTAGTAACCCAGGAAGGGAAGGGGTGGTACACAAGCATAATTTCATTCACACTTGGGGTTGTACCAATATAACTATTTTAGTAAAAAAACAAACAAACAGAAAAAACCAAATCACACCCCTAACAGAAATGGCTATAACAGTACAAAAATGTGAACAGACCAGGCCTTGAGACTTCCCTCGTTAGGTATTTTCCCATCCGTAGCCAACATTGCCAAAAGCTGTCTTGATGCCATTTTCTGGTTTACCCCAGGAGCTGGCACCTGACATGTACCCTAGCCATTTAGGATTATCACCTTCTAGATGTAATTCTAATGTCAAATGTACCTAGCAAAGTACGCCTCTCAGGTGATGAGGAAGCTGGAAAAAATCCAGTGCATGGGTCAACTTTGCCTTGAGGGACCAGTGAGAAGTTCTACCTGTTGTAAAAGGTGGGGAGTATCCCACCAATCCTGGTTGTCTCCCTCTCCTGAATTGACCAATAAGATGCTGTGAGGGCAGAGCCAGCACCAGTTCCACCACCAGTGCCACCCTGTGTCCACTGGTAGATGGAAAAAGGTGGGAGTGAGGGCATTTAAGTCAAGTCTAAATCAATACAAATGTTCTCTCTTGTGCATAAGTTTGTATTGTCAATAATTATGCACCATCTAATCAAACTAACAAGAATCTTTTTAAAGTTTATGTGCATTACACTGAAGTATATTTACTTAGAATGTGGTGTTTTCCAAGCTTTTAATATAAGCTATTAAAACCTAAGTCACCATAATTGTATACACTACTTGAGCTCTACTGTCTGTACAGTTTTGTGTTCTAGACTTACTGAGCTGCAATAATTTGTTGGATCGCCTAATGGAATTGAACTATTTCCCCAGATCAGTGTTACTGTTGGCACTGGACTTTCATAAACAAGCCATGAACTGCTAATGGAATGTACATTAAATTAATCTGACAGTTATGCAATTTGAAAGGTTAAATGATACAAGTTAATAGATTCACTGTCCCCCTCTTCCCCAAGAGGATTTGGCTTTAATCTTAAAAGTGCTCAGTGGTTTGGGTTCAGATGGCTCAAGATGGAACCCTTTCTCTGGACCCAGGACTGAGCACAGCAGCTGTGATAATCATGAGCTACCAAACTGTCAGTAACCCATGGAAAACCCTTGCCCAGGTTATAAGAATTCCATCAAATTTTGGCACATTAAAGACTGTTTAAAGACCTACAACGACTCCCTTGCAGGGAGTGGAAAAAGTATAGAGAAAATAATAAATATTTTAAAAACTGCTTTCTGACTCAAAATTCAGTCATAAATCCTTTAATAAATTAAGTCTCCAACTCCAGCTAGAACTAGAATTCAGCTGAGTAGTTTTAAAGTCTGATATATTCCATGTGCCAGAACTCAAAAGTACAGTAGCCCCAAATAGTTAGCACCATTCTTAGAGCTCCACAAATAGTAAATTTTACTGATAAGGTTTCTAAGCCAATATGTAATGCTAGAGGAGGATCCTCTTCCATGTGCCAGGACTGGAGGAAGGGAACAAGATGTAAAATCTGTTAAACAGCTCTGGTTTATGTACGTAAAAAACCTGTCACCTAAAGTGCTCACCCTAATGATGTACTTTATAAACACTTAGCTATGAGAGAGCTGAAAGAGGAAGAGCACTATAACATCCTTATGTAATCTTCAAATACTTCCATTGAGAGATATGGTAAAATTGAACTATTTAAAATCTTAAATTAAAGTCCTAGGTTAAAAAGTAGTAGACTAACCACTGGTCTACAGTATGAGTTTAGGTCGAATTTAGCAGCATTAGATTGATTTAACCCAGCACCTGTCCACACGACAAAGCCATTTTTGTCTACCTAAAGGGCTCTTAAAATCGATTAATGTACTCCTCCCCGACGAGGGGATGAGCGCTGAAATCGACATTGCCTGGTCGAATTTGGGGTAGTGTGGATGCAATTTGACGGTATTGGCTTCCGGGAGCTATCCCAGAGTGCTCCATTGTGACCGCTCTGGACAGCACTTTCAACTCAGATACACGAGCCAGGTACACAGGAAAAGCACTGGGAACTTTTGAATTTCATTTCCTGTTTGGCCAGCGTGGCGAGCTCATCAGCAGAGGTGACCATCCAGAGCTCATCAGCACAGGTGACCATGCAGTCCCAGAATTGCAAAAGAGCTTCAGCATGGAAGAACACG
The DNA here is from genome assembly GCF_965152235.1 of Eretmochelys imbricata. Lineage (NCBI taxonomy): Eukaryota > Metazoa > Chordata > Testudines > Cheloniidae > Eretmochelys > Eretmochelys imbricata. Next base: position 98,463,916 of record NC_135572.1, read on the forward strand.
GGTAACAGTGCCCCAGACATGCCATTTCTATGATGAGCTGCATGCAGTTGCAGGGGATGACCCTACTACTACCCCACCCCTGTCCGTGGATGCCTGCAAAGGGGTAGTCTCACGCAACAGGGATGAGGATTTTGGGGACAAGGAAGCTGATGAGGAGGAGGATTGCGCACAACAGGCAAGCGGAGAAACCGTTCTCCCCAACAGCCAGGCACTGTTTATCACCCTGGAGCCAATACCCTCCCATGGTGGGCTCCTGGCGCAGGAAGCCGGAGAAGGCACCTCTGGTGAGTGTACCTTTGTAAATATGGTTTAAAAGCAAGTGTGTTTAATGATTAATTTGCCCTGAAGACTTGGGAATGCATTCATGGCCTGTACAGCTACTGGAAAAGTCTGTTACCGTGTCTGGGGATGGAGTGGAAATCCTTCAGGTACATTATTAAGGGGACATTCAGAGGAGGCCATTCCTGCTGGGCTGTTTGCCTGTGGCTGAAAAGAAATCATCCCAGCTTTTAGCCACATGGTGGTGGGGGGGCCTGTTCACGCTGAGCTGTTCACTTTTGGCTGGCAGGGATCTTCCCTCATACTAGTCACGCAGTGGGAGGAGAGAATTGGGGGTTGCTGCACGTTAACCTGAAAACCGCAGCCCCTCCTTTTAAATGGCCAATCCAACGGGAAAGGAGGGCGCTGCCATTTGAAACCATTCCCACGTGTTGTAGCGATGCTGGTTCTGGCGGGACCGAACTGAGAGTGCCAATTCAGGACAAATTGCTTAAAGCAGGGCAGTTACAGCCCAAGGCTGGGGTTTCTATGCACACCAAGGCAAACCAAACCAGCCAGACAGGGAGGACTTTGGTTTTACCCCACTGGCTAACCACAGGTCACACAAGCAATTCCCTTAGACACTCCAGTTTCCCAGTATCACCACCAGTGGCACTTGTTATGGGAATGAATTGTTATAAAAACCCATACCCCACTAAAAGAAAAACGGTTCTCTCGATCCCAAAGGACCAAGCCCCAGACCCCGGTCAATATACAAATCCGATCTCACCCACAAATCACGCTGTTGCCAATCCTTTAGAATCTAAAATCTAAAGGTTTGTTCATAAAAGGAAAAAGATATAGATGAGAGCAAGAATTGGTTAAATGGAATGAATTACATACAGTAATGGCAAAATTCTTGGTTCAGGCTTGCAGCAGTGATAGAATAAACTGCAGGTTCAAATCAAGTCTCTGGAGAACATCCACAGCTGGGATGAGTATTTCAGTCCTTGGTTCAAGGCTTCAGTGTAGCAAAGTTCCTCCAGAGGTAAGAAGCAGGACTGAAGACAAGATGGAGGAGCTGCAGCAGCTTTTTATATTCTCTTGCCAAGTGGTCTCTGCTTTCTTTGTTCCAAAAACAATCTGTCCATCACATGTCATGGAACAACCTCAGAGTTCTGTCCATAGGCATGTCCCTGCATACCTCGCTGAGTCCCAAGGCGTGTCTGCTGTCTCTCAATGGGTCAACTGTATAGGTGATGGTCCTTAATTGGCTATCAAGCAGGCTAGGCAGAGCTGACACCAACTCGTCTGGGGTGTCACCCAGAAGCATAGCATAAGTTTGAACTACAGACAGTATGGAGCCAATATTCATAACTTCAACTACAAAAATGATACACACATATAGACAGCATAATCACAATCAGCAAACTATAACCTTATCTTAGACACCTCATTTGACCCCTTTTATATAAGATTTGGTGCCACTACAGGACTTTCGTTGCAACAGTGATTTATATGGTCCCAGATTATGTCAATAACGTCAAAGTTATGAAGGTTGAAGAAGTCGAAAGACTGTGGCTTACCATGGCGGCCTGCAAGCCGAATTCTGTTGCCCGGCCCTGCGTGTGTGATCTCTCACACCAAACTGGCAGGCCCTCAATATAAGACCTTGTACTGAAAGCACATGTGCAATGTTAACAGCTTGGTTTACCGTGAAAGAGTCTACCCATTGCTCTCTAAAATGTGTCTCTTTAAATACTACTCTCCCTTTTTTCTTCCTGCAGCTGGAAATGTTTCAACGCTCCCCCTATCATCTCCGTCCCAGACGCTAACGCAGATAAGAAAGCGAAAAAAACCACAATCGCGATGAAATGTTCTCTGACCTCATGCAATCCTCCCGCACTGAAAGAGCTCAGCAGAATGCGTGGAGGCAAACAATGGCAGAGTCCAGGAAAGCAGAAAATGAACATGAGGACAGGAGAGAAGAACAAGATGAGAGGTTGTGGGAGCAAGAGGAGAGGTGGAAGCAGCGTGATGAGAAGAGGCAGGATGCAATGCTGAGGCTACTGAGGGATCAAACTGATATGCTCCGGCATCTGGTGGAGCTGCAGGAAAGGCAGCAGGAGCACAGACGGCTGCTGCACCCCCTGTGTAACCACCCGCCCTCCTCCCCAAGTTCCATAGCCTCCTCACCCAGATGCCCAGGAATGCGGTGGGGGCCTCCGGGCACCAGACCACTGCACCCCAGAGGACTGCCAAAGCAACAGAAGGCTGGTATTCAATAAGTTTTGAAGTGCAGTATGTCCTTGTTCTTCCCTCCTCCCTCCACCACTCCCCCGGGCTACCTTGGCAGTTATCCCCCTATTTGTGTGATGAATTAATAAAGAATGCATTATTTTGAAACAACAATGACTTTATTGCCTCTGCAAGCGGTGATCAAAGGGAGGAGGGCGGTTAGCTTATGGGGAAGTAGAGTGAACCCAGGGGACAGATTTTCATCAAGGAGAAACAAACAGAACTTTCACACCATAGCCTGGCCAGTCATGAAACTGGCTTTCAAAGCTTCTCTGATGCGCACCGTGCCCTCCTGTACTCTTCTAACCACTCTGGTATCTGGCTGCGCGTAATCAGCAGCCGGGCGATTTGCCTCAACCTCCCACCCCGCCATAAACGTATCCCACTTACTCTCATAGATATTGTGGAGCGCACAACAAGCGGCAATAACAATGGGAATATTGGTTTCTCTGAGGTCTAGCCAAGTCAGTAAACTGCGCCAGCGTGCTTTTAAACGTCCACATGCACATTCTACCACCATTCTGCACTTGCTCAGCCTATACTTGAACAGCTCCTGACTACTGTCCAGGCTGCCTGTGTGTGGCTTCATGAGCCATGGCATTAAGGGGTAGGCTGGGTCCCCAAGGATAACTACAGGCATTTCAACATCCCCAAAGGTTATTTTCTGGTCTGGGAAGAAAGTCCTTTCCTGCAGCTGTTGAAACAGACCAGAGTTCCTGAAGATGCGAGCATCATGTACCTTTCCCAGCCATCCCACGTTGATGTCGGTGAAACGTCCCTTGTGATCCACCAGTGCTTGCAGCACCAATGAAAAGTACCCCTTGCAGTTTACGTACTGGCTGCCAAGGTGGTCTGGTCCCAAGATAGGGATATGCGTTCTATTGCCCCACCACAGTTAGGAAATCCTATTGCAGCAAAGCCATCCACTATGACATGCACATTTCCCAGTCTCTCTACCTTTGATAGCAGCAGCTCAGTGATTGCATTAGCTACTTGGATCACAGCAGTCCGCACAGTAGATTTGCCCTCTCAAAATTGATTCCCGACTGACCGGTAGCTATCTGGCGTTGCAAGCTTCCAGAGGGCTATCACTACTCGCTTGTGAACTGTGAGGGCTGCTCTCATCTTGGTATTCTTCAGGGCAGGGGAAAGCAAGTCACAAAGTTCCATGAAAGTGCCCTTACGCATGCAAAAGTTTCGCAGCCACTGGGAATCATCCCAGACCTGCAACACTATGTGGTCCCACCAGTCTGTGCTTGTTTCCCGGGCCCAGAATCGGCATTCCACGGCATGAGCCTGCCCCATTGCCACCAGGATATCCAAATTTCCGGATATACTTTGAGAGAAGTCTGTGTCCATGTCCCCATCACTCTTTTCACTGCGCTGCCATCGCCTCCTCACCTGCTTTTGCAGGTTCTGGTTCTGCACTGACTGAAGGATAATGCACGAGGTGTTTACAATGCTCATAACTGCCACGGTGACCTGAGCGGACTCCATGCTTGCCATGGTATGGGGTCTGCAGGAGAACAGAGTTGAAGCGGTGGCTGACGATGGATGCCACGAGGATAGATATTTATAGAGAATGACTAGAGGATCTGCGAGGTGGATTCAGGAGAGCAGAGTTGCAGCGGAAGCGGTGGATGACAATGGTTAGCACCGCGTACGTTTCCCGAGGAAGAACACATGTACCTGGGAGCCCATGACAGACAACATGGAGAAATTCGCTATTGAGACAATCGCAGCAGAGCAGAGTTGCAGCAGAAGCGGTGGATGACGACAGTTAGCAGTCCTACTGCACCATCTGCTGAAAGCAGTACGGTGTTCGCATGGAAAAAAGGCACGAAACGATTGTCTGCCATTGTTTTCATGGAGGGAGGGGTGACTGGTGACATGTACCCAAAGCCATCCGTGACAATGTTTTTGCCCTAACAGGCATTTGGAGCTTAACCCAGAGTTCCAATGGGTGGTGGAGACTGCGGGAACTGTGGGATAGCTACCCACAGTGCACTGCTCCGTAAGTCGATGCTAACCACGGTAGTGAGGACACAGTCCGCCGAGGTAATGTGCTTAGTGTGGACATATGCAATCGACTGTATAAAATCATTTCTAAAAATCGACTTCTATAATATTGACCTAATTTCGTAGTGTAGACATACCCTAAGAGCTTGTCTATAATTAGGGTGGTGCAACAGCACAGCTGCACCCCTGTAGCACTTAGTGAACTACCTATGTTAAAAGGAGAGCTTCTCCCATCAGCATAGGTACTCCACCTCCCCAAGAGGCAGTAACTATGTTAACAGGAGGAGCCCTCTTGTCACCATAGCATTTTCTACACCAGCAGTTCTCACCTTTTTCTTTATGAGCCCCCCCCCCGCCAAAAAAAACCATGCTATAAAAATTCAACAGCCCACCTGTACACAAATGTTTTTCTGCATATCTAGTAGATTAAAAGCCAGGGCTGGCATTATTAGGTAGCAAGCTTGGCAATTGCCTGGGGCCCCACACCACAGGGGACCCCACGAAGGTAAGTTGCTCGGGCCTCGGTTTCAGCCCCAGGTGGTGGGGCTCAGGCCTTGGCTTTGTGCTATGGGCTCCAGGATGTCTAACACAAGCCCTGCTCCCTATTTTATTTTGGAGGACTCCTGGAGCCTGATTGTGGCCCCCCAGGGGGTCCAGATCCTGGTTGAGAACCACTGTTCTACACCAGGAGTTTGGTTGGTATAATGGTGTTGCTCAGGGGTGTGGAAAACATAGTTGTACTGACATAAGTTTGCAGTGTAGACCAAGATTAAGAAGGAAAACTACATTCCAGCTTTTCTGTTTGGTGTCACTGTTGCTGTTTCTACTGTGTTTTAGTTACAACCTTTCCTGTTATAAACAGCAGCAAATCAGTAGATGGGGAATCAGCTCTGTATACCTTAAGTGTGAGTGGAGTGAGGACAATGGGAAAGTGCTTTGATTTTTCCATTCTTAAAGCTAAAGACCTGAACTGATACATTCTTACAACATCCTGCTGTACTATCTCAGAACAGACGACTTGGTTTCTTCTATCAGCATGCAGGTATTCGAGAATGGAGGGAAAAGCTTTTGTGATGTCAGCCCCCAGAAAGGGGAGTAAGTGGCTCACAAATATCCATTTATCCAGTCTTCAATTGGTAGAAGATACTCTCTAGTCCAAGCTAGCAGGTGAGTTGGAGTTAAGCTGTACAGTGAGATTTAGTTATTTTGTATGTTTTTATTAGCAGCATGGAATCTTTATTTTTGTTCAATATCTGACTTAACAACCCATCAGGATGTGGTATATTCTGTGACTTTTTTAAGACTGGGAGGTCGAGGTCAACTGGAATTATAAGGGAATGTTGGGAATTATCTCAGTGACTTTTAACTCTATGCAGTTTTGTGCATACCTGTGCTGGTCAGACACCTCGCATTGCTAAATTCCTGTTTCATGCAGTAACAGAATAGAAGTTTTTACTTTATTGCTCTGGAGTAGGGTAAACTGCTTCTGAGCGAACTTTGCTGATTTTTTTTCGTGTTTTTTTTTTCTCATAATCCATAGATTTGTAGTATGATTCACAAGAAGTTTGCTTGAGAAAAATGGAAGAGGAGAAATCAGCTCAGGCTGGGATAGCATTCACAATCAAGTGACGGTGGGGAGCTTAGTTTGTGTAGAAGAAAATTGGGGCTTTTACAGTGGAAGCCTGGTGAAGTACTCTAAAGGAAGAATTAGCTTACAGTACTCTGTCTATCATAGTTTCTCTTCTCTTCCAAGACATGATGCTGTTCCTGAATTAGATATTATCCTCATGTTCTGAGTTCTGGGAATCAGGAGCCATACTTGATCATTAGTTTATACATTTCTTCAGTAATTTATATCCAGTACAGTCCCAATCTGCTTTTCAAGATGGTAAGTAGGCTTGGCAGAATTCAATTAATTTGATATTATCCTTCAAAATTATACAAAATAATGTCAAATGTTCACAGTTGTGCGAAATTATGGGTTTTAAGCTTTATTTTTTATAAATTTTAATTTTAAAAGTTCTAGGAAATTATAGGGTGGTCAGACAATTGCATGGGTCAAACAATTTAATGAGAGTAGATGTTGAAATTAAAAAAATTTAAAGCTTAGAACTGTTTAAATGCAAATTGTCAACATCTCATGTCAAAATATACTAAGCAAATATCCTTACATTAAACTTGGTTTTCAAGCAGCATTTTTCTTACCTTGCCTATCTGTAAATTTCAGTTGTTATTGAGGGAAATATTTTTTTCATCAGTTTGTGTTTATGGTGAAATCGACATTTACTGATTAAAAATCTAATCCTTCCAAGGCTACTGATTAGTAATCTAGAGAACAGAGGGATTGTTGCATTATTAGAATACTTCACCCCTGAAATGAAGTATATGAACAATTTAAAAGCCACAGCAAATACTAGTCAACAGTTGAAAAGAGGAGTGAAAAGCATTATGTTCAAAAGTGCATGGGAAACTTACAAGGACAGAATTTGTGTAATTATCAAAGCTAAAAATTGGCCAGGAAACTGATTTGTAGCATGTGTCATGAGATCTTAAGTCAGAGTTAAAACTTTGGTTTAGTCTCTTCTAAAACAAACCCAAATGCATCTCTGGTTCCTGTCACTGGAATCCTCTGGGTGCAAGCAGGACTTTATACAGTCCTAGAATCATCAAAACGTAATGTAGGGCTGAAAGGGACCTCAAAAGCTCATCTAGTTCAGCTCTCTGCACTAAGGCAGACCAAGCATATCCTGGTACCTGATTGTCTAACTTGTTCTTAAAAACCTTTAATGGCAGAGACTTCACAACCTTCCTTAGAAACATGTCCAGAACTTAACTATTCTTATAGTTAGAAAGTTTGTCCTAATATCTAACCTAAATCTCCCTTGCTGCAGATTAAGCCCATTACTTCTTGTCCTATCTTCAGCTGACATGGAGAACAATTGTTCACAGTCCTCTTTATAACAGCCTTTAACAGGTGTCAAGGTTCCTCCCCCACTCTGAACTCTAGGGTACAGATGTGGGGACCTGCATGAAAAACCTCCTAAGCTTATCTTTACCAGCTTAGGTCAAAACTTCCCCAAGGTACAAAATATTCCACCCGTTGTCCTTGGACTGGCCGCTACCACCACCAAACTAATACTGGTTACTGGGGAAGAGCTGTTTGGACGCGTCCTTCCCCCCAAAATACTTCCCAAAACCTTGCACCCCACTTCCTGGACAAGGTTTGGTAAACAGCCTCACCAATTTGCCTAGGTGACTACAGACCCAGACCCTTGGATCTTAAGAACAATGAATAATCCTCCCAACACTTGCACCCCCCCTTTCCTGGGAAATGTTGGATAAAAAGCCTCACCAATTTGCATAGGTGACCACAGACCCAAACCCTTGGATCTGAGAACAATGAAAAAGCATTCAGTTTTTTACAAGAAGACTTTTAATAAAAAATAGAAGTAAATAGAAATAAAGAAATCCCCCCTGTAAAATCAGGATGGTAGATATCTTACAGGGTAATTAGATTCAAAAACATAGAGAACCCCTCTAGGCAAAACCTTAAGTTACAAAAAAGATACACAGACAGAAATAGTTATTCTATTCAGCACAATTCTTTTCTCAGCCATTTAAAGAAATCATAATCTAACACATACGTAGCTAGATTACTTACTAAAAGTTCTAAGACTCCATTCCTGGTCTATCCCTGGCCAAGACTCCAGTAAGACTCATAAAATAAACACTAGTTAAGCCAATAAGGTGAATAAAGACAGACACAGACCCTTTGTTTCTCTCCCTCCTCCCAGCTTTTGAAAGTATCTTGTCTCCTCATTGGTCATTTTGGTCAGGTGCCAGCGAGGTTACCTTTAGCTTCTTAACCCTTTACAGGTGAGAGGAGCTTTCCCCTGGCCAGGAGGGATTTCAAAGGGGTTTACCCTTCCCTTTATATTTATGACAACAGGTTATCAGGTGTCCCCCCTCCCACCAGTATTCTTTTCTCAAGACTCAACCTGTCCAGTTTTTTAACCTTTCTTCACAGGTCAGGTTTCCTAGACATTTTGTTGCTTTTCTCTGGACTCTCTCCAACTTAGTCCATATCTTTGTTAGTGTGGTGTCTCTACCTTCTCTCCCCCCACCAATGGGTGCTTGCAGTTTTGGACAATGATTAAATTCTGTTTATCATATAGAAAATCTGGTTCCTATAAAATCATGCTAAAGGATAAAAGTGAGATAGAGCTGCTCTAAATAAGGATGGATGGATCATAGTCTCTTTTTCTGGAAATCATAGCTGTGATCCTGAATCTCCATATGTATTCTTGTAAGAACAAGCTAGTCTTAGTCCTGCTTTATACTAGAAAGATGATCAGTTGCTCAGAACTGATGCTGACTGCAGATTATCTTTTTCTACACTTGCAGCTAGTGTTCATCACTGGTTCAGAAACAGGTCAAAACTTGGTTGCAGGCGCGTGTTATGAGCAACAGGTAACGTGTTTTGTATAGGTCAGTCCTTAGAGACAATTTAATAGTGTGGAGGGGAGGTTTTTTATATTTAAACAAATGTTCAGTCTGGTAGTATTTGGAGCCTTTCCATTAGTAGGGCAACATGTGATGTAACTAGGAGCTCATCTACCCCCTTTAGATATTCTTCACAGCCTCTTCTAATATTTTTTGTCCCTTTCTTCCTGGTTCTGTGATGTGTGGGGTTTTTGGCTTCCTTGACGCTTCTTGTTTGACACTTCACTTCTCAAATCTAGTTTCCTATTGATCTTTCTTATTCTTAGTTTCTTTCTCGGAGATGGGGTGGTATGCTTTTGTTATCACTACATTTCTTTTAATTATGCAGTTGCCTAATTCTAAGTGCCATTCTCAACCCCCATGGAACATCCCAAAATATTCTGATTCTGACTCTTTTCTGTTAATCAATTTTTTCTTCATGATTTGTTTGAGCTAGAGGAAAATAATTATGTATCCCCTTACAGTGCTAGATCTCTAACACCTGAAGTGTGGCCACTTCCAGAAATTAAACTGTAGAGGAGAACAGAATGCAAGTATGTAGGGGACAGAATCTTCTGAAACTGCAGGATGAATTGGCTTCACAAAGAGCTTCAAGACCTTTGACACTTTTGTGGAGACAGCAAACAAGTGATAAAGACTCCAGTAAGACTCATAAAATAAACACTAGTTAAGCCAATAAGGTGAATAACAGGTTGAGTGTAACTAGTTCCTTTCTTATTACCTTACAGATGTGGTGGAGAGTTTCATGTGATGCCATTGTCATTAGAAAGTAAAGCATACCCTAGTCTAAGCTATGGGAATGTAATGGTTTGAGCTAACTTGGATCACTTGTTGGTTTCTGCACAGTGCTGGAGTTGATGTGGAGCTGCCCTGGAAATGGGAATCATTGGAACCTTTGTTTTTAACATATTGTACTGGTAGACGATGTCCCAAGATAGCAAGTCTGCACTTATTCCTCTCGAGGTTGGGCATTTGTTAAGCAAGGGAATGGGGACGGACCAATGGGCTGAAATGGGACTGGGAAACATAAGGGAACTGAACAACACTGAAGCAATAGCACTGTCCCTTCCTCCACCTCTGGAGGTGCCAGATTTTTTACCTCAGATCCAAGGCCTCTAATCTCAGTGGTGATGCACACAGAGCTGAGATGCACTAGCCTGGTGAGGTGCTGCTTGATAGATGCTCAGTCTGGACCTCTGGTGGGGTCACTGCTCCCTGGCTACTCAATGTTCACCTCCCTCTGGACAGCCATGAATTTGGGTCCAAAGTGTTCAGCAGTATCCATCACAGTCCTGTTCCCCGGGCTAACGCACACAGAGCACCACAGTCCTTCCTTCTTCCATAGAGCTCCCCTCCCTCCCCGATAAGATGGTGCCCACCCTCCAGTTTCTCCGAGTTGCCCTGGAATCCTCTGGCTTCTTGCCCATCTAGGCTGTTGAGTTTCCAGGACTTGGCTGCTTGCACTTAAGAGCCATCTGCTGGCTTATTGCAATATATTATCATTTTAGTATTACACATAGGCTTGGCAGGATTCAATTCTAATCAGTAAATGTCAATAAATATCAATTTCAGTATGTCAGCTGAAATCAACAAACATCAATCACTAACAGTCAGCATGCCTGAAGGGATCAAGTGTCACCGGCCCCACGGCTGTGCGGGGAGCCCTCTGCAGCTCTCCTGTCATGGGAGTGAGAGAGCACGGCTGTGGCTGCAGAGGGGTCCTTGCATGGTCACGGGGCCCATGTCACCCTATCCTTGCAGCCAGAAAGTACTGGGAAGCTTATGGTTTCCTGTCCCAGCATAGCAGAGACCCCGGCCAAAGACTGCAAGGAGGACAACACATCACCAGCTTCAGGGGAGGTCACCCTGCTGCTGAACATTTCCTGCCCAGGGACAGCTCCAACACTCGAGTGAGTGAGTGGATCCGGTGACTCTGGATCGCTGCAGGCACAAGGTGTGGGGAAAGCTGTGCTACTGGCCTGGCAGAGCAGAAACCCCTGGCTGGACTGTGAGAAGGAGAACTTGTCATTGTCCCTGGCTGCAGAGGAGGCCATTCTGTTGCTGAATGGTTCTGTCCCTGGGATAGAGCCATTCATCAGTGGGATGACTTCCCTGGCAGCCAGGGGCTTTCTCTCTTCGTGGCCATGGCCACAGGGGTCTCTGGTATGCCCTGCCGGGACCCCGGCGTTCCCTGCACCTTTTGCATGCAGTAGGGTGGCCACTCAATGTTCCTGGAATACAGAACATTCTGGCACTTCCAGGAATGGAGGAACATATTTTGATAAACTAACTGATTTATTAAACAAAGGGAAGTATTATCTGTAGGTAGTGAATTGAACTGATTTGTTTCTGGTCACTATGTCCTTCAAGATTTTAGAACTAATAGATCTCATTCTCCTTCACCTCGTTCTTATTTGTAAATTCAAAGAAAACAAGCTTTCCTGCTTTTTTCTACTCCCAATTGCTTTCTTAACTTTGAATGAGTCATTGAACTGAACTAGTTGACTAAACTGAAATGAAGAAAATATTCTCTCTGTACCTACAGAAGAGGTTTCAGTTATCAAAAACTGTCTTGGCACTTCAACAAACTCTGGCTGTGGGTACCGAGCAAGTGACTTCAACCAGTTCAGTGAGCTGACTTTCTTTAAAACTTAGCAACAAGCTTGTAATGTTTAATATGAATATTTAAAATAATTTAAGTTGATGTTAATTATTATAGTAAGTTTTAAATAAACTTTTAAAAATAAAAAGCCAATTTTAATTTTTGATGCAAATTGATATTTTTATCCACCCTGATATGATTTAAAATTTCTTAAACCTCTTGACTCCAACAGTAATCTAAATTGGCTGCTTCAAAAATCCTGTCCATCATAGAAAGTGGATTTGGAAAGCCATGTTTTTGCAGGATAGGGTTTGCTGATTTTTGAAGGGTTAAATGGTTTGGCTTTGGATATTTTACTTTTTCACCGTTTTAGGGTATTGTTCAAGAAGGTATGGATCTCATGAAACATGCCTTAAAAACAGTTTTTGATGTCCAGGTATTCAAGTTCAAGGTCTGTCGTTATGCTGGTGTTTGGTATATAGTAGGCCTTTTTGGGGATAGGAAAAGGTAAGTGTTAAATCCTTCCTTAGAAGGTTGCAACCTTTTAGATTCAAGTTCTGAGGACTCCAACTATACTGATATAAACTAGAAAGAATAGACCTCTAGGATTGTTCAGTCACAGTACAAGAAAGTAGGTTTTACAGAAGGACTGAAACATTTTATTGAGGCTAAGTTTTTAACTTAAAAAAAAGCCACTGATAGGGATTGTGTGGCAATGAACTGGTGAGACCATTCATATTACCTTCTGGGGGCTTATCCATTCAGAAGCTGCTGACTGGTATTTGAGAATGAATTGCTGCAAATAGTTTGAAGGAGTTTTGCCTTTTGGTAGTTAATGTGAACTAGAGCTAGACAGTAATATGTATCTTGCGCATGACATCTTTGTTCTCCAAAATCAGATATCTTTGGGTAATGGTGGAGGGAAAGAGGGGAGGAGGGAGAATAGACTTTCCAGTCATTGGCTGCATAGGATGTCCTTCCTGTGTTGATAAAGTATGTGGGTATGCTTAGATGTCTTACAACCTCCTGAGTTAACTGCTCTCAAAAGTTCCAGATCCCTTTAAGTCAAGTGTGTGGCATCCCTGGACTAATATGTTTAAAGAACCATGTATGTAATAGTATGTATGTAATAGTTGTAGTTCAACGTGAAACAACTGATCTATTCTTCGTGCTACAGACTAAAATGGTAACAACTGTAATGGTAAAGTTGCACTGTAAATGCTTAATATCTTGGTGTTGATGGTTAAAGCTGTTTCATTTCCATGCTTATGTTCTTGAACTGTATTGAGTGTTTTGAGAGCATTAACTGAGTTTTCATGATGAGGATCACAAATCAATAGAACATGTATGGTTAAAAGGAAACGGAAAAAAATTACTAAAAACCTGCATAATTGGGCAAAAAGTATACAGTAATCTGACCAATACAAGCAATAGAAAAAAGTCAAACGTGCTGCTCATCCCCCTGAAATTTTACTCTGTAACACATGCTATGTTTTTTTTCTTGTCTCTTTTGGCAATGACAAGACAGCTAATTATTAAAGGCACTAACAGAAATGTTTAAAATGGAACCGAAATGTTGCTATTAGTACTTCTACTGAATCTGGAAATCTACAGTTGCTATAGAAATTAAATGAATTTCTCCTTAGCTGGCAGAAGAGAGAGGATTACTTCTGAGTTTGCTGTCTGCCTTTTATTTTAGCACCAGGAGCCTGGCTTTTGGCCTCCTAACCTTATCAAAGCTTATGCATTCTGTGATGTATACAGTAGGTTTTCTTTAAAGAAAAAATGATTTTCTTTACTGTTGGGCCATCTGTATTGACTTCTGTTATTTACTGTAGGGACTTCTGAATTACTTCAGAACTTGCGTGGGGTAGTGATGTCGTAGTGTTGAGTGAAATCTGAGCTTCAATAGTAATCTTGATAAGTGTCTGTTGAAAAATTGAGATTTCTTGAACACAATATAAAAGCAAGTGAAGTGCACAAGCAAAATATTTTTTTCTATAATTTAATCTTTAAAATCTTTTTATTCACCACTGGTGCCTGTCTGGTACTCTGTCAAATAAGTGCTCTTGCTTGCTAACTAGTGGGGGAGTAGTATACTAATCAAAGCAACACTCTTTCTGTGTTCACTGCAAAGACCCTATGGTCTTGTAGCCCTTTTTCTCCCTTCATAACCAAGTCAACTGGAATTTCTTAGGCTGAGTAAGAACTTAAGGGTTTGTACCATTGAAGTGAGACCTACTTGGAGAATTTGCAGGATTGCTTCCTTTTATATAGATGTTTTTGTTGAGGCTGTTTAATGTCTTAGCAATGGGCCTCTTAACACTTCTCTCTGGAGATTGTTTCACAGGTAAATGTCTCATTCTTAAGAGGTTTTTCTTGTAAATGTCCTACATGTCACCAGAAAACTTCTAGCTACGGTTCTAAATGGCTGTTCTTTCTCATACGTGCTAACGCTCCTAAACTAATATGTTATGATGCCAAGTGCTTAGAAATATGTATGTGTAACTCTATAGTTAAGGTTGCCTTATTTTTTTATAGGCAGAAATAGGTGCTGTTATAGATGAGGCACCAGACCCTGCCCAAAATTTTCATGATTTAAATGTAGTCCTAATTGAAGACAGAAAGGGACTGTCTAGGTCAGCTGGGAGACAAGGTTTACAGATATAGGTCAAGCCTTCCAACCACTAATGGCTTGTGGGTTTTGAATGTATCTGTGTGGATTCTGCATGCAGAAGTGTGTGGGATCTGAATCTTTGATCAGCAGTGTTTGTTGGACTGCACCTGCCCCGTGCATGCCCAACAGCCGGCATAAAAGGCCAGAGTAACTGCAACCATCCCTAAGTGCTCTATTGCTGCTCATAACGGTGAGAGAGAACGAAACTGTGCCTGCCAGATACCCCTTAGTGCATTTTCTATCAAATTTAGCTTGCTAGGATTATTTCCCTGTAAATTCTCTTTTTATTTTTTTAAAGAAAAATCTTTACTTAAATTTATTCCTAAAATCCACAAAGCAAGCTCTCTTATTTTTCCCATTGGTGCTTTGTGCTGCAGTCACTTTAGTGGGAAGTTTAAAGCCTGTGAGCCTCAAATCCTGCCCACCTTGTGATCATCTCAATTCCCCCCCCCCACCCTCCACTCCTTACGGATTATCATAGCCATTGTTTATTTTGCCTTGATGAGAGCCATGTGCCTGACCAATGTTCTATCTGCAAATCGTTCTTGAGCACAAGAAAATCCAGGGACACCTTAGTGAAATTATCTGTTGCAGCAGTGTGAGGGACTCAGACCAAAGTGCATCAACCTCTAAGACAGCTCCTTCTATTTCTAAGTCAGGGTGTGTCAGTGCCCCCTTTAGCTGGGATACGACTGCCGAGATTTGTACCTATAAGAAGTCTGACCCAGTACTGACCCTAAGAAGTGCTGCTTGCCTTCACTCTTTTCCCAAGAACTGAGCACAAAGCACTTTCATGTTACAGGGGCAAGTGACACTTGTTCAGCCTCTAATTTGGCACCAAAGTGCCTCATGGCTACTCTGGTACCTACATCCAGTATTGATTCCTTGACTCTGAATACTGAGGTACTGATGGAGACAGCAGTAGAATTTGAGGTGCTAATAGTCCATGTAGACTTATTGCTGATGGAAGCTACCTCCTTTCTTTTACTTTCATCTGTATTAAGGTTGCTTCATCTGGTACAGAGTACAATATCTCAGTGCTCAGTACTGATATCACCTGAAACCAATGGTAGAAGCAATCTGCTTCTCCTTCTCATGACCACATTGTGACTGTGCCCCCCATAAGGCTTTATGGAAATATGCTTATAAGTGTATATATGACATAACTGGAATATATTTTATGCTATATATGCCATGTAACGTATCTCTGTAGAGGTTATGATCCCCTAAATCTATTAATTCTGTTTGTATGCATGTATCATTTTTGTATTCAAAGTTACGAATATTGGCTGTATACTTCTCTGATCCTAAGTAGGTTTTAGTGAAGCAGTTGGTCAGCTTCCTGAGAAAAGACTATTCTCAGTAAGTGCCCAATCAAGAAACCCTTAACCCAACAATGAACTTGGAGACGCCAATCCACATCTGAGCTTTTCCAGGAATGTGGCTTGGCTGGTGTCATAAATATAAAGGGAAGGGTAACCACCTTTCTGTATACAGTGCTATAAAATCCCTCCTGGCCAGAGGTAAAACCCTTTCACATGTAAAGGGTTAAGAAGCTAAGGTAACCCCGCTGGCACCTGACCCAAAATGGCCAATGAGGGGACAAGATTCTTTCAAATCTGGAGGGGCGGGGAACAAAGGGTTTGGTCTGTCTGTGTGATGCTTTTGCCGGGAACAGATCAGGAAAGCAACCTTACAATTCCTGTTAAGTTAGTAAGTAATCTAGCTAGAAATGCGTTAGATTTCCTTTTGTTTAATGGCTGGTAAAATAAGCTGGATGGAATGTATATTCCTGTTTGTGTCTTTTTGTTACTTAAGGTTTTGCCTAGAGGGATTCTCTATGTTTTGAATCTGATTACCCTGTAAGGTATTTACCATCCTGATTTTACAGAGGTGATTCTTTTACCTTTTCCTTAATTAAAATTCTTCTTTTAAGAACCTGATTGATTTTTCATTGTTCTTAAGATCCAAGGGTTTGAGTCTGTGTTCACCTGTACCAATTGGTGAGGATTCTTATCAAGTCTTCCCCAGGAAAGGGGGTGTAGGGCTTGGGGGGATATTTTGGGGGAAGACGTCTCCAAGTGGGCTCTTTCCCTGTTCTTTGTTTAAAACACTTGGTGGTGGCAGCATACAGTTCAAGGACAAGGCAAAGTTTGTACCTTGGGGAAGTTTTTAACTTAAGCTGGTAAGAATAAGCTTAGGGGGTCTTTCATGCAGGTCCCCACGTCTGTACCCTAGAGTTCAGCGTGGAGAAGGAACCTTGACAGCTGGTAAGGAACTCAGTCATGCATGGACATGTGACTTGCCCAGGTGACTCCAAGACTCCATTTTGTAGCTGGACTTTGCATAGGAGAGAAGAAGGGGCCTCCAGACATAAGCGAAAATCTATTTAAACCCTTGGGAGACTCGTCCATTTGGTCTTCAGCTGGCTAAAGAGAGAGCCTCTCCACCCCCAAAGATACCTGAAAGAAACTGGAACAAAGGACAAGTTTCAGAGTAACAGCCGTGTTAGTCTGTATCCGCAAAAAGAACAGGAGTACTTGTGGCACCTTAGAGACTAACCA
Source organism: Eretmochelys imbricata (assembly GCF_965152235.1). Taxonomy (NCBI): domain Eukaryota; kingdom Metazoa; phylum Chordata; order Testudines; family Cheloniidae; genus Eretmochelys; species Eretmochelys imbricata. The sequence continues at coordinate 98,480,837 of NC_135572.1, forward strand.
ATTTATTAGAGCATAAGCTTTCGTGGGCTACAGCCCAGTTCATCGGATGCATAGAATGGAACAAAGGACAGTAACTACAGGGGGTGTGAGTGATTGCTGGACCTAGACTAGAAGGAGATTAGTAAAAGAGAGCTTACTGGAACTGGTGAGGTTTTTATCTGTATTCAGTTTTATTACCGTTCTTGACATAGACTTCCGTGTTTTATTTTCTTTTGCTTGTTAATTCACTTTGTTCTGTCTGTTACTACTTGGAGCCACTTAAATCCTACTTTCTGTATTTAATAAAATCACTTTTTACTTATTAATTAACCCAGAGTATGTATTAATACATGGTGGGGGAAGGGGGAGAAACAGCTGTGTATATCTCTCTCAGTGCTATAGAGGGCGAACAATTTATGAGTTTACCTGTATAAGCTTTATACAGGGTTAAATGGATTCATTCAGGGTTTGGACCCCATTGGGAGTTGGGCATCTGAGTGTTAAAGACAGGAACACTTCTGTAAGCTGCTTTCAGTTAAGCCTACAGCTGTTAGGGGACGTGGTTCAGACCTGGGTCTGGGTTTGCAGCAGGCTAGCAGGTCTGGCTCAAACCAGGCAGGGCACTGAAATCCTAAGCTGCCAGGGCAGGAAAGCAGGAGCAGTGATAGTCTTGGCACATCAGGTGGCAGCCCCAAGGGGGTTTCTGTGATCTAACCTGTCACACACACTTTTCCTCCTCGCTCCCCAAATTCAGCTGGGGATTTTCACCTCCTCGCTCACCAAGATCAGCAGATAGATTTCATTATTGTCCAGAAGGAAGAAAGTTTCTTTGATAGTGTCAGTGTACGCCGCCTTTTGCCTCCTTTTCTCTATCAAGATACATTCTTCAAAACCCCCTGCAGCTTATGTTCATTCTGTTAGCTTCTATTTTAGTGATTTTTTTCTCCGTTAATACTTGTTCCATTATTTTAATAAGGATAGATGTTGGATTTATGAAGCAATAATTGGAAACATCATCCTTTTCCTTTCTAAAGACTGGAGAAAATCAAATACAGTACTTATCTTGCTGCATTTCTCCAGTTGGTCATGACTTTTTCATAATTGCAACCAATTTTTCAAATATTTCCCAATCCGCTATTTAACAGCTTTTTGTAAGGGTTTTCTTGCTTTCTAATTATCCACAATTTTCTTTTTTTAATTGATGAACACTGCTTTTATGAGCTCAATGTCTCACTGATTTTTTTTAAACCAGTCTTGTGTTAATGGGCCTGCTTTCTCTAACTTGTTTTATTAATAGGGCTGCTATATTATTTTTGGTATTTTCTCTGGATTATATTTAGAAGGCTCCTTTCACAAACATCTCTTCCCTTAAAGCTTTTACTCTGTTCTCTATCTGCTTCCCTTTGTGGTACAGATGTTTTACCCTAGATCTTGCAGCAGCCCCTTAAGAAATCAGGCTGGATGCTGCTTATTCTTTTTATTCTCTGAGGAATTTTTATGCTTTTTTTTTCAAATTGCATATCCCACTTCAATAATTGCTCGTTTTAATACATGCCTCTAATTAGACCTTAGTCATCAATTTTTTTCCTCCTTCAAAACTGTTTTTCTGAAATACACCACCATTGTACTGCTATATTATCTGAATGAATTCCTTTCTATGGTGAATTCAAGTATCTTATGATCGCTGATTACTAGCTTCCCTTTTATCACCTTTATATCTAAGAAGTAGATCTGGTACTTTTGAATCTCTGCATGTTTGCACATATCTGTTACACAACGGATATCTGCATAATGAAAAGCCTCTGGTGTAATATTGTGTCCTTGAGTTCCTTATGAGTTGGTCCATGAATTTTAGATTTCCTTTCCAAGTCTGGTGGTCTTTAGCAGATGCTCACTTTGGTTTCTTCTTTTTTTGTTGCTTTTTCTAACCCAAAGAACTGACTGCTTGTAAATTGATCACAATCACTTTTGTAAAGAAAAAGCTGTTCAACCTTAAACTACAGAGCAGCTAAGGTGCTGTTCCAGAATGGTGATGGGGAAATAGACAACTTCTTTCCTCTACAGGTATGTTACTCTTCTGTGGAATTGTTTCATTTATTGTTGTGACATGCTGAAAAGCAGCTGTGACACTGGCAGACCAACTAATCAGTGTATGACCCATAAGAACAAGAGACATTACAATTGTATCAGGACGGTTCACTTATATGTGAACTTCAGAGAGATGTACTAGACCAGCAACCATTAACCTATTCATTTGTAGTAATAGAAATCAAGGGTATTTGCTACATAGATGTGGAAACTAGGAGTATGGGGGGTGCTGCAGCACCCCCGGACTCCTGGCTGCTGTTCCCGCTCCCCCAGGCTCCTGGCCTCAGCTCTGGGTGGAGGGGATGGATGGGGTAAGGGGGCTGGCTTTCAGCACCGCCACTATTAAAAATGTTCCAGTGCCACTGATATGCAAATGTATTTGTTTTTATTTACCTATATCCTGTTAGAAATTTATCAATGTGACCAAATTAGCTTTTAAATGCTAAATCATTTTCTGTCTTAATTGCCTTATATTCTGAATGTGACTGTGTTCTGTTAACCTTACGATCAAAGATGTGGTACACTCCAGAAAACGAATACAGGCAGTCCTCTACTTTATGACTTACGACGAATGGCACTTATGACGTTTCTTCATAATTCTCAATTATATGCAATCACTTAAATATACAGGTGCAAAACTCAAAATAGATGCATATTTGAATGCTACATCACACCTTGATATGGGGCACTACACTGTTCTTTTATTTAAATATGAATTTACTCTGGTTTTTTTGTTTATGGTTGTATTTAAAACAAGGAAATGCAAAAATCCTGTAAATGCAATATTATGTACAACTCAGGGATTTCAAAATTATAATTACCATAATGACAATGATTCTGCCAAATGTCATGCATATATTAAGGCAGACATTTTATAACTTATAGACTAATACATCATACTGCCATCTATACATGTGCTGAGGATGAGCTATGTGAATCATAACTCAATTTCCTTACCTCTTGTGAGTTTAATTTTCAGAATATTCCTTTAACATAGTTTTGCATCGGATAGTTTGTGTCTCTTTCCCTATTTGAATTGAATTTTAGGGACCTTCTTAATGGTTTAATAATAGAAGGAAATATGAGACTAGAGCAATAAATCCATTTTCATTATATGTGTAATAGCTTGTGGCTGCACTTTCTTGCTCTTTCATTCATATGTAGCTGTTATTTTTTACATTGATTTTTTTAAAGCTGTCTCCACTATGGATTATAATGAGCAGTGTGTAAAACATAAAAATTTGAAATTGTATATAGCTACATTAATTGAAAAGGATATAAAATATTAATACGTTATTTGCATGTTAATATATTATTTGCATTAATGAAAAATACTTGTACGTTGACCCTAATTATACTCAGTATAAATAAAGGCCCATTCATCCAATGATGCTCCCTGCAATAAGTATTTTATTTCAAATTCAGGAAATGTGCCCAACAATTTTTAGGAGGAAATATATTTAACTCATAAAGGCCTTTCTTACTTAATCAGTTGCTAATATTACCAAAATGAGAATTTTGATAGAACAAGGACGGGGTAAAAGCTGAGTAAAGCTTTTAGATCAGGTTTCAGTGGATCATGTCCTATCATATTTTACACAATGCAAAATGGTGTGGTTTGTTTTGTTACATGAGTTATACAAAGTCTTGGTTACAATAGAGGATAATTCTGAGTCGTATTGTTGAAGCTACAGTATAGTTGAAAAAGGAGTTCCTGATTGAAACCCATGGAAATCAGAATGCGGTATTGGACATCAGTGAAGCCTAGTCTATATACAGAGTTGTACCAATTTAACAAAAGTTGTGATTTTTACAGCAGTTTAGTTAAACCAGCACAATTTTGTGAGTAGACTTTTTTTGTCAGTTTAAACCTGGCGTATATTGGTTTTATCTTATGTCAGTACATGTGCAGATACAAGATAAACCAATATAACCAGTTTTAAACTGATATAACAGAGTCCAGACACAAAAGTTGCACTGGTTTAACTAAACCAATTTAGATTAAGCAGGTACAATTTCTAAGTGTAGACAAGGTCTTATTGGGATTGAAGATGGAGTTACACATTATCATTCTGTCTCTGATTGTAGCCTCTGCACATTGTATGAGAGCCACTTAGAAAATTGGGAACAGAATGATGATATTACAATAATACTGAAAAGAAAAATCAAGTTTACTTGAAGATTTAAAGTATCCCTCATTTTTATTTTTAAAGGTTGAGATCATTATCCTGCAGCCATCCCTCTGTGTTTTGTAAGACCTAGATAGTTCTGTATGCAACATGAGAGATGGGAAATTTGTTATAACAAAACCAACAAGACTTGGGTTTCTTATATGGGGCTACAGAGTATTCTCTACAGTTTTGAGGCGTATCTGTAAGGCGTATCAATATACTAATGACTTGAGGGATCTTCTTGTTTTTGAATAACAAAATACTCTTCTGCGTGGTTGGGTTTTTGTTGACAGTTTGTTATGGATAGAGTAGATCTCCTTCTGCTGCTGCATATGACATCCATAAACTTTCAGTAATGAATGCTATTTTTTTTCCAGAACAAATTCATTTCTTAGTCTTAAACTGCATCCTTCTGTGTGTGCATTATAATAATGCAGAGTAGATAACCTTTTTAAGCTTAATCTGAAATGTAGTTGTAAGGGAAGAATGAACTTTACTGAACACCAGTACAATTGAATGAGTTCTAAATGTGTGAATGATTAATCATTGTATGGTAATAAAACTTGTATGATAACAATGAAACTAGTATTACCAAATATTGTAATGTAAAATACTATTATGATAACCACTAAAATCTAATGCTACATTCTTTCCATGTTACATTAATGTGTTCTTAAAGAAGTAAGGATAAATGCAGAACACCTTGAGTATGTATTCCAAGAATTGTATTTCTGTTTTAAGAAGAAATGAACAAAAGTACTGAATTGTAAAGTTGATGTGCAGACTTTAACATTTTTGACTTCGTACATTGCCAATATTTTAAAAGTTAAAAATTAAACTTAGTTTTATCTTTAAAACTCTGTTAAATCTGTGATGAGAATATACACGTTAGTTAGATAGCAATGCATATTAGTTACGTTTGCCAATATTATATTTTAGGACCTGAGCCCAATAAAGTCAATAAAAGGACTCCATCTGACTTTTATGGGCTTTATTTCAGGGAATTACTACCTTCTGTGCTTAAGATCTAGGCATTATTACCACTATAAATCCTTCTATCTGGACTGCATCTCAACTTGGTGAGAAGGCTTACATGATCCCAAGAGCTATGCTGGTGGGAGCATAATTCCTGGTAGGGTCACTCATGCCAGACAGGGAGTGGGGCTAACAACCTGCTCCTAGAAAAAAAAAAGTTGTTATGGGAACCTACGCTACTACTCGGCTTAACAAATTCAGTCCAACTCAATTCAAATAGACCTAGAAGAGAGATGATGGCAGGGTCGTCCCTAGCTATTCTGGGGCCCTACACAGCCTCCCACCCCCTGTGGGGGGGAGGAGGGGTTTGGGGCTCCAGGCCTCCGTGGGGGTGGGTGGGGCTGGCTTGGAGGGCGGGGGGAGCCATGCTCCAGCACTCACTGGTGGCATAGCTGGGGCCGGATTGCTGCACTTCCTGCTGCCAGTGAGTGCAGGCCTGCCCCCTGCTGCAGTCCTCAGGGGCGGGGTGGGGGCGGAGCAGGGCGGGGGCTTTGGGGAAGGGGGTGGAGTGGGGGAGGGGCTAGGGTGGGAAGAGCCAGGGCTGGGGCGGAGCAGGGGTGTGGCCCTGGGGTCGATCCATAATTAGTAGGATTGAAAATCAATTGTGAGAAAACAGGGCCATGAGAATCTACACTCAGCAAGAAACTTTGAGACTGACATACAAGAAGTATGATTTTTCATGTATCTTGGCAGTATTTTAAGTATAACAGACTGAACAAATGAAAATATTGAAGTCAGAATAGCAAAAGCCAGACAACTCTCAACTTTGTAACTCTAAAGCCGATCTGGAGAAACAGAAATCTTGCCCTTCAAAGTAAACTTTGAATACTGACCACCATTGTAAAGTAAGTCTTACTGCATGGTACTGAATCTTGGAGACTTAAGATCTTGGAGACTTAAGAAATTTTTATCAACAGCTGCTAGACAAATCCTCAATGTCAGATGGCCAGAAAACAATCACAAAGAGCCTTTGAGGAGAATGAAACTGAAACGTATACAACAGGAAATTATGAAACAAAAATGGAAGTGGCTAATACATGGAGGAAACACCCAAATAACATTACAAGACTGGCATTGGACTGGAGCCCCCAGGGCAAGAGGTGACCAGGTAAACTAAAGAAAACATGGAAATACACAATGGAAACAGAATTGAAAGCTATCAAAATGACATAAGATGAAGGCTGACTGCAGCAGGAGACCAGCAAAGATGGAAGGCAGTGGTGAAGGCCCTGTGTTCCAAGTGGAATGGCGAGGCATACGAGAGAGACTTATAAATGTTTTATCCAGGTTTAATAAATACATAGTGTCTAAAAAATTTAATTAGGAAGAAGCTTGGCACATAAATTATTTCCCCAATTATGAATTCTTTCACAACCATATTCTAACGGGGTTTTGAACAGGTCTTTGAGTTTTTAGCAGGAAGTAACTTATTTCTCAGTGTTTATCCTAAAGTTTTCATACTTAAGATGAAAACAGTTACAGGTAGCTGACTTTTCAAGTAGATACTCCTTCTTTTTAGTATTTTTTAGAAGAGCTTTAGAACTGGAGTTAAAAACTAACTACCCAGAATTCACACTGGTATAATTTCAAAACTTTAAATTGTAAAAGGATTTCAAACATGTTAAAGTATTAGTAAGAGAATTGCTGCTAAGGTGCCTCACCAGTTCCAAGATTTGATTTTTATAGTTTCCACTATTGTCTTCTCTCCCCTCAGTTTTGTATACATTGTTCCCTTAGCTGTCAGTAATTATAAACCCACATTAAATTGATCTGTTTAAAAAGCCTAGATGTTTAAAATTCAAAAATGTAGGCTTTTTCAGCTGCTGTTTTGTAGCTCCCTAGCTTTACAGCAGCCTTCCTCTACTCTAGGCACGTCTTCCACCTATGTTTTGATGCAGTTTTTGTGGTGATTATGGCTGCATGCAAATTTTTTTTTTCTCCCAAACACACTTTGTTGAAATGTTGTCTAGGTTTTTATAATGGGAACAATGATAGTATTGGCGAGTTATGAAGCCTTAACTATAGTGGAATGGTAACACTACCATAATTAATACATTTTAAATATTGGAAATGTTACTTTATTTTTTCTTACAGATTCCAAATTTATAATAACTGAAATAAAAGGATTGGCACTTGAGATTACTGTCAAAACAAATGGTCCCTTTTCCTTAAGGACTGAACATTACATGTTGTATAATAACTTGGCACTTTTCAACTTGCTTTTATCTTCCTTGAAAAAGAGCAAAGTTTCCTCTTAGCTCTCATTCTTCAGGTGGGTATTGTCCACATCTGGCTTGTATATTAATATGTTCACTGACCTTTTACTTTAGGTATTGCTGAAGTGCCTCTGTTGTGCTGGTGAATGAGAAATAATCTGTCCATCTTTCATTTTCATTAAATTGTCAAGTGTCAGCCTGTGTGATAAGAAATCTTAAAAGGATTGAGGAGTCCTAATGGGCAACTAAAGGTATGTCTGTACTGCAGTTAAAAACCCATGGCTGGCCCATGTCAGCTGATTTGGGCTTGTGGGACTTGGGCTAAAAAGGGCTGTTTAATTGTGATGTAGACCTTCGGGCTCTGGGTGGGGCCCGAGGACTGAGCATTTACAATGCAATTAAACTGAGTCAGCTGACATTGGCCAGCCGCAGGTGTTTAATTTCAGAGTAGACATGACCTAAATGGCTCCTGGGCAGTATAGTACAGAGTAACAGTAAAGTTGATGGACTCCAGCTGACCAGCAGATTGGCTGAGAAGCTGAAAGGTGGCAAAGCAGAAATGCTATTTTTATTAGGGAAGCAGCAGAAGTGGTAAACCTTTACCTGTTGCGTAACCACGTTTGGCTGTCTTTTGGAATCTACTAGAACATATATTTATATAGTCAGCATGGAACTTGAGAAATAGCTTGTTTAGAAATTCACTTCTTTTACACAGTGAAAGTCATCAAAGATTTATTTAAAAGTGAAAAAAGTTAAGACTGCCGATAGCAAGTTTATAGTTAAGATTGCAGCCAGAAGAGCATTTAAAAAGAATTACAATTCCTCTGTCACATTTTAGTGATAAAACTTAGTTTCCAAATTTGGTGCAGTAACTTTTCTGGAGAAATATCTTGTAATGTTTTTATTACAATGTTCAGTAATTTTTCTAGAGAAAGGCCTTAGAAGTACTCACTCCTTAAAATCTGGTTAGAGCACACTTGCTTTTTTCTCTTTTTAACTGCACAAATAGTCATCACAAACTCAAAACTTGATATGCTCCTCAGACACACCACTTTTGAATTAAATGTTAATTTAAAAGGTTATGATTGTGAGAATTTCTGTCTTATCTTCAGTACATAGGTAGCTGAAAGATTCTGACATAAGCAAATTGCCCCAAAAGAGTGTGCATGCCAATGGCTAAGCCCTCTTTCCAAAGTTCTGCTCTTATGGAACCAAATGAGCACCTGAGGTCCCCAGTAGTACAGGTTTTCTCCTACCCGTTTGTTGGGCACTTCTGAGCTTTCCCTTCCAAGGCAATAGTGCTGCCTTGCTGGTTCCTCCTGCTACCTGCCTGGTTTGAGATACTCAATTCCTGAGTCTTTGGTAAGTATTAAACAATAGCTTTTATTATAGAAATGAAATCATAAACACTGGAGCTCTGTTGGTCAGGCAGAGTCACAGTGGGGCAACCTTCCTTAGCAGATAACTGCTTAACTCCTAGCCATATAATGCTAAAGAACTGATAACAGTATACAGTGTGTGTATATGTGTGTGTGTGTATATATATATGGGTATATATTCACATAGTAGAACCACATTTATCTGGTCTCATTGGGACCAGGGCCAGATCAGATAATCAAAACTCCAGATAAACCAGAGAATGGGAAAATGCGATGCTGCAGTGACATCTAGCGGCAACAGGAGAGATCGCCCGCTTCTGGCTCTGGAGACCTGGTCATTCGGTAAATGCAGAGAGCCAGTTTGGAGGGTTGGATACACGAGCTTCTTCTGTATTTACAAGTGATTAAAAATTGACCAATCAATACAGAGCACAAAGCAATTATTGATAGGTAAACAGATTAATAAATCAGGAACTGTTGCTGGGCAAAGAAAGACAAGTACTCTTCACATGAATCCCAACCATAACAGGACTTTGCGACCCATCCTCTTCAGGTCAGGAGTCCCTTCTGCACACATGCAGATCCACAGAGGTCACACTGCGGACACAATGATTGACCGCTCCTAGGCTGCACTCACTCTACTAGCCCTATACTGTTAGTGCAGCCTATAACCCAACCATCATAAGATTCAGAACTCCTACATCTCTTCTTCCAAATATGCATGTTGCTCTCCTGCCAGTTACCTTTTCTTTGCTTCTTGTTCCCTCTATGAAAACCAGATTGGATTCATCCACCCTTAATCCTTCCTGTTTCTTCTCTCTTCCCAAACATCTCCTTTCTGTTTGTTCCTGCAAGTTGCTCCTCATTCATTGACTCATCCAATAGTTCTGTACACCCAAGATCTCTGTAAAACTTGTACCTTGAGCCCGCCACAATCCTCGCTCTTATCTCAACCATGCTGATATCCCACACATCAAATGTACTGCATTCTCCTTCCTCTTTACCCTGCATTACTCAGCTCTGCCTCCTATCTCACTAATTCCCCTATTTTCACTTTTCTGCCTCCCTAGTTCCCCCACATTGGGACTGTCATCCCTTCCCAAAGATCACCTCAAAGTCCAATTTCCTATCCTTGTGCCTGTCTCCATACCCTGTCTCCTTGTATCTGTGCCCTAAGATGTAGAAGTAGCAGCAGCTGGTGCTATCTGTTACCCCTGCTGGCTGCACTGCTTCCAGTCTTTTTTTTTTTCTCCTGCTGATAATAGCTCATCTTAACTAATTAGCCTCGCATAGTTAGTATGGCAACTTCCAACTTATCTCTGTGTGTGTGTGTGTGTGTGTATGTGTATATATATATCTCGTCTTACTATATGTTATATTCTATGCATCCAGTGAAGTGGGCTGTAGCCTACGAAAGCTTATCCTCTAATAAATTTGTTAGTCTCTAAGGTGCCACAAGTACTCCTGTTCTTTTTGCGGATACAGACTAACACGGCTGCTACTCTGAAACCAGTCTTTACTTTGAGCAAGATGTCTGTGGAAGAGGGGAGGGACTTAGGTGAGCAATTTGCTGATGAGCAGAGCTTGCCAAAATATGGGATTTCTAGTGTGTGGGAAATGTCATGATTCTGAAATTTGTTTCAATCTGAATTGGAACAAATTCAGGGTTTTTTTTAAATTCCCCATGAACTGGAAATTTCAGATAAATTCAGTTTTAGAAATACTGACACAACACTTCTGAAACTAAATTTGCTCCCAACTGCCTGATAGCTACAGGGTGAAATAGACATTCTTTTCAGTTTCACTGGTGTTAATAGATCAAGCTGGGGCTCTAAGGGCTTCCAAGTTCTTCTCTGAGTGATATCCCTATGGGTGCACCACCTGTTGGTGCTCCCACGCCTGGGATCAGAGGTCTTCATCAACAGTGCCTATCGGACTGCACGTGTGCACTTCCCCACTCTCGTCCAGTGAGCAGGACATGGGTGTATATATAGCGCTGTGTGTCCCACCGCCCCAGTTCCTTTTCTACCGTCTTTTGGCCTGGGATGGAATCCACAGCAGAGCCCACTTCTTCTGTTCCCTCAGTAGTTACTGTCTTACCGGTTGTAGTGTAGTTAGTATTTTCTTCTGCTCCTTTTCTTCTATTCTAAAAAAAAGTAACTTTTTTGTTTTTACTTTACAGTTATTTCGTAGATTAGGTTTTATTTCCCCCTCACTTTGCCTTTTCTGACTGGGAGCCTTTTTTTATGTTCGGATCCCCTGGGTTTAAGAGGTGCGTTTCCTGTGGTGGTAAAGGTGCTGCCTTCTTGGTAAAGGACCCGATACCCTGCACACATCCTCTTCTCCTAAGATTGCACTACTTATCAACAAGGCTCTTCTCGATCCCACAAAAGTGATCTGGCAGACACTGGCATCCATCCTTCCAACTTGCAAACATGCTGACAAAAAAATATGATGTTCCATCCAAGGATCTGGAATTTTTATTCTCGAACTCCGCCCCAAATTCTCTGGTGGCCAATGCAGAGCAAGAAAGAGACCTCAATACCAATCCCATTCTAGCCATCCAGACAGAGATTGGAAACACAGACTTATTTAGACACAAGGTATATTCAGCAGTCATGCTCCAGTTTTGAATCTTGAATTACAAGGCTCTGATGGCTAAATATAACTATTTAACTACTCCAAATTGGAGGAATTTTGTCATGACCTCCTAGAGGTCAAGAAAGAGCAATTCCAGCCCCTAATATCGGAAGGACACCTCCTAGCCTGTACAGCCCTACAAGACTCATTAGGCTGTACAGACACTGCTGCCCGATCCAGTGCAATTGCTGTGGTCATGAGGTGTGCATCATGGCTCCACCTCTCGGGTTTTCCTAAGGAGGTATAAACTATGGTGGAAGACTTCCTTTTTGAGGGCCAGAAACTATTCTCAGAGTGCATGGACAATTCCCTGCACTCCCTTAATAACTGAGCTACATTACAATCTCTTGGCATCTGGATGCCAGCGCCAAAGAGACGTCCAGGAAAGTACTACCTTTCCCTGCACTTCTGACCACTGTAACATACTCTCAATGGCACTATGACATCCAGCGCCAAAAACAAAGGCCTCCTTCCAACCCACTCCTCAGGGGGTTACCTCTCTCACACCCCCACTGAAGCAAAAATTTTGAATGTGTGGTCAAGGCCCAGAGAAGCCTCCCCCTCTTCCGGTCATTTCCACCATCTTTGACATTCCACCAGTTTGGTGACCGACTAGCTTCATTTTTACCATCTTGGAGACTAACCACCTCGGACAAGTGGGTTCTAGAGATAATCAAGGAAGGCTACTCCATCCCCTTCCTAGCTATCCTGCCTCGCTACCATTCCCTTGTCCCTCTTCAGGGACCCTTCTCTCAAATTCATTATACAGGGAGAAATAAATCATCTTCTGCAACTGGGAACCATATAATTGGTTCCTTTACAATACCGGGAACAGGGTTTCTACTCCCATTTTTTCCTGATCCAGAAGAAATCTGGTGTCTGGCAAACCCATCCTGGGCCTCCAAAATCTAAATAAGTTTATCAAACTGCAGTGCTTCAAGATGGTTACCCTCTACACTATATTATCCCAGCACTGGAACGGGGGACTGGTTCTCAGCCCTCGACCTCCAAGACGCTTACTTGCATATTACAATACACCCTTCCCACCAGCAATTTCTCCGATTAATCGTGGGTGACAACCACTACTAGTACAAGGTACTGCCTTTTGGATTGTCGACAGCACCTCGGGTGTTCTCCAAGGTCCATTGGCTAGTCGCTGTCTACCTAAGGAAACAATGAGTCATCATAATCTTTCCATACTTAGACGACTGTTTCTTCAAGGCCCCATCTGAGACTGATGCTCTCTGAGCTGTCCACATAACAGTGCACCTGTTCACGGCACTAGGTCTCCTCGTGAAGAAAAGTCCACTTTAATGCTGGTACAATGCCTGGAATTCATTGGTGCACAATTGGATGCCATACAAGGCAGAGCCCTCCTACCACTTCACAGATTCTCGGTCATACTAGACCTGGTATCCAACGGATGGGTCTATCCCCAGATCTCTGCCAGAACATGCCTCCAACTTCCAGGCCATGTGACAGTGGCCACTTTCATGGTCAGATATGCAAGACTACACGTGCAATGTCTTCAGGCATGGCTGCGTGTAGTATATCTCCCCAATGAACACAGCCTCCACAAACTCTTATCCATGCCGATGAGAATCAAGGACTTACTACTTTGGTGGACTCAGACCAACATCATCATGTGTCAGAGCTCCTTTCCTCCAATCACCACTGCCCATTATCCTAACAACAGATGCCTCCCGAGTCAGTTGGGGAGCGCATCTCCATGATCACAGTGCGGAGCTGATGGTCGTCAACCGAATCCACCCTACACATCAACCTCCTAGAACTACAAGTGGTCTGCAACACCTGCTGACATTTCCTCCCTTTACTCAAACATCATACCACCAGAGTTATGATGGACAGTCTCAACTGTATATATTACATCAACAGGCAAGGTGGAGCAAGGTCCCATTCTTTACACTCAGAGGTGCTCAAATTGTGGAACTGGAGTATTCAATACAAGATCATTTCAGCAGCATACCTCCAGTTCTCCCATGATGAGGAGTGGGAACTGGATATGTGAGCCCTTCAGCCCATCTTTAACCGATGGGATGCCCCACCATAGATCTCTTTGCTACAACGCCTGCTGCCCTCAATTCTGTTCCAGAGCGGGGCCGGGGATTGTAGGATTCCTGGGAGATGCATTCCACATCGCAATGGATGCACCACTTATACCTTCCTTCCCTGTCCCCTCCTATTCTGAGTACTTTGCAAGATACAGGAGGACCAAGCTCATGTCCTACTTATAGCTCCAATATGGCAATGACAGGCCTGGCATACTTACATGATGGTATGCCAACTGATCTTTCTCCATTCAATGCTGCGGCTCCTTACACAGGTTGCATCCTCCATCCCAATCCACAGGTGCTCCACCTCAAATCTGGCTCCTACATGGTTCTGGGATTTGGAAATAACCTATTTGAATGCAGTCAAACAGATACTTTTGAATAGCAGGCATGACAAGATTAGATGCATTTAAATTCACAAATGGACTAGATTTCAATGCTGATGCGCCTCCCATCAGGTCGACACAACACACACTCTGCTACCACTTATCCTGGACTATATGTTACACCTTAAATATGTAGAAAGTTTTGGCCGTGAGAAAAGGGCATTTTTTTTCCTGGGAAAAATCATTCAGACAAAAAATTGTCAACCAGCTGTATGGATGAGTCTTATTGCAGCCTTGCCTGACCAGCTTAGTTTTTAGAGGAGACTGTGCTGGCAGGGGACTGCAGTGTAGTTTTTCTTTCAGCTGAGCTGACGAGCTGTTTGGGCAGAGGGAGAGTCTGTTGAGCTTGCTGCATCAATCTGTATCAGACTCTGCTTTGCTCTGAACTTTGCTCCCTCTCTGCTAACCAGAGACTAAAAACTGGTGGGGGGAAAAATCACTTTTTTTCTTCACTCTCCAAAACTGAAAACTGTATGTGGTGGGGGAGAGGCAGATGCCTCCCCCTCTAATTATGCTCATGCTTCTAGCTGCTCCCTATCTCTGCTGCTCAGCTTGCTTTCACAGTTGTATTTTCCCATAAATATCCCTAGCCAGCCTTTTACCTTGGGGTGGTAGACTGGGTGGCAGGCCAGGGAGGCTGCATAAAAGAATCAGTTTCAGGTTATCTCCTGAGCACTTGTCTGAATCTCAAGGTTTTCTGGAGCCTCCAAGAGGGCAGCTGGTGCCTTAGACAGGTCAGTAGTCCTCCTTTTATAGTCTCTCTATGCTGGCTGAGCTGCATGGTATGTAGCTGCTACAACAATGGACTCTGATCTATTATTGCTGTTTGGTTTAGACTGGATAAAATATTGAACAGCAACTGCATCATTTAAGATACCAAAGTGACTCAGTTGCTTTTCAATGGTTTGTCTGGTCTAAATCAAACAGCAGTAATAGATCGGTCCATTGTTATTCAATGGGACTTAAGTGACATAGGTGCTTTAGGTAACTTTACCTTGCGGTTTTTTGTTAAACTATGTAAGGCGAATATATGGCCAGCATTTTTGGACTGTGCTGCTGCTTATGTTATGAGTCTCTGTAAGTTAATAAAATCAGAGACTCTGGAGAATAGTTTTTCTTTCACCCTTGGAGTGTCCGGGTAAGATCTGTCCAGTTAGACTTTCCATCTAGCCTAAAATTAACACTTAAAATAGGGGGAAGATGGTGCCTAATGTACTGTGTGGATAAACCATCCCCTCCCCCCCCAAATAAATTCCTAAAGTATTTATTTTTTTTCAGTAACTTCCAAATTTTTGTAACTGGCACTGCGTTTTATAAACTGTAATTACAAATTCCTGCTGTGGGATGGCTCTTTATTCCTGATGTGTGGAGATTCCGTTTATACCTGATATGTGATTCAGTAAGCATTGACCATCTGAGACACCAGTATTTCCTAAAGCAGATTCAGAGTATGCTTCTTGGAACTTGAAATTGTGATTGTTAATTTCTGGTTGAGGTGGTTTGGTAGATGTTGGTTTGATTTTGAACAACTTCTCATTGAACACTTGAAAAAAATATATTGTTTATAGCAATTATATCAATTGACAAATGGTCGATTGTTCTTCACTGGATAGTAAGAAAATAGCCTTTTTTTGCTTGCTAACTCTTGTCTATAGAGAGCTATTACAGGTTTCATCTTCATTGAATGACTTTTATTTCAGTGTAATGAAACAACGTTGAAAACAATCAGCTATAAAAGGATTTATCTTGTAATCAAGGACTCCTTAAAACTCTGACAACTGGAAAAGTTTATTGGTTAGCTTTTTTTATCTATAAAAGCTATCAAATCATTCAGATAACTAAATTTCCCATTGCTTTGTTCTTAATGTGAGACACTATCAATGGGAAAGATGTGAGCCTTACTTGAATGCCACGTGGACTATTTCCTTGTTCTTACTGGCAATTCTAGATCTGCTATGTACAAGTTTTGTCACCTTCCAGAAAAGAGTTGCAAAAGCCCTTTATAATAGAAATGATCATTTTGGCTATGTTTCTAAAAAATGGTTTTTTTAAATCCTAAAACTTGAGACAAATTGCCTGAGCGGAGAGAAAAGGAGCATTTTCTGCTAATCTTAATTGTAAATGACTATTTTCAGAACCTGTGTGAGAGTCACTAATGGAGAAACTGTACAAAGTGAAATCTTAGGACAATGAGTATAGATATTTGCTCATACGCACTTGAAAAAAACATGATTTGGATTGAACTGAGAATTCAATACTCTCAATTCAATTTCTTGTGAAGTAATCACTTATATGGTGCTGAAAATTTACACAGTTATTAGGTGACTCTGGCCTGAAGTACTTAAAATCTCAAGGTGCAAGTGAAAGCAATTAGTACAAGACCAAACATAAAGCAGGTGGGGTGGAAAAATTACTGATTTAACACTTCATGGAGTAGATTCATTTCCAGAAGTAGTTTGGTTGAAATAAGGGCATATATTATTAGGGAGACTTCCAAGTCTATGATATGAAAGCAGGTACTGAGTCTAGAATAGGCAAAGAAGGCAAATAGTGTGTTGAGAAGAGAAGCTTGAGCAAAAGATAGATGAGAAGGGGGTAAAAGGAAATGAAGCCAGAGATACTGGCAAGTATGGGGTTATGGAGAGAATTCTGAAGGAAAAGAGAAGTCTGAATTAGATATGGGAGTCAAAGCAAGAATTCAAAGAGCATGGAGACATGAAATGTGGTCAGAGAAGCTGAAGTTTAACTCAATGAGTACACCTGGATGAATTGAATGGATAAAAAAAAAATAAGCCAGGCAGTCCAAACAGGAAAATATTGTGGGATCTGAGATAAGATTAGAAAAACATGGACTATGTTCCTGGCAGTTGGGATGGAAATGAAGGGATGCAATCTGAATATTTCAGAGAGAGCCAAATCTTGCTATTATCACTATTGGGCTGGATATCACAGAGGCAAGAGAGAAGTAATGACAAAAAGGAAGACAAGAAAGAAGGTTACAGGGAAAGATCAGGAAGGCAGGTCCTGTTTATACCAATCTGAAAAAAAATTGCACAACTAAGTATTTCTATAAAAAAAATAAGTGTTAGATTCTGCCTACTTGTCCTGTGGGGTGGGAGGAAAGGAATAAAGCAAGAACAGATCTGGTGACATTACAATCTCTGCACTTAAATAAATGAACAAAACAAATAATAAAAACGAAACCCGCCCAAACTCTGCAACTTCAATCTTTATAAAAATAAGTGTCAGAGCTCTAGCCTGAGCCTATAGGCAGCTTAAGTGAGCTTTGTGCATAGTTTCCTACATAGCTCCACAAGTGAAGCAACTCAATCCTTGCTGAAATACGTTTTTTGCTATACCAGTACTGGGCCTCCCTTGAGGGGAGACTGCAACTCATGATCCACTGTATGTGGGTGGCTTTAATGGATAGAAATAGATTAATCTCAAATTCTCCATCTCATTTTCACTTGTGACCTGAGACCAGATTTTTAACTGGGTGTATAGAGCTGAAAGTTAATTCACTGACTCACAGCATCACCTTCTAAATGCAGCTGTGAAGTACATAATTTAGCATGGCATTGCTAGCCTGATGGTTCATTGTTCACTCACTCACTGTGACCAGTTGTTAATATTTTATGATCTGAGTAATACATATTGGCCAGAGTGAGAAGCAGAATGCTAACCAGGAGAGCATTCTCTGCTCTAGCTCACCATGTTGCTAAAATATTCTGGGTGATTACTCAAGTATCATTTTTACAAAAACAGTGGTGCAAAAGCAAGAGCTCAGTATTATTTTTGTTCTCCCCGGAAAAAGATTCAAATCCCGGAACCCTTGTCATTCCCCAGATCCCTGGTCATGATTTGTCCTAAACAGATTATTTCAAAACATACAGCATGTGCACTCTGTTCTGAGAATAATTTTTAGGACAGCGTGAGTAACCTTTTAGCAGCAATAGAATCCACTTAGCTTTTTTTTTCTAACTTATTTTGAAAAACTTATTAGCTGAGTATGGTAAAGACTGAGAAAGAAATATTTTCATGACTGTGATTTCCCTCTTCCCCCCTGACCTCCCCCAGTGCATCTGCTTGCTTTTAACACTACTGTATGGCAGGCGTGATTATCTCATTCCCTTACTGTCCTCAGAGATGTGTCTGGGTCGCGTGGTATTGTTCTGTTTCCACAGAGGAAAAGAGAGCACAGATTCCTTCACATTCCTTCACATTTTATTCACTAAGCATATGAATTATAAAATGAGTTCTCTGGTGAATGAGTTCTCTAACCCTAACTCTAACCCTTGAGGTTATTTGGTTTGTCACATCAATGTAAGGCTTCTCAATGAAGACTACCCATATGATGCTCTGAGTTGCAGAGAGCTATGCAAACAACTGCATCGCAATAAATGGATTAAAAATCCATTGAATCAAAATAATGATCATGGAACACAAACTTTGGGCATCACTTCTGTGAACTGCATGTACATGCACCGTCTAATCCTTTCCATAACAAAAAAAGCATTTTTGGCTTGATGTGCTGTCACTGGGAAAAGTACTTTCACATAAAAAGATGTCCTTAGATATACATGCTGTGGTAAATCCCACTCAGCTGAAGTTCTAAATCTGCAAATGCTGACAGCTTTTTTCCCAAACAGTGCATGGTAGCAATCTTTAGAAATATCACTTGTGTGTTCTCAAATATTTATAAAGCCAAAAAAAACTTTTACCTTCCAGTTGGCATTTTAAGATAAAGTACACTACCTCTGAGACCATAGTTCTAAATATATAATGCTTTTTAAAATTTGTTTGGGTTTGTTTGTTTTACAGTGGCTCCTCCTTTGTGCCACAGTACAATGACTTCAATTGCAAGGTGACAAGTTTCAGAGTGGTAGCCGTGTTAGTCTGTATCAGCAAAAATAACGAGTCCTCGTGGCACCTTAGAGACAAACAAATTTATTTGGGCATAAGCTTTCGTGGGTTAGCACCCACTTGATCAGATGCATGGAGTGAAAATACAGGAGCAGGTATAAATACATGAAAGGATGGGGGTTCCTTTACCAAGTGTGAGGTCAGTCTAACAAGATAAATCAATTAACAGCAGGATACCAAGGGAGGAAAAATAACTTTCGAAGTGGTAAGAGAGTGGCCCATTAAAGACAGTTGACAAAAAGGTGTGAGTAACACTAGGGAGAATTTAGTATTGGGGAAATTAAGTTTAGGTTTTGTAATTTAGGTTTGGTTCATTACAAAACCTAAACTTAATTTTCCCAATACTAATTTCTCCCTACTGTTACTCACACCTTTTCGTCAACGGTCTTGAAGTGGTAAGAGAGTGGCCCATTACAAAGTTATTTTTCCTTCCTTGGTATCCTGTTGTTAATTGATTTATCTCGTTAGACTGACCTCATGCTTTCATGTATTTATACCTGCTCCTGTATTTTCACTCCATGCATCTGATGAAGTGGATTCTAACCCACGAAAGCTTATGCCCAAATAAATTTGTTAGTCTCTAAGGTGCCACAAGGAGGACTCGTTATTTTTAATTGCAAGGTTACATATCGATAGGCTCCTCTCCTCCCCACAGTATTTGGTTATGTCTACACTGCAATAAAACACTCATGGCTAGCTACTGTCAGCTGACTTGGGCTTGTGGGGCTTCAGCAGTAGGGCTATAAAATTGCAGTGTAGACATTTGGGCTTGAGCTGGACAGCAAGTGGAGGAGGGTCCCAAAACCTGGGCTCCAGCCGAAGCCTTAATGTCCATGCTGCAATTTTATAGCTCTTCAGTTTGAACCCTATTCACCTGAGTCAGCTGACTTTGGCCAGCTGTAACTGTGCTGTGGGTCTTTTATTTCAGTGTAGATGTGCTTATATACGAATGCACAAAGCCTTGGAAACAAGCAGGGAGAACTGGAGGTCCTGGTGATGTCAAGGAACTATGACGTGATTGGAATCACAGAGACTTGGTGGGATAACTCACATGACTGGAGTACTGTCATGGATGGTTATAAACTGTTCAGGAAGGACAGGCAGGGCAGAAAAGGTGGGGGAGTAGCACTGTATGTAAGGGAGCAGTATGACTGCTCAGAGCTCCGGTACGAAACTGTAGAAAAACCTGAGTGTCTCTGGATTAAGTTTAGAAGTGTGTGCAACAAGAGTGATGTAGTGGTGGGAGTCTGCTATAGACCACAGGACCAGGGGGATGAGGTAGATGAGGCTTTCTTCCGGCAGCTCACGGAAGCTACTAGATCGCATGCCCTGATTCTCATGGGTGACTTTAATTTTCCTGATATCTGCTGGGAGAGCAATACTGCGGTGCATAGACAATCCAGGAAGTTTTTGGAAAGCGTAGGGGACAATTTCCTGGCGCAAGTGCTAGAGGAGCCAACGAGGGGGGGCGCTTTTCTTGACCTGCTGCTCACAAACCGGGTAGAATTAGTGGGGGAAGCAAAAGTGGATGGGAACCTGGGAGGCAGTGACCATGAGTTGGTTGAGTTCAGGATCCTGACGCAGGGAAGAAAGGTAAGCAGCAGGATACGGACCCTGGACTTCAGGAAAGCAGACTTCGACTCCCTCAGGGAACGGATGGCCAGGATCCCCTGGGGGACTAACTTGAACGGGAAAGGAGTCCAGGAGAGCTGGCTGTATTTCAAGGAATCCCTGTTGAGGTTACAGGGGCAAACCATCCCAATGAGTCGAAAGAATAGTAAATATGGCAGGCGACCAGCTTGGCTTAACGGTGAAATCCTAGCGGATCTTAAACATAAAAAAGAAGCTTACAAGAAGTGGAAGGTTGGACATATGACCAGGGAAGAGTATAAAAATATAGCTAGGGCATGTAGGAATGAAATCAGGAGGGCCAAATCGCACCTGGAGCTGCAGCTAGCGAGAGATGTCAAGAGTAACAAGAAGGGTTTTTTCAGGTATGTTGGCAACAAGAAGAAAGCCAAGGAAAGTGTGGGCCCCTTACTGAATGAGGGAGGCAACCTAGTGACAGAGGATGTGGAAAAAGCTAATGTACTCAATGCTTTTTTTGCCTCTGTTTTCACTAACAAGGTCAGCTCCCAGACTGCTGCGCTGGGCATCACAAAATGGGGAAGAGATGGCCAGCCCTCTGTGGAGATAGAGGTGGTTAGGGACTATTTAGAAAAGCTGGACTTGCACAAGTCCATGGGGCCGGACGAGTTGCATCCGAGAGTGCTGAAGGAATTGGCGGCTGTGATTGCAGAGCCATTGGCCATTATCTTTGAAAACTCGTGGCGAACCAGGGAAGTCCCGGATGACTGGAAAAAGGCTAATGTAGTGCCAATCTTTAAAAAAGGGAAGAAGGAGGATCCTGGGAACTACAGGCCAGTCAGCCTCACCTCAGTCCCTGGAAAAATCATGGAGCAGGTCCTCAAAGAATCAATCCTGAAGTACTTGCATGAGAGGAAAGTGATCAGGAACAGCCAGCATGGATTCACCAAGGGAAGGTCATGCCTGACTAATCTAATCGCCTTTTATCATGAGATTACTGGTTCTGTGGATGAAGGGAAAGCAGTGGATGTATTGTTTCTTGACTTTAGCAAAGCTTTTGACACGGTCTCCCACAGTATTCTTGTCAGCAAGTTAAGGAAGTATGGGCTGGATGAATGCACTATAAGGTGGGTAGAAAGCTGGCTAGATTGTCGGGCTCAACGGGTAGTGATCAATGGCTCCATGTCTAGTTGGCAGCCGGTATCAAGTGGAGTGCCCCAGGGGTCGGTCCTGGGGCCGGTTTTGTTCAATATCTTCATAAATGATCTGGAGGATGGTGTGGATTGCACTCTCAGCAAATTTGCAGACGATACTAAACTGGGAGGAGTGGTAGATACGCTGGAGGGGAGGGATAGGATACAGAAGGACCTAGACAAATTGGAGGATTGGGCCAAAAGAAATCTGATGAGGTTCAATAAGGATAAGTGCAGGGTCCTGCACTTAGGACGGAAGAATCCAATGCACCGCTACAGACTAGGGACCGAATGGCTCGGCAGCAGTTCTGCGGAAAAGGATCTAGGGGTGACAGTGGACGAGAAGCTGGATATGAGTCAGCAGTGTGCCCTTGTTGCCAAGAAGGCCAATGGCATTTTGGGATGTATAAGTAGGGGCATAGCGAGCAGATCGAGGGACGTGATCGTCCCCCTCTATTCGACATTGGTGAGGCCTCATCTGGAGTACTGCGTCCAGTTTTGGGCCCCACACTACAAGAAGGATGTGGATAAATTGGAGAGAGTCCAGCGAAGGGCAACAAAAATGATTAGGGGTCTAGAACACATGACTTATGAGGAGAGGCTGAGGGAGCTGGGATTGTTTAGCCTGCAGAAGAGAAGAATGAGGGGGGATTTGATAGCTGCTTTCAACTTTCAAAGGGGGTTCCAAAGAGGATGGCTCTAGACTGTTCTCAATGGTAGCAGATGACAGAACGAGGAGTAATGGTCTCAAGTTGCAGTGGGGGAGGTTTAGATTGGATATTAGGAAAAACTTTTTCACTAAGAGGGTGGTGAAACACTGGAATGCGTTGCCTAGCGAGGTGGTGGAATCTCCTTCCTTAGAAGTTTTTAAGGTCAGGCTTGACAAAGCCCTGGCTGGGATGATTTAACTGGGAATTGGTCCTGCTTCGAGCAGGGGGTTGGACTAGATGACCTTCAGGGGTCCCTTTCAACCCTGATATTCTATGATTCTATGTGGTAGAGGGTGGGCTGGGGCATAACCCTCTGTCCCACTTCTCTATTCAAAACTACATTTTTACTGTATAACTCTTCTCCTCTAATCTTTGATAACAATTATAATTGCTGTATGTGTATGCATTTTTTAAATTCAGTTAAGTCCATCATTTATTTCCTATATTACTACTTAAAGGTATTAAAACACAATAAGAGCCATATCTTTCCCACTTACTCTTTCCCCTCCCTCCCCCCGACCTATGGATCCCTTAGTGACAAGCCCTCTTAAACTGTGTGGAGAAGTAACCTAAGGCTCAAATGACCTAGTGGAATAGTATTTGCATGCAGCAGTACTTGACAAATTCAAAATACCTTGAGGAAAAACTGGAATACATATATTATTTAGCTAGTGCTATTACTTAAACTAACCTTTCACTTAATCATATTGAATTTTACATGTACTAAAGGGTTTTTGAAATGGTGTTTGTTTTTAACACATCATAATCCCATGAAAAACAATTTAGATATCAAATTTATGAATAGTTTACAATAAAAGTAACATTTTGTCCTGTAAATATGGTACAAAATGTATGTCTTTCTCTCCACATACAGGCTAATAGACAGTACTCACGTGTATACATAGTTTGACTCCTTGATATCTTTATTTCCCCAGTGGCCTCTGGTTTTTACATAACCAGCCTAGTTTTTCTCCTTAGACCCCAGTCAGGACTCAGTTTTCTCAGCCTTCATCTTCTCCACTTTCATCTTGTATGTTTAAGTATCAGTGGGGTAGCCGTGTTAGTCTGTATCCACAGAAACAACGAGGAGTCCGGTTGCACCTTAAAGACTAACAGATTTATTTGGGCATAAGTTTTCGTGGGTAAAAAAAACACTTTTTCAGATGCAAGTGTTTTTTTACCCACGAAAGCTTATGTCCAAATAAATCTGTTAGTCTTTAAGGTGCCACCAGACCTTGTATGTTACCGCTTTTATTGTGACTTTTTAAATGTTTTCATTGCAAATAAAGGGGATATGTTTTAATAAATATAATATCCAGCTCTACATGCTCTTTACTTGCAACACAGGTACATTCCTTTCTCTCTTCCTGTCACTCCCCCTTTCCCCCCTTCCCTCCAAAGTGTTTAGCTGCTTGGGGCAGGCAGGCAATATACAAGAAGGAAAACTAGGCCAATTATGTATAAAAACACACAAAACCATTGAGAGAAATACTGAGACGTCATGATGATACCTTGGCTCTGTTTCCTATTTACTTGTAGTACAAATGGCATTTAAAACTACAAAAACCCAGCAACCCATTTGGAAGAGAAGTGGTGAGGGGGTGAAAAACAGCCCTAATTGTTGTGGAATCTAGGAAGGAAAACTAAGTCAAAGGTTCGTTTTGGCTATGGTTTTGTTGTTGATAAGTAGATCAGATTCTGTGGTTATGGAAATGTTATATATACCTAGATAGAAAAGATAAATCAGAAGATGCTTTGTTCTAGATACGGGTTGTTAATGTTAGGCCAGATGGGGCTGGTTCTGCACAGATGTGCGATGGGGTAGAGAAAGGGGGTGCTTAGGCATTGCCAACCTCTAAAGGGGCCAACTGAAATTTCTTGGGTATGAAACCTCCTTCATGTGGATTTCCAGAGGCATCTGCTAACAGATATCTTGTTGGTAATGTGGCTCCAATGGAATCAGACCCCTAAGAGCAGAGGATGGTCAGGGATCTCTGGAGATAGTTGGGGTGGGGGGAATCTCCTTTTCCCCCTCAGTAGTCTGTGGGGAAAGTCCTTCTCCACTCCAATGGAATGGTTTTGGTGAAATCTCCGTAAGAGGGTTAGGGGTGGACATAATGGAATTTACCTTCTCCTGTGGGTTTTTCCTCATGGGATAAGGCAAGCAGACTCTTTACCAAAAATCAGTGATACTGCTCTCTGTGTGTCTGGGATGAAATGTATTTCTACTTACAGTACTTGATTTTTGCATGTTTGGAGAATTGGCTAAAGCCACAACTAAATTATTGGTTGGAAAGCCTAATGTGCTTAAGGCTTTTTCATTTCCTAGTCTCTTTATGCACTGATTAAATGGAGAGGTATTTTCAGGGAATTGCTTAATTGATTTTGCTTTTATATTCAACAGTGTACAATCTTGTAGCATTTACTCTGACCTCATGTGAAGTGCTCATTAACTGCTCACGTGCTTGGTTTAAGAAACTAGTGGGCATGGTTTCATTGTGTGTTAGAATACTTCACTAAAACTTAATATGAGAACAAAGAAAATATTATAGATAAGTCTTGCACAAGATTATTTTAGTTCTGATCATTGCTATAAACCTAAATGTGAATAGGGAAATTGTGTTGCTTGGAAGATGAGTGGAAGGATCATGTTCAGATCTAAAAGGTACAGCTCGGGAGCTCCCAGTGGGATGCTGTGGCTAAAAGCACTAACGTGGTCCTTGAATGCATCAGTGAGGAGTTAGGAATAGGGAGGTTATATTACCTCATATATTTGTCACTGGAGTGACTGCTACGAGAATACTGTATCTGGTTCTGGTGTCTATAGTTGAAGAAGGAAGCTGATAAATTGCTGAGGGTTTAGAGAACAGAAATGAAGATATGGATTGGAAAACATGCCTTAGAATGATTGAGCTCTTTGAGTTGATCTATTTAGATCACCAAAAAGAAGGTTAAGGGGTAACTTGATCAGTCTATATAAGTACCTAAATGGGAACCAGAAATTGGATAATAGAGAGCTCTTCAATCTGTTAGACAAAGGTGTAACAAGATCCAAAATGGCTGGAAGCTAAAGCCAGACAACTTCAGTCTGAAAATAAGGTACACCTTTTTAACAGTGAGGATAATTAGCCATTGGAACAACTTACCAAATGTTGTGGGGAATTTTCCATTGCCGGAAAATTTAAAATCAAGATTGGATGTTTTTCAAAAAGATATATATTCAAGTTCAAATTGGAATTAGTCCAGGGAAGTCCTGTGGCTTATGTTATGCAGGAGGACAGGTAATCACAATAATCACAAAAGGGACTGTCTTGGAATGTATGATTCGTGGAAAAAAAAATCTAAGATTTATATACAGCATAGCCACTAACAGTACAAAACACTGCCATTTGACCTTTTGTCAGCCCCCAGAGTCTTTACCAAGATGCATCTGGTCCTCAGAGCCAGACTGAGGTCCATATCACTCACCTGTATATGTTCCTGGATGACATTTTGGTCAGCGTCCCAACCAAAGAAGCAGTTCATAATGCTACAGCTTGAACAATGGAGTTGCTTCACACATATGTTTTTGTGACAAACAGCAGGAAAAGCCCTATGGCCCTTTCCGCAAAGAGAGCTTACCTGGTAGTGGATAGATACACATGGACAAGTGTGAGAAAATCTCGAACCAAAGATCCATGGTCCCAAGGAATTGAAAACAGTCCATTAACCTAGTGTGTCTAGCTTCTAGGCCTTCTTATCTCAAGAATAGGAACTGCAGCATGCATTAAATTCTACATCAGGTATCTCTGGAAGTTTGCTGCTGAAGGCGTGGTACTGCTTACTGGAAGATGCAAGATCAGGTGTTGGTTCCAAACCAGGTATTGGAATCCCTCTGATGGGCAACACCAGGGAATATCCTCATGGGTCTTCCTAGCTTCTATCCAGACCCTCAGTATTCACGATGGAAGCCAGCCTACTCGGATGGGGAGCATATCTTAGACACAGAGTTGAGCACATGGAGCAGAATGAGAGCATCAATTGCTTAGAAGACCTGTTGAACCTGGCACTCTGAAAATGCCTGAGCGAACTTGGGTGTTGACGTATCCTGGTCCAGTTGTACAACACTACCATCGTTTCATACCTCCACAACCAAGGGGGAACAGAAAGCTTGATCCTACACTCCAAAGCAATGAAAATAATAGTACAAGCAGAGGAGAACTTGGCATCCATAAGAGCAATACATATAAAGGCAACGCTAAAGCAGAAAGCAAGACTGCTCAGCAGTTGCTCAATGAACAACTCAGAATGGTGTTTGGATCAAGAAATCTTTCACCTGATCTCGCAGACGTTTGGTCACTTGTCAATCTGTTCACCAGTCACAAGAACAGAAAGTTGGCACAATACTTCACCAGGGAATTAGATTTCAGGTCACTAGGAAAGGATGCATGTGCATGCAGGTGGCTGAAGGATAGCTTTACACAGTCGCACTACTTCAGCCTGTGGGGAAAGTGATTCAGAAGATGAGGCAAGAGGAAGTAAGGGTGATGATTCTAGCTCCATACTAGCTCAGGAAACCAAAGTTTACAGTAGATTGGTAATGGAACCCCTAACGCATCTACCATTGAGACTCAACATCCTTTATCAGGGTTCCATTTCCATCCAGATCCAGACACCTACAACTGACAGCACAGCTACTGAGGGAAGCATAAAGTGCATTGGGTTTATACTTCAGGGTGATCAGGACTCTACTGACCTCTAGATGGGCTTAAATACTAAAGACCTACTCCTGCATCTGGGTATGGTATAGCTCCTAGTGTCAAGCAGACAGAAATCCCGGCAGTGCTCAGATTCCAACTATTTTGGACTTCCTTAAGGACAGTATGAACAAAAGACTGCAGCCCAGCATAATAGTGTGTAAAGGTGTTAGCCACACACAGTGTCTACATCCTCAGTCTCTTTAACTGAAAAATCTCAATTCTCATGATTTCTCAGAGCAGTCAAACCAGCTAACCCTGTGGTCAGGCCTGTCTTTCCTAAGTGGGATTTACCACTGGTGCTAAAAGTCCTACTACCCATCTCTTTGAACAGTTAACAAATGGAAAACTAAACTTATCATTCAAAATCTGCTTTTTGGTCTCTCTTACATTTGCTAGATGAGTATTGGAGTTGGCAGCTCTATCCATGCAAGAACCACAGTGTGTGTTCAGTGATGACAGAGACTCCAGAATATTTCTTACCAAAGTGAATTCCTCTTTCCATACCTCACAAGAAGTATTTCTTCCATTATTCTGTCTGAAACTCACATCCTACATAAAAGCTGTGTGACCGTGTGGATATATATAGATACATAAAGCACTAAAGATCTATCTTGAGCACACTGAATCAATGAGAAGATCAGGCTTCTTATTTGTGTTTTTACTTGAAATGTTAAGGTCTCCAGGTATGCAAATTTTCCTGGCCAGATGAATAAGCTGTATGTTTTGGAAGCATCCAAGGCATCAGGCAAAACTTTTCCTGAAGGAATCACAGCGCACTCTGAGATCTGCAGCATATCATTGGCAGAAAGAAACTGAACTCAACTGAGAAAATATTAAGGGCAGCAACATAGTCTATCATCGTCTATTCACTGTTTGCTATTTCCCAGTTGTCACAGAACTGTGGGAGACTAATTTCCTTTCTGCTGGAAAATTTCTTACCCCTAGATGCTATTTCAGAGTCAAACATCACCGTGGAATTGGGGATTAAATAAAAGAGAATAAATCTCATATTGAAGCAGTCAAATCAAAATTATTGGCTTCTTTTCAGTGTCTCCTATGATTCACTTCCTTTGCAAATATTTAGAGACTAAGTGTTTTCCTCTTCAATGGACAACTAATGTCATTGTTTTTTTTTTTTTTTTTTTTTGGAATAACAGTTTCACTGAGTGGCAATACAGAGAAAACAAAATCAGGTTTTGTCCTGATTTTTGTCACAGGTAGTAATAGTGATCTTAATAATAATTCAGTTCAGGAATGTTAGAAATCATTTGATGTATGCAGGGTTGTTGTAGCCATATTGTTCCCATGACATTAGAAAGACAAGTTGGGTGATATAGTTCCTTTTACTGGACCAACTTCTGTTGGTGAGTAAGACAAGCTTACAGAGCTCTTTGCATGATTTCATCCAGTTTGTATCACTATTTATTGTAACACACTGACAATGTTAAAGCTGATTTTGTTTGACAGTGATAAATATGGCCCAATTTTATCCGTTGTCACACACACAGACATGAGATCAATTTCTCCTATAGAAAACGTGTTTTTATATGTGAGCCACATTGAATTATAAGAGTTTCTGAATCTACAAAACCTTCTCTGAAAATTAAAGTTCTAGTTGAGTTCCAACATCCATAATTTCCTGCCCTTGGCTTTTAGATTTATTTTGTAAAGCCCGAAGAATTAAGTCTTGCATTCTTCTCTTTCCTGGGCTATTCTATAATGTACACACAAAATACCCACGAACAGGGAAGTGACAAAGCTGAAATAATTTTTAGTGGTTTGATTTTTTTTCCAATTTTTAGAGATTACAAAAAGCAGAATATTGAACAATTTCATATGTAGTACAACCTGATGTCCAGTTTCAAAGCTAAGGTATGTCTACTTGGGGGATTCAATTCAAAGTGTTTTGGTGTGCATCAGATAACTCACAGTACACTAGTCACACCAATAGCATTCACATGGAACACCTGCTCAGTTTTCATTTCATATCATGTGAATATGTGATGGCAGTTTGCTGGAAACTGAGAACATAGCATTCTCTGGAGGTATGTGCTGGTTCTTTGCTGCGCGGCTGAGCTGGTTGCATCCTGAGATTGTTTTTGCTGTAAATTGTGGCAGGCTAGATGGGTTCAATTTTTTTAAAACAATCCCACGTTTCAGCTGTCTCCATCCCATATTCTTTCTCATGCCATTTTCAAATGGCTGTTGGCTAGCATGGACTCAGTCATGCTCTGTGTCATTTTGGTGACAAGTGCAAATAAGCATGTCCTGCTTAAGCTGTGTTGCAGCACTGAGCTGGATGAATTCTGCCTTGGACTTTTCCCATCATGCCACCAGATGCTGCTGGAGCAGGAGAATATTCTACAGCAACAGCAGGAGGATACTCTGCAATGGTGGCAGGGTGACGAGGTGGAAGAACAGGAGGATGCTGAGCTGTTGGAACAAGAAGCCTGGTTCCTGGCTCACCTACACAGCATTCAGCGCTATTTCTGGAACCAGGAAATCAGCATGAATTTGTGGAAGAGGATTGTTCTGCAAACCTGGCATGACCAGAAGTGGCAAGAGAACTTCAGGATGTGGAGGGCTACCTTTCTTTGAGATCTGTGCTGAACTGACTCCAGAGCTTCAGCAACAGTGTACCAACATGCGTTGCTCCAAATCTGTGGAGAAATGGGTTGCCATTGCCATCTGGAAGCTGTCCACCCCAGAATGTTACTGGTGTATAGCCAACCACTTTGATGTGGGGAAATCAAACTTTTGGGGCCATTCTCCTGCCATTGATAAGGTGCTGTCTAACCCGGTCATGAAGCTGGGTAATGGTCAGGAGATTGGTGATTTTCAACACATGAGGTTTCCAAACTGTACTGGGGCATTGGTGGAACCCATTAGACGATCTTTGGCCCCCATATAAAGGTGAGGCTATTACAGCTGCATTGTGTATCATCCATTTTATTGATAGTCTGATGGTATGCTGGTTGAATATTCTATGGCAAAACCTTCTGAAAGTCTGACTTGCCTTTTTGTATTCTATTTTGTTATTCCTTGATCTTGGAAACCATCTCTTGAGATGGTAATGCCAAGGCATGCAAAATAATGGACATTCTTAATTTTCTACCATTTATAGTGGTGTTTGGCTCAGTGATAGTGGTTGATTGGGCTAGTCGGAAGAGGACTTCAATTTTTTCCAGGCTGATGGTGAGTCCAAACTGTTTAGTTGTCAAGGATAAGCTGTAGTCACTGTGATTTTGACTGAGTAGAGCACAATTGTCATCCTCAAAAAAGGCTTCACATGTGAGTTTCTCAGGGCCTTCGGTCTTTGCAGTAAGCCTTCAGAGACTGAAGAGTTTTCCTTCTGTTTTTTACCTTGGGTAGATGCCCTTTTGAAGTTTGCCAGTTGTGTAATTTGGAATGGCTCCAAAGAAACCAAAGAGAACTAGCATGCACCCTTGTTTTACCTCATTAGATGTAAGGGGTCTCTAGAGAGGCCACTGTTGGAGAGTACTTGACCAGTCATGTCTTTTGTGGAATTGATGTATGATAACAAATGTGGTGGGGCAGGCAAATTTTTTCAACAATTTTCCAGAGGCCATTTCTGCTCAGTGTCTAATATATTTTATATCAATGAAGACAGCATATGGATCCATGTTTTGTTCAGTGGCTTTTTCCTGAATCTGTCTTGCATCAATAATTGTGCTTGTGGTGCTCAGAGTTAGTCTAAATCCACTCTGAATCTCTGTTTAGAAGCTTCTCTGATACTGTTTCAACAAGCTGATAGAGCAAAATATGAGCAAGGATTTTACCACCTACGATAACCTGGAAGTTCTCTGGTAGTTGCCACCATCAGAGTTGTGGTCTTTTATTTTTGTATAGTGGAATTATGATTGTATCTTTGAAATCCTGAGATTTTCTTAGTTTCCCAGATAACCTTAATTTTGTAGAAATAGTTGACATTTTGGGGGGCCTGCAGGTTTAAAGAGTTCAGCTGCTATGCTGTCTTTGCCTGGTGATTTGCCTGATTTCATTTGTTTGGTAGGTTTTTTGCACATACTCAGTGGAAATCAACTGGGCAGTATCTTCATATATTAGGTGCTGAGTTAGTTCTTCTAGCACTTGTGGGTTGACTGTAGAGGGATACTTAAGTAGGTCAGTGAGGTGCTACACCCATCTTTCAAGGACAAGAGAAGCATCTCTGATTAAGGTAAAATCCATCTGAATTCTTTAGTGGAGCTAAAGTTCCTTTGAACTGTTCCCCTGTGATATCCACTCCTTGACACTGCCTACTCACAGTGATCCTGTTAGGGTGGCTAAGTGATTCTGTTAGGATAAATTGCTGAGGGAGGTTGCAGAATCTCCATAATTGGAGATTTTTAAGAACAGGTTAGACAAACACCTGTCAGGGATGGTCTAGATAATACTTAGTCCTGCCATGAGTGCAAGGGACTGGACTGGATGGTTTTTGTTGTCCCTTCCAGTCCTATGGAGTCTGTTTCTATACTTGGTCCTGCCTCAGTGAAGGGTGATGGACTAGATGAGCTCTTGGGGGTCCCTTCCAAGCCTACATTTCTATGATTCTATATCTTAATTTTGCTATTGGTTTTTGTTTAATCCATTCTGCATTATTTCATTGAGGGGCTGCAGTGTGCAGATTGAAAATGGCTCTGATCATCTTGTCAGTTGAACAGTTTGCTCCTCACGTTGCTCTGGTGAGCTTGATGTCCCTGATGTCTTTGCTGTATGATGACATAGTAAATTAGGTGCCTGTGGCTTATTCTCAGATGCATCCACAACATTTTATATTTTTCATCTTGCATGAACATTGCATTGGTAATAACGAGCTCATGCTCAGCAGACTTGCTGAGTTGCGGGGAGACCATTTTATTTCATTTTTTTCTGACTCCATTGTTGTTACACCTCTCCAGACCTCACTGTCTCCTCTAACTCTGGAATTAATGTCTCCCAGGAGTATGAATTTGTTTTCATTAGGTATTGATTTGATTGTCATCCAAATCAGAATAGAACTCTTTTTAAAAAAAAAAAAAAAAAATTCTGTATTGTTCATGGTTGGAGCATAAGCCCTGATAAGAATCGGAAAGCATGAATTTCCAATATGATGATGATAAGCCTTTCAGTATTTTAGGGGCTGTTTTTCATGTCAAGATTGATGCTATAAATTCTGTCTTCTGCTGGTTTCCATTTCTAAAAGAAGGTGTAGCTGTCACCTATGGAGCCTTCATTTGGAAGTCTGGTTTTGCTGAGGGTTGCTGTGTTGATGCTGTATCTTTTAAGTTCCCTTGAAATTAATCCTCTCAGATGCTTGATGTGTTCTCTGTCCATTAGGTCCTGTGTGTTCCAGTTGCCACAGTGAGATCTTTTTTTTCTATAAAATGACTGTTGTGTGAACGATCCATCATTTATGGTGAACTGGCCAGATTAAAGTTGGGCAGGCATTGTTTTTAGCTCCTTTTCCCTTTCTAGGTTGAGAAGTACTATCCTGAAAAAGGGCAGCTCAGCCACCTGGAGTGTTGCTAAATATTCTTGCTGCTCAAGACTTCATAGAATCATAGAATATCAGGGTTGGAAGGGACCTCAGGAGGTCATCTAGTCCAACCCCCTGCTCAAAGCAGGACCAACCCCCAATTTTTGCCCCAGATCCCTAAATGGCCCCCTCAAGGATTGAACTCACAACCCTGGGTTTAGCAGGCCAGTGCTCAAACCACTTAGCTATCCCTCCCCCCCACAAGCTGAGTGACCTGAATCCTAGGTTGCCTTCATGCAGGTTTGTGACTGACTCCCATTGTTCATCTACGCGTCACGTCACCACTCACCCATTGCTGCAGGACGTTCTTAATGATGCGTGAACGCCTGTGTGTGAGGTTTATGTGAGAATATCATTGCATGGGGACACGCTCACTCTCAGCGGCTGAAGTTGAAGACCAGTGGGATGAAAGATTGAAATGACTGGGAACTTCATCAGCTGTAATGGATGGTCATTGACATCTTGTACCTTGTCAAGCCGTATGTTCTCCACAGTTCATGATTGTAGTGCCTTTCCAGACTTTAGACTAAGAGGTCTCCTCTGCCTGGTTAACCAAGCAAATTTAGTATGCTGCGCGTAGACATTTCTCATCATGGCTGTCATCTGCCTGGTTTAGCCTGCCAGCCAAAGCGGTGTCCTGGGATCTGACAGCTCCACATGCTAACAGCTAGTTGGAGCCATGGGTCAGAGCTGGATGCAAAGGGAGGACCAATGAACAAGAGCCATTTAGAGTGCAACTTTCCTGTCTTTCAGAGGACTACCTCTCATTCTACATACCATATACTCAATTAATAATTCATGGCATCAAGATTAAAATCCAAGATTTATTGCATCTTAACTTCAGCCATAGTAAAGTAAGAACCCAGATTGTGTAATTCACAATGGCATGGCTTTTGAAGATCCTTTAGTTCAAGTGAGAGTAGTAATAAATGCAGTGTTTCTTTTTAATGTTAATTGGTAAAGTTGCACTGTCAAAGTTCCTCCCCCCCTCTGAACTCTAGGGTACAGATGTTGGGACCTGCATGAAAACCTCCTAAGCTTACTTTCATCAGCTTAGGTTAAAACTTCCCCAAGGTACAAATTAATTTGTCCCTGGATCTCCACTGCCACCACTAAACTCTAACTGGGTTTACTGGGAAACCTAGTTTGGACACGTCTTTCCCCCCAAAATCCTTCCAACCCTTGCACCCCACTTCCTGGGAAAGGTTTGGTAAAAATCCTCACCAATTTGCATAGGTGACCACAGACCCAAACCCTTGGAACTGAGAACAATGAAAAAGCATTCAGTTTTCTTCCAAGAAGACTTTTAATAGAAGTAAAGAAATCCCCTCTGTAAAATCAGGATGGTAGATAACTTACAGGGTAATTAGATTCAAAACATAGAGAATCCCTCTAGGCAAAACCTTAAGTTACAAAAAAGACACACAGACAGGAATAGTGATTCTATTCAGCACAGTTCTTTTCTCAGACATTTAAAGAAATCATAATCTAACACATACCTAGCTAGATTACTTACTAAAGTTCTAAGACTCCGTTCCAGGTCTATCCCCGGCAAAAGCAGCATACAGACAGACCCAGACCCTTTGTTTCTCTCCCTCCTCCCAGCTTTTGAAAGTATCTTGTCTCCTTATTGGTCATTTTGGTCAGGTGCCAGCGAGGTTACCTTTAGCTTCTTAACCCTTTACAGGTGAGAGGATTTTTCCTCTGGCCAGGAGGGATTTTAAAGGGGTTTACCCTTCCCTTTATATTTATGACATGCACAATGGCCAGGTGCTAGGAAAGATTTCCCCAAGAAATCTTGAGTATTCACCATTTAAAAAAAAGTATGTGTACTTAAGATATCTAATCATGCAGCTTAAATCTGCCTGTGAGCAAAAAATCTGGTATCCTGAGTGAGTGTGCGTACAAGTTCACAAGTGCAAAAGTCTTCAGGCAGAACATTGCAGTTGTTCATACATGTTCACTATTTGAAATAGTATGGAGATAAGTTTCTCAAGTCCACTGAATAAAGGGTGAAATTAAGCTTATAATAAGAAATGCTGTAGTGTACTTTTTCCTCTTTTGTTTTATGGTACTACAGTGAGCTAACAAATCAAAACTTTCAACAGATGTATCTGACAATGTAAGCCAGACAAAACGTTTAAAAGTGGTTTACCTTTTCATAGATTCATAGATATTTAGGTCAGAAGGGACCATTATGATCATCTAGTCTGACCTCCTGCACAATGCAGGCCACAGAATTTCACCCACCACTCCTACAAAAAAAACCTCACACCTATATCTGTGCTATTGAAGTCCTCAAATTGTAGTTTAAAGACCTCAAGGAGCAGAGAATCCTCCAGCAAGTGACCCGTGCCCCATGCTACAGAGGAAGGCGAAAAACCTCCAGGGCCTCTTCCAATCTGCCCTGGAGGAAAATTCCTTCCCGACCCCAAATATGGCGATCAGCTAAACCCTGAGCATATGGGCAAGATTCATCAGCCAGATACTACAGAAAATTCTTTCCCAGAAAATTCTTTCCCAGGTAACTTGGATCTTACCCCATCTAAAACCCATCACAGGCCATTGGGCCTATTTACCATGAATATTTAATTACCAAAACCATGTTATCCCATCATACCATCTCCTCCATAAACTTATCGAGTTTAATCTTAAAGCAAGATAGATCTTTTGCCCCCACTACTTCCCTCGGAAGGCTATTCCAAAACTTCACTCCTCTGATGGTTAGAAACCTTCGTCTAATTTCTAATCTAAATTTCCTAGTGGCCAGTTTATATCCATTTGTTCTTGTGTCCACATTGGTACTGAGTTTAAATAATTCCTCTCCCTCTCTGGTATTTATTATTATTTTATTATTGGTGGGCAAGGAAGCATCCACTTAAAGTGAAAATCAGTTCTGTGAATATTTCATCTAGCTGTTCTCACACTTACATTTAAAATACCATCAGATGTGTTGAGTGAGTTGGTAGTTAGATTTAAATTGTCAACTTTTTGTAACTATTTACCTTCAGGACTTTTGTGCTGATTGCTTTATTCAACCTATTTTGGGAAAATGCAAATTTATGTATAATACATACTCCTATGTATATCATAATTATTTTGTTGAAGACTAAACTTTATCTTTATTAACTGGCCTTCTAAAAGATAATCGTGCATGAAACAGGATTGTGTAGTTACACCACTATTGCCACAGTTGATACTGAAATATATTTGTTTTAGTGAGGAAGCATATGGCTTTTTCCTCGCTCGGGAGATGCAGGTTGAAGTGCATACAGAAAGGCTTTCTCTTTTATTGTTCAAAAAAGTAACTTCTAAAGAAAATATGAGAAGTTGATCATTATGATGATCTTAGTGTTCATGTATATATTTTATATATAATAAAGCATAATAAACTCAAGCATAGTTATAAAAATGAAATGAAATCTCCATCAAAATTACATTATGAAACTGAAGGACGAAATTAATACATGAATAGGCTGCGATAACCTAGGCTGAATAATTTAGCATTCCTATAGGTTTTCTTATAATTTTGATGGATAATATTAATGTGTATTTTGAGCTTTTTTTTAGATTTTTATCAATTTATATGTTCTCAGTTGTGAGAAATTACCAGGGCGGGGTCAAACAATTGAGGGTCATATAATAATTGACTAATGTTGAGATTCAAGAAATTAAAGTTTTAACTGTTGAAACACAAATTGTCAACATCACATAGCAAAATAGGGTAAATATCCTTAACTCAAACTCAAATATTTTCTCAAGCAGTATTTATTTCTTTATCTATCAGTAAATTTCTATTATCAGTGGAAATATTTTTGTTGGTCTGTATATGTATAGTGAAATCAAGGTTTATCAACATTTACCAATAAAAATGTAACCATTCCAAGCCTAATTATGTGAGTCTCTGATTACATTATCCCATAACAATTCCCCTACTGCTCTTCCGCAGATTCCTCTCACATTCAGTGCACATGGCTGTTTGATCCCTGTGTTCTAGACAGATCCTGAAAGGGATCTGTCTATCCAACCGAACTCTTCAGAGGGGAAGGGCCAAGAAATTTTTTTAAAAAAATCAGAGGGATCAACTGAATCGGGAGTGGGGAGGTATAAATGAAAAAACAGGAAGGGAGTGTGGTTCAAAGTCAGGCTTCCAAAGGGAGACACTGAGCTGAGAACTCTGGGCAGTCCCATTGCTCCTTGAAAGAGGCCAGGGTGGATGCCACCTAGAGAAACTCTGCTCGGAGACCTGAACAAACTAGTGATCAGAAATAGGCTTCATGGTAAGGGACAAAAAATCCTTCTGTCCTAACTTCCCTTTGATAGATGGCTTTCTTGGCCAGGGCTAGGAGGAAGCTAACAGAGGTTGTAAGATTTTGTGGGGCCATGAATAGGCTGTGAATAAATAAAAAGATGCAGGGAAAAGTGAAGCCAGAACTTCAACAAGAGGTACTAGAGGAGGTAGAAAAGGAGCTGCAACCTGGTGTACTGCAGGTTCAAAGGTGCCAGGGTCTCACTCTCATCACAAAAGGACCAAGTGTTGGGATTCTGTAAGGTATGTCAGCCACACGCCTGGCTGTGAAGAAACTCACAGCTCTGTGAAGGAGAGACCAACATATATCCAGGTGAGGTTGTGAAAACAAGATGGAGTACAGGCTAGTCCCCTGGAGGTTTTTGACTTCTAGGTGGCAAGGAATCTCAAAGGAGACCTCTCAGATGCAGATAGGAACTGCCAGTCATATCTGAGCCCTTTGAGGCAGTGGAAGAAGGCATATTCCAACTGTCTCCTTGCCAGGCCACACGCAATATAAAGGAGCCTCTGCAGAGCCTGAAGTTGGAATACATGGACCTGGCTGCAAATACATACCAGGACCTGTCCCCACTCTTCTAGAGAGAGGCTCAGGACACATGCAGAGACCTTCCCTGGCCAAAAGAATTCCAGGGCTTTCTGGAGGTTGACCAGAGTACCTATAGCTGGCTGGGCTCAGTGTCAAAATTGAGCCAAAGCATGAACAGGACAAGCAATCTATAAATCAGTGTCCTCCCCCAAAAGGAAACTCACCAGAGAAGCCCCACTCATACCCACATCAAGTCAATTTCTTGGCCTTCAATTTGGTCAGTTTTCCAGCAGGAAGGGCTTGATGGTAGAGAGGTAGATGCTCAGATAGAGCAGTGGACATGCTCCCTTTTGGATAATGCAAAGTGCAAATGGGAGGGAGTTCACCTGTCTCCCATCCCTGACCATCAGGTCAGCACTTTTGACCTAGTTGAGTTGGGCAGAGGAGACTGCCAAGTAGTCCTCCACCTGCACCAGGTCCTCTGGGTTCTGGGCCATGAGAAGCACGTTATTAGAATGCACTGACAGGACTACCAGTAAGGCTGGGTCGTTGAGCACCTATTCCATCAGTCACCTGTGTAATAGATAAAGGAAGAGCTCAGTGACAGTGGCATACAACTGGCCAGACAGAAGGCAGCCCTGATGTTCTCCCCAGCCAAAGATGACAGATTTGGTCAAGGCCCAGTTGAGCTTGACCATACATGCTGCAAAGGCATACAGCCTCTGAAATGGGAAGTGAAGTCAAATGCCTGCAAGGTTCCAGTAAGATACCCAAGATCCACCCTGTCCAATGCCTTTTCCTGGCTGAGGGACAAGAAGGTGAGAGACATATATATCATTTCTATATGTTGGATGGAGGAAGTCCCAGACCAGATACATATTATTAAAGATCGTTCAGCCTGTGACAGTGTAGGTCTGTTTTGGATGCATCAAGTCCGCCAGCATAAAATACAGTCACTGTGAGATGGCTTTTGCTACAACCTTATAGTCCATGCTGAGTAGTGATATTGGGCGCCAATAGTGGGTTGCAGAGGTCCCCCATCCTCGCAGAAGGATGAGCATAGCCCACCTGCCTGGTAAGGCAGAGTATCCCGCTCCTCAGGCATTTGGCCTAGAATACGTTGTAGAATTCCATTGTTGGCCTGTTGATGCCTGGAGATTTGTTGGAAGGCTTCTGAGAACTCAGTCAGAGTGAAAGGAAGCTCCGGCCAGTCCTGCTGACCCACACTGACTTGGGAGTTCATCCCACAGGCCCTCACAGGCATCAGCATCGATGCTGGAGAGAAAAGATCAGTGTAGAAAGGCATTTTGCTTTCTTGCATCTGCTCTGAATCCATGAGAGAGGGGTGCTCTTCTCTTCCGGGAGACAAGTGATGTGTTTTTAGCACTGCTTCTCTTCTCTAGGAGTAAAAGAAGTGGGACCTATGATATGTCTCCCAAAGGAGTTGAATATGTGAACCAGTCCATAGGGAGTCCATGGGCTCTGTTGAGTCTGTCATCCTCAGTCAGACACCCAGCATCATCCTCACTCTGACTTCCAGAGAGGGACAACTTCCTTCCATCTCTCCCCATTACCCCACATCAACAGGGAGGCCCAGCACAACATCTCCCAAAATGCATGGTCCACCATATTCCCTGACACAGTTGGAGGGGGTACAGCAGCCCCAAAAGAAAGGGGAAGAGCAGGCACCACAAATACCGCTCCCGGGGTTCACCCCAGATGACAATGGGGGGATTTCCCC
Organism: Eretmochelys imbricata; assembly: GCF_965152235.1. Lineage (NCBI taxonomy): Eukaryota > Metazoa > Chordata > Testudines > Cheloniidae > Eretmochelys > Eretmochelys imbricata. The sequence goes on from NC_135572.1 coordinate 98,520,067, forward strand.
AGGAGAGGAGAAATGAGAGGGTTCCAGCCTTCCAGAGAAAACCTCTCTTGGGAGGCAACACCATTGTGGCAAGCTCACCAGCGCTAATGGGCCCCCCCACCCCACCACTGAGTCCAAGGGGCTCAATACTGGGGGCCAGCACTACCTCAACAGGCCCAGTGACCACCAACCCAGCATTAGCAATCCTCCTGGCAAGCCCTAGGTCTTGAACAGACTGGGTGCCAAACTGCTTCCCCTTAGTGGAGGACACATGAAAAGGCCTGGTTAGTCGATGCCATCCTCGACCACTGCCAGAATGGGCAAAAAAGCCAGCACCATCACATACTGAGCTGGGACCAGGGTCAAAGGGCACTTCCAATGCAAAGACAGAGTAAAGGGCAGAAGGAGAATGGAGCAGAAGGGCCACCAAACTAACATCTGTGCCCAGACTGGCGCCTACAGGGAGATGGTTGTCCCCACCTGCATTAGCTGGTGTCAGACCTGGGATCCTGATTTCTACCCTGCACCCTTGCAAACTGTCTGGAAGGCCCCCACTCAGTCCCCTCCACTGGTGGCCAATGAAAAAATCTAAACCTTGGCACCAACTGCCAGGACAGAATCAAAGGACATGGGGACCCCACCAATAGCCTTCTCCATCTCAGGCTTCTCTGGCTTAGGGGAGATGAGACACAACAATAACATCCGATCTCCTCAGCTGGCTCCACCTGCTGAACTTTCCTGTGGGGCAGTAAAAGCAGCACAGTTTCAACAGCAGCCCGGGCCCCCTCCCTAAAGGTGGTAAAGAGGAGGTCTCCAGACCTAAGGGAAGCAGCTGTATCCCAGTCTGCCTCTGCCCCCTCAGACTGTCTCCTAAGCAGTGCTACTGAGGTCAGTGGGTGAGATGGAATCCACTGGCAAGGGCTGTAAAGCAGGGGCCAACAGCAGCACCTTGGTACTATGTTTCCCCCACTAGAGGTCGCTTTCCCTGACCTGCCACCACCACCTCCACTTCCAAGGATCCCACAAGTTGGTGATGAATGAGGTTCAACTGCTTGGCTGGTTGCAATGGAGTGGCCACCCTTAACACCCCTTCGGGTTCAGAGGGAGTACTCAGGAGAGAGGTTGCCCCAGAGGTTGTATTACAGGTACTCTATCGGTGCCCTTCTGTGACTCAGGTGGGTCTGGTGTCTTCTTAGGCTGGCCCATAGGTTGTCTTCATGTATATGCACCAGATCCTGGCACAGGAAGCACCTTGTCTCTCCTGATGAGTCAGGGACCCTGTAGAGGTGTGACGTTATTGACTTGAACTGGGACCGTATAGAACATTGTTGCAACCAAGGTCTTGTAGTGGCAACAAATCTTGTATAAAGGGTGTCTAAGACAAGGTTAAGGTTGGCTAGTTATGATTATGCTATCTGTTTGCATGTATCATTTTTGTATTTAAAGATATAAGTATTGGCTCTATACTGTCTATAGTTCAAACTTATGCTATGCTTCTGGGTGATACCCCAGACGAGTTGGTGTCAGCTCTGCCTAGCCTGCTTGATGGCCCATTAAGGATCATCAGCTATACAGTTGACCCACTGAGAGAAGGCAGATATGCCTTGTGACTCAGCAAGGCATGCAGGGACATGCCTACGGACAGAACTCTGAGGTTGTTCCATGACATGTGATGGACAGATTGTTTTAGGAACAAAGAAAGCAGAGACCACATGGCAAGAGAATATAAAAGCTGCTGCAGCTCCTCCATCTTGTCTTCAGTCCTGCTTCTTATCTCTGGAGGGACTTTGCTACACTGAAGCTTTGAACCAAGGACTGAAAGACCCATCCCAGCAGTGGATGTACTTCAGAGACTTGATTTGAACCTGCAGTTTATTCCATCACTGCTACAAGCCTGAACCAAGAATTTTGCCATTACTGTATGTAATTCATTCCATTTAACCAATTCTTGCTTTCATCTATATCTTTTTCCTTTTATGAATAAACCTTTAGATTTTAGATTCTAAAGGATTGGCAACAGCGTGATTTGTGGGTAAGATCTGATTTGTATATTGACCGGTGTCTGGGGCTTGGTCCTTTGGGATCGAGAGAACCATTTTTCTTTTAGTGGGGTATGGGTTTTCATAACCATTTGTCCCCATAACAAGTGGCACTGGTGGTGATATTGGGAAACTGGAGTGTCTAAGGGAATTGCTTGTGTGACTTGTGGTTAGCCAGTGGGGTAAAACCAAAGTCCTCCCTGTCTGGCTGGTTTGGTTTGCCTTGGTGTGCATAGAAACCCCAGCCTTGGGCTGTAACTGCCCTGCTTTAAGCAATTTGTCCTGAATTGGCACTCTCAGTTGGGTCCCACCAGAACCAGCATCGTTACAATAGGTTCCCCTGAAATGGCACCTCAAAGAACCCCTCTGCACAATGTTTGTCCTCTGCCACCTGGATGTTAACCTGGCGACATAAACATTGCATCAGGTTCAGGTGCAGGTCCTTACACCCTTAGGAAAGAGCACTGTGGGGGAGATTATCTCCCTAGGGTGGGGGTGGGCAAGAGGGCACCTTGGGGAGAAAGGGCAGCATAGATGTAAGCACCACCCTAATCCCAGGCCCTCCAGTGACTCAAGGGGAACAAAAATGACAGCCACTGAAATCCCCCCGCTTGACCGTCTCCTGCACAAAGGCCTTTGTGACAAGGAAGAAAACCACCTTGGCCATATGTTTTGGAGGTCACCACAATGGCAGAGGCTCCAGCCACCCCTGCCAGCTTCTGCAGATAAATGCCCACATGGGGCAAGACATCCTCAAGGAAACAACTAACCCCGTGCCTCCTAGTGAGACCAGGGAAAGGGTCCTGGCAGTTGTGGATGGAATTAGCAGAGCGGGTTGGCACAATGGCTGCAGCAAACTCCTGTGTGCCCTGAGGAGTACCCCCTTTTCCCCCTGATGCTCGTTGAAGGCCTAGTGGGGGAAGGAGAAACAGAAATACCCCCAGATGCCTTCTTCACAGGGCTATTGCCTTTGCTCTGAAAGAAAGAGAAGAAGCCCTTGCCCTTGATGTGAATGTTTGTAACAGATGATACTTTCCTCAACAGCACCATGCCCAGAGGTGGGGCAATAACAATGGCCTGTGAACCCCCTGCTCCCTTCTCTTCTTCCCTAGGCCCCCCTCCCACTAACTGAGGCCTCTGGGCGAGAAGCTTTGCTGTTGGGGAATTGAGCACCTGCCATGGTGGTGACTGAAAAAAATGGGAGGGTGGTGATAGGGGGGAGAGCCAAAGGAGAAAAAACAGTTAACAAAAAATAAAAGGGAAGGTCATGAGGGGTCCACCTGTCCTGGCTGCACTTTAGTGAAAGGGGAGGCGGGGATCAAACAATATTAAGGGAGGAAAGAGGTGGCGGCAGGAAAGGAAAGGTCCGGGGGATACAATCAGGAGACACGGGAGGGAAGGAAATAATGATAAACAGTGAGGGGGAGGAGGGAACAGGAGGAAACCTGTTCCCCCTAAAGAGGACTCCACGAGCCAGGGTCTGTCAATGCTGAAAATAGGAGTGGAAGGGGCAGGACTCACCAGGGAGCTTGTTTTCCCGAGTGAAAGGGCTTAAGGAAAGAGCAGGAACAAAAAAGGGATGTAAGAGTGAGGACAAACAGACCAAACAAACACAAGAGGGCAAGGGAGAACATCAACCAAACCAGAAAAATGCAAGGGGTAACAAAATGGATAACAGGACTCACGGAAAGCTGGAAATCTGGAAAACACAGAACAAGGCTGCTGCTGTTGCTGGAGTGGAACCCGGGCAGCTGAGGGGAGGTCAGCTGCTGCACCAGCTGCAGCAGAGCAATTCCTCCGCGCCCCCCCTCCCACCCCACCAGGAGTAGAGCAGCTACACATCACTAGCCCTGCCAGCTCTAACAGTATCAATGGCATCTGGCTGGAAGCCACGCACAGGATAAGACATGCTTTAGGAATGAATCAGGGTTGTGTAGAAAAGGAGGCTGTTGTCTAGAGATCCCTCCCTTGTTTGTTGCAGAAGTTAGAAGTTTATAGTGAGCAAGGCAGCAGATTTCAGGAATAGAAAGGAGGATCTTGTTGTTAAGGTATCTGAATACTACTGTAGTCTGGTGAACTGGAGTCTGTCTTTGCCTCTTCCATAGTTCTGGGTAATGCTGGGCAAGCCACTTAACCCAAACTTTTCCGACACAATCACTGTTGTGTGTTCGTTGTTTTCTGGGTGCCCAACTTGAGACCCTGGGATCTGATTTGCAAAAGTGCTAACCCTCCCATTGCAACTGAACTTAGTGGGAGCTGTGCTTGAATATATAAAGTATTATTGAATGCTGATACAGTAGAACCTCAGAGTTACGAACACCAGAATTATGAACGGACCAGTCAAACGCACACCTCATTTGGAACAAGAAGTATACAATCAGGCAGCAGCAGAGATCAAAAAACTAAAAGAAGCAAATACAGTACAGTACTGTGTTAAACGTAAACTACTAATAAAATGAAGGGAAAGCAGCATTTTTCTTCTGCACAGTAAAGTTTCAAAGTTGCATTAAGTCAATGTTCAGCTGTAACTGTTGAAAGAACAACCATAATGTTTTGTTCAGAGTTACGAACAATCACTATTCCTGAGGTGTCTGTAACTGTGAGGTTCTACTGTACTCTGAAAAATCAGGTCCTAGGTATCTCCAAATTGGGCGCTGAAAATGAATGGACACTTTTGATCTTAATCTTTCTCTGCCTTAGTTCCTTATTTGTAAAATGGGGATAATACCACCCCCTAACCTCTCAAGGGTTTTGTGAAAATATTAATTGTTTGAATCACTGGACTTACAGTATGGATGAGAGTTGTGGAAAAGCCCTTGAGAAAATTAATAATTTTGTCCTCACAACATGGTGTGAATAGCATGCAGAAAATAAGGCGTAGGACTTCACTTTGAACAGTGAAGCTAGAACAAAAGAGTGAGTAGCTAGCTGCTCATTAACTGAGCACTGACCATTCTGTGCACTGAATGAGGCAGGGGTCTTGTGGGAAAAAAAGTACATGATCATGTAAGTTAAAGACAGGATTGTAATATTTGTACAAGGGAGCAGAGTAAGGTTCACAGGCAATCTTAATTCTGGCATTTCCTAACTTGTGAGTGCGTGACTTTGCAACCTTAATAATGTTCTCTCAAGGTAAATTTTTCTGTGTTCCTGGCTCTTAAAAAAGGAAAAAATATCATCAACAGCAACAAAACCCAGAAATTCAATCATGTGGCTTCATTTGACACATGCATAATTTGTCAGCAGGGTTGAAACTCTTAATTTCACTGTGCAGAGTTCTGGTACTTGAGCTAATAGAGTAACTGATAGTAGCACTAGGATGTCATCCCCTAGGTAGGTGAACCAGTCCTAAAGGAGTAGGAGACGCACAGTTAGTTAGTGGGTTTCACAGATATTAGAGTCAAGGAATGGTGAGCCTCAGGAATCTTAGGTCCTATTCCAGGCTCTAGAGCGGAATGTGCTCTAGAGCAATGGCTCTCAACCTTTCAACACCCCTTTCAGGAGTCTGATTTGCCTTGCATACCCCCAAGTTTCACCTCACTTAAAAACTACTTGCTTACAAAATCAGACATAAAAATACAAAAGGGTCACAGCACACTATTACTGAAAAATTACTTGTGTTCTCATTTTACCATATAATTATAAAATAAATCAATTGGAATATAAATGTTGTATATTCAGGGTATAGTATACAAAGCAGTAAAAACAAATCATTGATTGACATTTTAGTTTGTACTGACTTCGCTAGTGCATTTTATGTAGCCTGTTGTAAAACTAGGCAAATATCCAGATGAGTTGATGTACCCCCTGGAAGACCTCTGCGTACTTCCAGGGGTACATGTACCCCTGATTGAGAACAGACTCTTCTGTCCCTTCCAAACTTTTTGTCCTAGTCCTGTTTCTTCCCAAACCCCTGGCTCCCATTTTCAGTCTCCTTGCCTAGCCAGTCCTGGTCTCCCCTTCTGAGCTTGCTGTCAGTCCCTGCTCTCAACACCTAGTCCCAATCATCCCCCTCCTGCCCCAGTCTCCTTGTTCAGCCAGCCCCAGTTCCCACCTACTGGCTCCTTGTCCAATTTTTGTTCTCCCCTCCCTTACTGGCTCCCTGTCTCCCATCCCAGGCTCATAGTCCAATCTGTTTCCCCTCCTTGACTCTGTCCCAGTCTCTTTGCCCAACCAACTCTTTGCTCCTCCTGCATCCCAACTCGTTGTTAGATCAGTCTTTCTTCTCCTACCCCAGTTCTCCTCCACTGGTGCCTACTCCCAATATTTTTGTGCATCCTATCCCAGTCTTCCCTGTCCTCCCAATTACTTGTCTGATTTGTGTTCTCCATTCCCATTTCCTCCACTGGCACCCAATGCTTACCTCCCCAACCAACCCCAGCCTCCCCTGTCATGTAGCTGCTAGTCTCCTCGCCCAAGCAGTCCCAGCCTTTCCTCCTCCCCTCCAACTGCCAGTAACAGTTTCTCTCCTCCCCTTTAGTCCTTGTCTCATTAGATTTCTTGTCCCAGTGTACTCCTTTTGTTACCACATTTGTCTGTTTGGCTTTTGTCCCCTCTGTATTTGAATCAGATGGCTTGCCTCTCCATGCTGCCTGGGTGTCAGCAGGGAGGTTATTGAGAGCACAGGAGAAAGAGGCTCTCTGCTCTCACTTCTAGTGCCTGGACCCCCACCCCAGCCTAGAGTTGCTGGGAGTGGCAATTACTTGGAGAGTCCTTTTGAATCCTGGTAGCCCTGAACATACTTAATTGCTCTGAGGGAATAATGCGTGAACAGTCTGGTTGCATGTAAGAACAGTGAGGGGATGGAGTATGATTAGTGAGGGCAGAATCTTAGGATATTTTAGTTGTTAAGTTCTAGCAAGCCTCTACTTAGCTGTGTGAATTGTAGTTTTTAGAAGGATTTATGTTTTTTCTCTTTCCATAGTTTAATGGAAGAGGGAAGGCATACCTCTTTCAAGGGCTTGGCTGTATTCAGATATGAGCTGCTGTCACCTTTCACAGGCACAACACCTTATGGTGTGGCCTTACTGGCATCTTCAGCTTCATGCTCAATAAGTATGCAGTGTGCTAGTGTATATGCAGAAGGGTTGTAAAAATTCTTCAACTTTATGGCTATTTCTTTTGTCTGTGGTGGGAAATTCTTATCACATCTTAAAGAGAGTTTTTGTCTTTTATTCAGTTCAATTTAATTTTTGGTTCCCTCGGGATTTAATAGAAACTGAAATTCTGTTTTCAGATGAGTCCCAACACTGTATGTCCAGTGTAAGAGTATTTTGATTCTTAAAATAGTCTTTTTAAACTCGAGTACGTATTAAAAGCTCTCAAAACTAGAGACTGTCATACAAAACCAACCTTCCAACAAACTTCCACATGGCTGGACTTTACAAAAACAAGACAAGCTATTTACAACACACACTTCAGTTCTCTACAGAGGAGGAAGGACCGTAAACTATCTAAATTCCTACATGCTACAGGGGGCTACAACAGTGGTACCCTCAACTCACCTAACAATATTGTTAATCTATCCAACCACACACTTAGCCTGGTGAAAGAGTCTGTCCTATCTCGGGGACTCTCTTTCTGTCCCACCACCCCCACAAACATGATACAGTTCTGCAGTGATCTGGAAACCTACTTTCGTCATCTTCGACTCAAGGAATATTTTCAACGCACCGCTGAACAGTGCACTGACCCACAGGAACCCTCCTACCAACACTACAAAAAGAAGAATTCTGCGTGGACTGCTCCTGACAGTCGAAATGACAGACTGGACTTCCACATAGAGTGTTTCTGCAGACGTGCACAGGCTGAAATTGTGAACAAACAGCATCGCTTGCCCCATAACCTCAGCTGTACAGAACGCAACCCATCCTCAGCCTCAGAAACAACTCTGACATTATAATCAAAGGGGCTGACAAAGGAGGTGTTGTAGTCATAATGAACAGGTCGGATTATGAACAGGAGGCTGCCAGGCAACTCTCCAACACCACACTCTACAGGCCACTATCCTCTGATCCCACTGAGGAGTACCAAAAGAAAGTACACCATCTGCTCAAGAAACTCCCTGAAAAAGCACAAGAACAAATCTGCACAGACACACACCCAGAGCCCCGACCAGGGGTATTTTATCTGCTCCCCCAGATCCATAAACCTGGAAATCCTGGATGCCCCACCATCTCAGGCATTGGCACTCTTACAGCAGGATTATCTGACTATTTAGACTCTCTCCTCAAACCCTATGCTACCAGCACTCCTCGCTATCTTCGAGATCTCACCGACTTCCTGAGGAAACTACAGTGCATTGGTGATCTTCCTGAAAACACCATCCTGGTCACCATGGATGTAGAAGCTCTTTACACCAATATTCCACATGAGGATGGACTACAAGCTGTCAAGAACAGTATCCCTGATGAGGCCACGGCACACGTGGTGGCTGAGCTTTGTGACTTTGTCCTCACCCACAACCATTTCAGATTTGGGGACAACTTATACTTTCAAGTCAGTGGTATTGCTATGGGTACCCACATGGCCCCACAATATGCCAACATTTTTATGGCTGACTTAGAACAATGCTTCCTCAGCTCTCGTCCCCTAGCGCCCCTCCTCTACTTGTGCTACATTGATAACATCTTCATCATATGGACCCGCGGGAAGGAGGCTCTTGAAGAATTCCACCTGGTTTTCAACAATTTCCACCCCACCATCAACCTCAGCCTGGACCAGTCCACACGAGATCCACTTCCTGGACACTACGGTGCAAATAAGTAATGGTCCACCTTACTTATTTGTTTATAGGGTGGTCCAATAAACACCACCCTATACCGGAAACCTACTGACCGCTATACTTACCTAAATGGCTCCAGCTTCCATCCAGGGCACATCACACGATCCATTGTCTATAGCCAAGCACTAAGATACAACTGAATTTGTATCTTATCCCTCAGACAGAGACAAGCACCTACAAGATCATTATCAAGCATTCTTAAAACTACAATACCCACCTGGGGAATTGAGGAAACATATTGACAGAGCAAGATAGGTATCCAGAAATCACCTACTACAGGACAGGCCCCACAAGGAAAATAACAGAACAGCACTGGCCATCAAATACAGCCCCAAGTTAAAACCTCTCCAGCACATTATCAGCGATCTAATCCTATCCTGGAAAACGATCCCTCACTCTCACAGATCTTGGGAGGCAGGCCAGTCCTCGTTACAGACAGCCCCCTCAACCTGAAGCAAATACTCACCAGCAACTCCACACCACACCACAGAAACACTAACCCAGGAAGCAATCCCTGTAGCAAACCTTGTTGACTACTCTGTCCCCATATCTACTCTAGCGACACCATCAGAGGACCCAACCACACGATCAGAGGCTCATTCACCTGCATGTCTACTAATGTTATATATGCCATCATGTGCCAGCAATGCCCCATTGCCATGTACGTTGGCCAAACCAGACAGTCCCTATGTAAAAGAATAAATGGACACAAATCGAACATCAAGAATGGTAACACACAAAAGCCAGTGGGAGAACACTTGAATCTTCCTGGACATGCTATAACAGATTTGAAAGTAGCTATACTTGAACAAAAAAACTTCAGAAACAGACTTCAAAGAGAAACAGCAGAACTAAAATTCATTTGCAAATTTAACACCATTAGTTTGGGCTTGAATAGGGACTGGAAGTAGCTGGCTCATTACAGAAGCAGCTTTGCCTCTCCTGGAATTGACACCTCCTCATCATTATTGGGAGTGGACTACATCCACCCTGATCAAATTGGCCCTGTCAACACTGGTTCTCCACTTGTGAGGTAACTCCCTTCCCTTCATGTGTCATTATGTAATACTTGCATCTGTAATTTTCACTCCATGCATCTGAAGAAGTGGTGTTTTACCGACAAAAGCTATGCCCAAATAAAGCTGTTAAACAAGGTGCCACCAGATTCCTTGTTGTTTTTGTGGATACAGACTAACACGGCTACCCCCTGATACTTATTAAAGAAAGTCTTTTAAAGTTAAATAAAATCAAAGAAGGTATTGTATTTTCTTATCTGTCTATGTAGAGCTTTTTCTGATCTTTCTAAGTTAGGAGTTGGTTAAGCATTGTAAAATGACATACAAATATTTTATACTCAAATAGCTTTGTATATTAATAATGAGTTATAACATCAAATGTCCTTGCATATTTGAACATAAAAATATTTCATTATTCACATAATGATGGTATCAGGAAGTTATTCTGTATAAGCTTGCATTTAGACACAAAACATTTGCAAATAAACATTTTAAAAGAAGCTTATGCCAATTTAGGCATTTGAGGAACAGCAAAGATTATCACTTTTAAGAGAAAACATGAGTTAGAAGTGATTATCTTCTGTAAAACATTTTGAACAGAAATGTTCTCAAAGTTTATGGAATTAAAATTTTAGAGTCTTAATGAAAGAAATCCATTTCCATAATTTCTAGTAATCTTTGGAGGTTTCAAATAAGATTTTTTTCTTTATAAAGAGGCTGCATAAAGAGACCCATTTTTATGACTGATTTCATAGCTCTGATAATGCATACTAAATATTGCTTCTTTTTGAAACATACTGAATAAAGAACATCCTCACGCTGTTTTATTCAACCAGGTCACTTTTTAAAATATGAGTATCTTGAGAAGTTTGTTTGCATGAGATAAAGGTCATATGTATACCAAATTGGTGTCTTGTACATGGGGAAGGGGTCTTTCTTTGGAAAGGCAGTCTTGTTGGTTAGTTGCCTTTTGACAAACTGGTTTTTAGATTTACAACGTACTATTTGTAATACATTTACAATTTTCATTTAAAACTCCTATCAAATATTCTATAAGAGCAAAATAACAATAACTTTTTTATTTCCATCTTTCAAAACAATAGCATAAAATAAAATAGTGTAGGATGTTAAAGCAAAATAGAAGTTATGAAGATGCATTACAGAGTCGGTGTGAACATGGTGGAGGTTACGTCATTCTCAGAGACACTCAGGATATGTCTGCACTGCAGTAAAACACCTGTGGCTGGTCCATGTCAGCTGACTTGGGGTTGGGTTGTGGGACTATAAAATTTCAGTGTAGACATTTGAGCTCGGACTGAAGCCTGGTCTCTGAAACTCCATTGCATTTTATAGCTCTGTAGTCTGCAAGCCCAAGTCAGCTGACAAGGGCCAGCTGCGGGTGTTTTATTGCAGTGTAGACATACTCTCTGTTTCTGTCAGAAAGCAGAGATTTCCTATGAGTTGCCTTCATTAGCTCACACCTCCCTCTAGTCTGTAGTTTTATAACACCCAGTGAATAGTCTCAGTGCCTTCCTCTGCTCTGAAGTTCTCCCAAATGACTTGATTTTTGTTGGTTAGTTTTCACTACTGCCCTTGGGGTTCTAGAACAGCAGTGGTGAAACTGAAAGACTCGAGTCAGTTTTCATTCTCCTGCACCTTGGAAAAACTCTGAGCAGTACTAAAGCTATCTTTCAATTTTCCATTACTTTTGTCTTTGATAGAGGAAAATTTGTCATGCATATCAGGTGGATGGCTCAGGCTATTGTAATGCTTTCCAATCTATGTAATGTTTTATCCATGTTCACTTTTAAATAAATTATATTTGGCATAAAGTTTTAAATTAATAAAATAAAATATCCTTATGTTAATTAAATAACTCTGGAGTGCATCATATATTTTGTGAACCTAAAATTTTAAAAAGGGATAAAAGAGGTATAATTAGTGGATATCTTTGATAAAGGAGTTAATTGTCTTTTTATGCTAAAACAAAATATATATTTTAGTTCTGCCAACTTGTAGTATTTTCAGATTATTTGAATGTAGTTTTGGGAAATGAAATATAAGAATGTAAGTGAATATATTGCAAAGTAGGAGGATTAATAGAGCTAAAAACAATATAAAATATTTGGACTGTTAGTTTACAATATTTTCAAAGGCCAACACATTGGAGGAATACAAAATTAAATGTATATTATTCTGGGAGAAGCTGATTATAAAACAGTTTTAAATTTGTATTAAAAACAAGAGATGACTATTTAATTTTCAGCACAGATTACTCTCAAGATCAGGAGTGGGATATAAATTCCTTTTCAAAGCAGCATGCTAAACGTAAAACAGAGGATGTAGATATTATACATACTTTGGAAAGACATCAAAGTTTTGGTCAATACTATCAAATGTATGCAAAATTTTCTAGATATGTTTGTTTTATTTCAACCAGTTGTGTGCAATTAGGTGATATAGGAGGTTGTTGCCATGCTAGATAAAATCCCAAGGTCCATGTAGCTCAGTACCCTGTCTCTGGCAGTGGCCAGTATCAGATTCTTCAGAGGAAGGTGTTAGAACTTCAGTAGACTGATGTGGGATAATCTGCCCCCAGATTAGAACTCATCCTGATCTCTAGTAAAGGTTGGTTAGGAATGTGGTTAACATCTCTGCCAATATTTTTATAATCATAAATTAAGGTAACTCATCGTTTTCTTGATATCCATATAAATATCCCCAATCCCTTTTTGAACCCTGCTGAGTTCTTGGCCTCAATAACTTCCTGTGACAGTGACTTCCACTGTCTCATTACATACGGTGTGGAAAAAGTATTTATTTTTATCAATTTGAATTAGCCAACTTTAATTTGATTTAATATTCCCTTGCTTCCAATGTTGAGACTGAAAAAACGGAAGTTCCTATTCAACCTTCTCTGTGACATTCCTTGTTATATATACTTTTATCATGTTCCCTCTTGATTGTTTCCTTTCCAGGCTTTTCATGAGTCTTTCTGTGCCCTTGATCATTCTCATTGCTTTCTTCGAACCCCTTCCAATAATCCAATATCTTTTTTGAGATGAGGTGACACAGTATTTCAGATGAGTCTGCGCCATTGGCTGATTTAATGGCATATTTTTTGTATCCTTCTCCATCCCGTTCCTTATGCATCCTTGCATCTTGTTTGCTTTTTTTTTTTTTTTACTGTAGCTGCACATTGATTAGCAGTCTTCATTGAGTTGTTTACAATATTTGCTCTCTTTTCTAATTTGATACCATTAATTCAGAAAACTTGTAAGGTGTATGAGTAGTTTAAAAGTTTTCCTTAACAGAAGTTGGTCCAATAAAAGATACTGCCTCTCCCACCTTGTTTCTCTAATATCTTGGGACCAGCATAGCTACAGCACCGTTGCATGTATCCCAGCAGAACATTTATCAACTCACAGGATATTCAGGGTCAATTAAGGTGAGCCCTGATCTATATTTAAGATCTAATTCCATACAATCATAGAATCATAGGACTGGAAGGGACCTCGAGAGGTCATCTAGTCCAGTCCTCTGCACTCATGGTAGGACTAAGTATTCTCTAGACAATCCCTAACTGGTGTTTGTCTAACCTGCTCTTAAAAATCTCCAAGGATGAAGATTCCACAACCTCCCTAGGCAGTTATTCCAGTGCTTAACCACTCTAACAGGAATATTTCGTAATGTCCAATTTAAACCTCCCTTGCTGCAATTTAAGCCCATTGCTTCTTGTCCTATCCTCGGAGATTAAGAAGAACACTTTTTCTCCCTCTTCCTTTGATATAATGTATACATTTGTGGTATAAATGTTACGTTAGTGTTAATAATGCAGTTCATGTATGTGTAATTTTGTTTTATATTATGTAGATGTTACGCTCTCTAGGATAAAAATGAAATATTTTTATAAAGGAAAACATAACGATACTGTTATAATAATTAACAGACCTAAACTACATGCAGCATATAACTTCATTTGTAGTTTTTGATTTTGCTGCATAGTTGGGTAACTCCACTGGCAGTTAGAAAGGCATCCACCACTTCCCCTCTCCCCCCACCTCTCAGCAATACCTGCTGTTGCAGGGGAAAGAGTGGCTAAATGGGTTTTCAAACTTGTGGTACTTACAGACTGTGATGGGAAACTATCGATTTACTTTACCAAACCAACTGTTTACTTATTTTGGTTTCATCATTATTTAGCATATGTTGGAGTTTTGTCTAGGCATATTGCTTGCCTTAAATTGGCCATTACATCTTTTGTTTGTTGGCATTCAGAAAGTATCAATTCTTTTGTACAATGGAGGAGGTAAAGATGCAAACACTTTTCAAAAACCTTATTGTAGATCTTTTGTCTGCAGTTGTCTTCACCACTCCTTCAAGATATCTGCAGAAGGATTGCAGTCCAAAGTGCATGTATGTAGATTTGTACAAACTGTAATAACACCTATCCAAAGGTATGGCACACCTGACTTTTTTAAAAAATACAAAACCTCCCTGTCATTTTCCCCAGATCAAGTTAAATACACAATGAAAACATATATATGATTGAAAGTAATTGTCCCCACACAGTCTCATACATAGCTCCATTCAATATGCATTTCTTCAAGAGCTAGGAAGCAATAGTGAGTATTTCGGTGTGCCTTGAGGCTAACAAGCTCAGGCTGTTATGGACCCTGAAAGTTGGAGGCTTACTAGACAGCTCACTTTCCTGGTTAGCCCCCTTCTCCTAAAGTTTGTTTTCTGTTGTTTCTTGTGCCTCAGGACCCCATTTGCCAACATGCAGCATCTGTGTTTCCATCAGGAATGGGCTAATCTGGCCCTTCCAGTTACCTTTTACACAAGCATATGCATTTGCTTGTGTAAATATGGTAAAAGGACTTGACCCTGTGTGGAGCTATATGATTTAGGGTGTGTTCAGGGTGAATGCACTGTCATTTTTTTATGGAGAGGAAGTAGTCCCTCTCTCTGAGAAAATGAGAGGAGGTAGCCTCTCCTCTCAGAGGGAGGGAAAGTGATAGCTGGAGGAGAAGAGGGGGAGGCAGGCAGTGTGGCACCTAAGAGAGAGGGATGGGGGTAAACTGAGAGAAATGGGGAGGGAGAGAGGGATGGAGGGAAACCAGTACTCGGAGAAACTAAGAGTAAATGGAGAGACTGAGAAGGACATACAGGTGAGTGTCCCTTTAGTTTAAGGCTGGGTGATCAAGTCAGTCCATGTTTGATGGCATATTCCCAAGCATCTGTTCGTTTGTTCCTGAGCTTTGGTTCTCCGATTATTGATCCTTGTGGTCCCGGCAATCTGGAACAGGAATCATAGAATCATAGAATATCAGGGTTGGAAGGGACCTCATGAAGTCATCTAGTCCAACCCCCTGCTCGAAAGCAGGACCAATCCCCAATTAAATCATCCCAGCCAGGGCTTTGTCAAGCCTGACCTTAAAAACTTCTAAGGAAGGAGATTCTACCACCTCCCTAGGTAACACATTCCAGTGTTTCACCACCCTCCTAGTGAAAAAGTTTTTCCTAATATCCAACCTAAACCTCCCCCACTGCAACTTGAGACCATTACTCCTTGTCCTGTCCTCTTCTACTACTGAGAATAGTCTAGAACCATCCTCTCTGGAACCACCTCTCAGGTAGTTGAAAGCAGCTATCAAATCCCCCCTCATTCTTCTCTTCTGCAGACTAAACAATCCCAGTTCCCTCAGCCTCTCCTCATAAGTCATGTGTTCCAGTCGCCTAATCATTTTTGTTGCCCTTCGCTGGACTCTTTCCAATTTATCCACATCCTTCTTGTAGTGTGGGGCCCAAAACTGGACACAGTACTCCAGATGAGGCCTCACCAATGTCGAATAGAGGGGGACGATCACGTCCCTCGATCTGCTCGCTATGCCCCTACTTATACATCCCAAAATGCCATTGGCCTTCTTGGCAACAAGGGCACACTGCTGACTCATATCCAGCTTCTCGTCCACTGTCACCCCTAGGTCCTTTTCCGCAGAACTGCTGCCGAGCCATTCGGTCCCTAGTCTGTAGCTGTGCATTGGGTTCTTCCGTCCTAAGTGCAGGACCCTGCACTTATCCTTATTGAACCTCATCAGATTTCTTTTGGCCCAATCCTCCAATTTGTCTTGGTCCCTCCGTATCCTATCCCTGCCCTCCAGCGTATCTACCACTCCTCCCAGTTTAGTATCATCCGCAAATTTGCTAAGAGTGCAATCCACACCATCCTCCAGATCATTTATGAAGATATTGAACAAAACCGGCCCCACGACAGACCCCTGGGGCACTCCACTTGACACCGGCTGCCAACTAGACATGGAGCCATTGATCACTACCCGTTGAGCCCGACAATCTAGCCAACTTTCTACCCACCTTATAGTGCATTCATCCAGCCCATACTTCTTTAACTTGCTGACAAGAATACTGTGGGAGACCGTGTCAAAAGCTTTGCTAAAGTCAAGAAACAATACATCCACTGCTTTCCCTTCATCCACAGAACCGATAATCTCATCGTAGAAGGCGATTAGATTAGTCAGGCGTGACCTTCCCTTGGTGAATCCATGCTGACTGTTCCTGATCACTTTCCTCTCATGCAAGTGCTTCAGGATTGATTCTTTGAGGACCCGCTCCATGATTTTTCCGGGGACTGAGGTGAGGCTGACTGGCCTATAGTTCCCAGGATCCTCCTTCTTCCCTTTTTTAAAGTTTGGCACTACATTAGCCTTTTTCCAGTCATCCGGGACTTCCCCCGTTGGCCACGAGTTTTCAAAGATAATGGCCAATGGCTCTGCAATCACAGCGGCCAATTCCTTTAGCACTCTCGGATGCAACTCGTCCGGCCCCATGGACTTGTCCACGTCCAGCTTTTCTAAATAGTCCCTAACCACCTCTTTCTCCACAGAGAGCTGGCCATCTATTCCCCATGTTGTGATGCCCAGCGCAGCAGTCTGGGAGCTGACCTTGTTCGTGAAGACAGAGGCAAAAAAAGCATTGAGTACATTAGCTTTTTCCACATCCTCTATCACTAGGTTGCCTCCCTCATTCATTAAGGGGCCCACACTTTCCTTGTGGAGAACCAAAAGACCTTCAGATTCCATAGATCTGGTCTTGTGTTCACCTGTGCAAAATGGCACCACTGGAGTCGAGTCCATCTCTTCAGGAAGTTATGAGGCTCAAAGACTGACTTGAGTGTTAGACAGTACTCCGTGAAATATATCTGGGGGCAGGGGAAACTTGAACTATCTGATAATAACCCCCTATAAAATAATGTTCTGTGCATGCAGAGATAGACATATCTATATTTCTTTATTTATAGGGTTATATTTAATTAAGTACACGTTGTAGTAAGTTAGTGTGTGTGGGTATTGTGGAATCATAATACATTTTTTTATTTATATATATTCTTGATTTATTTAATGTTGTGTAGATAGGTAGAATCATGTTCTGTTTGTTCCAGTTAAATAAAATCCCTGTTGTTTTATGTTTTTTTTGACAACCAGTCGTATTATGTTGTCTACCATTAAATAACCTTTATCATGGTGTAACAGCCTCCCAGCTCTCACCTGTCATGTAAACTATACCACCACTGTGACAGACAAATACTAAATCTTTGGTGGTGGTTTTGGGATGGAAACGATACTCAAGTGTATTTCAAATTATAACACAATGACCCTACTCGAAGAGGTCTGTTTATACTTGCTTGTCCTCCTTCTAGTTTACTGGGAAGGGTGGAATAAAGAACACTGCAATAATTAAAATAAAAGGGAGAGAGAAAACAAAAGACTTAATTAACTTGCACTCCTTTCAGATAATGTTCACTCCTGCATTTGTACCACACAAAACAGAATAGTTCAGAACACTATGATGGTGGGGAAAATACCCCCAAGAAAATTTCTTAAAGAAACAGTCCCTCCTGTCACATAGAGGATCAAGAGTCAGGAAATATAGGTTCTCTTCTTTGGGATTGTGGCCAAATCACTTGGGTCCTCATTTTCAGAGATGCTGGAGCATCAGTAAATGCAGTTGAAGTAATTGGGAACTTTTAGTTATGAAAAACTCACCCTGAACCTTGTATGTGTCCCAGTTTCCCCATCTGTAAAATGGGAAGAATAATATTCTATCTTGGAGAGCTGTGTCTAGGTCTAGGACTTATTTTTATTTTTGCCTCCTTTGTTTAATACAAAAAGTGGTTTTTTAAAGCTGTTTGTTAAAGATAGGAGAATACACATTTATTCATGGTACAGCGTTGGTCTGGGAGGCTGGTGTTTGCTGACAGGCAGGCTGCTGGGTTCAGAGTTGCTGTGGCTATACTATAGTATACTATACTATGGTTCTCAACCTATTTACTGTTGTGGGCAACATAGGTATCTCTCTGTTATGTGGACCACATCCACACAATATATATGCTACCTTTATGGCCCTGAGGATGTTACATGGGCTGAAAGCTGTGTGCTGATTGGGCCACAAGCAGCCCGCAGGTTGAGAACCATTAGGGAGACACTTAGGATGTGACCTGCATGCTGGCAGGCTGATTGTGATTGACCCAAGTTGGAAGCTATAATAGGAAAACATTCTGAGGCACCCAAGGTTGCAGGGCAGGGGTGACAAAACACCTCATTGGTCTGGATTGCACCAAGAATGTTATACTAGTTAAAGCTCAAGTGTTCACAAAATGCAAGCAAAATAGTGATCATGATAAAATCTTAACTGGATTTGGATGGAGTGATATTTGAGGACCTCTTTTTTAAAAAAAATTACTCTGGATAGGTGCTAATTTTCTTCGTGTGTGTGTTTAATAAAATCTGCTTTTATGTTGAGGTAATCTAACTTGCGTTTCTCATATTATTAATTGGCTCAGTCTCTATCATGTGCTTTGGAGAGTGACTAAACTCTTATTAGGAATGCAGTGTGTAACTGCTTGAGTATTAAGTGTCTATTGAAGGGTCACATTGTGGGCATAGGGAACACCAAACATGTTTTGGAGCCAAAGAAAATGTTTGACAAACCACCATGCTTTACCCATCTCTGGCTCTAACCTGTGCTATTAGCCCTTCCTTCCTTTACTTTTGTGAGCATTAAATTCATCCACACACAAAAAAATCATTTTTAATTGATAAGCATCTAACAAATACTTTTAATCTCTGAATCACAGTATGACTGAGGTTTATAATGGAAATGCTCATGAATCCAGCTTTAAGAGCAGAATATTGAATGGTGAAACTCTATTAATGCAGCATAAACGTTTTTTCTGTGGACAGAAGAAGCATCCAAAATACAGATTTGGTTACCTATACATCACAAAGAAACTAACCTAGTGATGAGGCAGTGAGTAGTTTCTGTTTGGTTAATCTGTGGAAGATAAGAATATGTTTCTGTTATATGAAGGTGCAACACAGCTATTGCAGAGATGGTATAAAAGCCTCAGCAAGGGTTTTAACAATTCCCAGGTTATAGATCCTCATGCTGGTGCTTTTGATTTTTGCAGTTGAAAGGTGAATGACAGCGTTTCCGACAATGTGCTATGCTCTTTATTCTCTCTGCACTGAAGATTAATAGATAGGGAATTAAAGGTATTAGTGAATATCAGAGATAAAATAGCTACAGATAGGGCTCTAGGATGACAAGCTGATAATGAGCTCTGTAAAGGCAAACATGAGTACCAAGGTTTTCTGAAGCAAATCTGCCTGCTGAAATAGTATGTTAATTGGACTTTGTGTTTAAAAAAAATTGCCTTGCTTAAGTTTGAGCATTTTTCTCTCATTGTACTTTGAGCTTAAATGGGAACTCATTATTCAGGCTTAACAGCTAGTAATTACATTGATGGCTGTAAGTGTTACTGAATCAGAGGCAGAACACTCAAAATGAATTTATTTACATAGATATGTGTTAGTGAATTTTACATGAATAATTATGCAGTTTAAATCATAGGCTATTAAAAGGTCTTTATGTCATCAATAACTAGGATTCTCCTCATCCCTCTAAGTGATGTTTTATACTATTCTCTTTCTTTCATTTATATTGGAACAAGCTTAATTTGGCAATGTTTAATGATAAAACTATCTAGCTTTAGCAAAGTGCCTTTTTTAACAGCTTGTGCATAAATATTTTGGTGGCTAATGATTTTAAGTTTTCTAATCAGAAAGATATATTAAATCTCCATTCTGAGAAACTGCAAAGTTACTTGTGTTGTGTCTAACATTTTAGAAGTGAATGCATTGTAAAATGCTTTATATTTATTAATGTCCACTATGGCCGCATTTGTGTCAGTTACGATTCATAATATAGATAGCATGAATGCATGCTTATTCTTTACTGGCTAATCCTCAGAAAAAGCTAATCATCATAAACATGTAACTAGTCGACCAATAAAGTCTCTTTCCATTCCTCATCCCCATGGCAGACTATTTTTGTTAAAGGGCTGCAGCCACAGTTAACTAAGTTATACATTCTAACAAATAGCCTTGATTAATGTGGCATATACAGGGCAATAAGAATGTTAGTGTATTAGCTGATGAAGTAATAATTGAAAATGCTGGATTTATTTTAAACTATGCTCTTGTTCAGCTGATTATCCTACTTAAATGTTGCCTTTTTAAAAAAATAATCATAGTATTTTCCAGTAACAAACTACTACAACCAGGTAACCACAATAACTTTGTTCAGGTGATATGGAATATTTACAGGTTTCATAAAATACTACAGATCCTCCATGTAGTGAACATGAAATGACCTGTTGCATATTAAATACTGTAGCAGTGAATGTATGAGACCTATTTGAAGTTGGGATTTGGTTTCTTTGTGGGATGAGCTAACCCATGATGATAGCATTTGTCATTGGAACTAGATTCTATTTCTCGTATATGTGGTGTGTCTTTATAACTTCTCTCTGTCTTCTCACCCCTTCCACTGCATGTGCAAGTGCTGCAGCAGATTTTTATTTTTGAGATTGAAACCTGGTTCACTGTTAGTAAATACTAACCCATTTAGTCCTCTTTTCCTTTTTGCATGTTAAATTCATTCATATATTAACTATTCTCCCAAAATCTTTACGGTATTAGCAAAGAGAATGTTTTAAATTCTAAAACCCAGAGCATTGGTATTTAACCTATGAGTGACCTGTATTCAGAAATTTCATATGATTAGTGTTGGGCTGTATCTAATTATCCTCAGAATCTTCAAGTCTGTAGGAATCCAGAGGTTCCAGGGAAAAGATCCCCTCAAACTACTAAGGGTTTGTCTACATTTACAGCTGTGCAACTGCAGTAGTGCAGCTGCGCCACTGTAGCATTTAGTGAAGACACTACCTTTGCCAGTAGGAGAGCTTCTCCTGTCAGCGTATGTATTCCACCTTCCTGAATGGTGATAGCTATGTCAATGGGAGAAGCCCTCCCATGACATAGAACTGTCTATATCGGGAGTGTAGATTTTCCACACTTCTGAGTGACAGTTATACCATCACTCAGGTGTATGGATTTTCCATACATCTGAGCGACATAGTTTGTATTTTGACAGGTTTCAGAGTGGTAGCCGTGTTAGTCTGTATCAGCAAAAACAACGAGGAGTACTTGTGGCACCTTAGAGACTAACAGATTTTTTTGGGCATGAGCTTTCATGGGCTAAAATCCACTTATGCCCTGTAGAGAGGCTAGCCGGGGCTCAGTTCTCTCCTGGGCGGCAGGGAACCACACCACCTCACTCCCTTTGGGAATAGCTCTTGTGGGGAATTGGTCCGGTCGCGGGAGTCTTCCTCTCTGGCCTTGGTGCAGGTACAAATAAACAGTGAGCCCAGGCCCTGGGTCAGGGCGGGGCACTGGTGAATCAGATGCTCAGGCAGGGGCTGAACGACAACAGTATGCTAACACTCCCAGGACCTAGGTCAGGGCGGGGCAATGGTGAGTCAGGTGCTCAGGACCTCAGGCAGGGGCTGAGCAACAACAGTATATAGTAACAAGCCCAGGCCCTAGGTCAGGGTGGGGCAGTGGTGAGTCAGGCCCTCAGGCAGGGGCTGGGCAGAAACAGTTTATAATAACAGGCCCAGGCCCTAGGTTCCAAAGGGCCTGGGAGAGGGGGAGACTGCCACCCACGAGTTGGGTGGCGGGGGGGCGCAGGCCCTCCCACTCCTCTGCGTCCCAGCCTGGGGCCCTAGCAGCAGCAGAAGACCTGCTGCTGAGTCAGTGGGGATCCTGGCTGCCACACACTGACATGGGTTCTGGCAGTGCTGCAGCCAGACTAGGGTCGGCTGCCCCCGGGCTACTTCCAGACTCCTGCTCTTGAGGTTCCTGGGTCAGGGTGGTGTCCTCAGGGGGGTCCAGCATCATGGGTTCCTCGGGATAGCTGGCCAGGGGTAGATTTGGCAACTCCTCCGGGTAGCTGGCACGGGGCAGGCTGGGCCAGTCCTCAGGTCTTCCGCAGGCTGCTGGGCTTTCCCACTCGTGAGCTAGGCCGGAGGCGTCTGGCTTCCCTGGTGGCTGCTTCCACCGTGAGCCCTGAGGTCGGGGCTTTATACTTCTGGGGGCAGTGCCTGACCCTCTGGGGGGTGGGCTCAGTTCCCTGGCTCCGCCCACTCTGGTGTCTGGAGGGACTTCTCTCTCTCTGGGACGGCAGGGAACCACACGCCTCACTACATGCCCAAATTGTTAGTCTCTGAGGTGCCACTAGTACTCCTCATTGTTTTTATAGTGTAGTGTAGACCAGGCTTAAAAATGTCCACAGAAGTATAAACAAAACTGGGCAATTGGTAAGGGATACTTGTTATGGCAAATGTCTTCTGTAATGGACAGGGTGGTAGATAAGGGATAATTGTTAGTACAGGTGGGTTCTGTAATGGATGAAACAATTCCCCATTGAAAACTGGTTATAACTAATTAAGAATTGTTGTTTTTACAGTTGTTAGTAATAATGACTGGGGTAGAAATTCCAATTTGAAAAACATAAAAATCCATCAGTAATTAGGAAAATAGAACACCCTATAAAAGGACAGAAGTTATGGGAATTAGGTGAGGAATGAAAATTGCTGGCATCCCACCGGTTAGAGGGGGGAGAGACAGAGGCCAGCTCTTTGCTTTATAGCATGGGTGCAAATGTATCTGTTCTTTCTGTAATCTGTAGAGTGCTGTATTAATTTTTGATTAAATAATTCCATTTGAACTAGTTATTTGATAATCTCAAATTGTGACTACATTTGAATATGCAACAACTGTTACTTCAGTGATATTTCCACCCTTCTCTATTGTAGACTTTTAGGGAAAACTCTGGTCTACCATTAAGCTTGCCTATTTGCATTGCATGTGCACTATATGCATCTGAACATCAAAAATATTTTTTAGAGTTAAAAGAGAATAAATTACTGCATTTACAGTCTGACGTTTTGTCAATCAGTTACTAATTGATAGTTTAAAAAATCCAGTGTGTAATTAAAAAAACTATGAATTTTTAAAGAAATGATAGTGAATAACTGACTTTCACCTATTGATGACACATTATTGAATTGGCATCTTTTGGGGGGCATCTTGTATAGAAACTATTTATTTCAAAAGTATGGGGCAAAATCCACACAGTCATGAATCACTGTCTGTAGTTACTGTAAATAGCCACCAGGTGGTGCAAGGAGATGAATTGCAGTCTGAGTGTGTACGCCCTTCTGTCATGACTCAAGGAGAGGCAAGGTGGGTGAGATAATATCTTTTATTAGTCCAACTTCTGTTGGTGAGAGATTCAAGCTACACAGAGCTCTTCTTCAGGTCTGGGAAAGGTACTCCCAGCGTCACTTCAAAATGTAAAGTGGAACAGATTGTTTATCATAAGTAGTTAGCACAAGTTGTAAGGGTACATTCAAGGTAGAATGGCCTAACACACTGCAGTCATAGGACAAAAAGAGGGGGTTAGTGGGTTACAGATTTGTTGTAATAAGCCATAAATACATTGTCTCTGTTCAGTCAATGATTTTTAGTGTCTAGTGGAGTAATGAATTTAAGCTCCCAGGCTCATCTTTTGAAAGTGTTTTGCAGGTTTCCTCACAAAGCCATCACTCTGTTTGACCTATCCTTTCCCATAAAGGAAACCTGCATAACACTTTCAAAAGATGAGCCTGGGAGCTTAAATTCACAATTCTGCTAGATACTAAAAGTTAGGTTTTGCTGTACATTTTGCTAGATATTCTATGGTCCCACAGAGTTTACAACTCAACAACAAATTGGGAAAATATAAATGTCAGTAGTTTGGAAGTGAAATGTTCTCATAAACTTCATATCCACCTCCAGATGCAGCACAGTGCAATGGACAGGTACCCCTTGTATATGGTGAAAGTACACTTGAGAAGATAAAGCTGTTTTGTCAATTCAAGTGGAGGGTTCTGTTATGCAGTGTTTTTGGTGGATTACTGTAAGCAAGTCAAGCCTCTCTCAGACCATTTAACTATCCCTATGCCTATAGAGGCCCTTGCCAGTCTGTGACATTGAAAACTACTTTCCAGAGCAACCTGCTTTGCTTTAGACCAGGTGCCTAAGCCATTAGTTTTGAATCAGGCTTCTGAGGTTACAGTTAAGTTTTTTTTCTATTGAAGGTGCCCCTGTAGTGTTGAATCTCAGTTCAAATATCCAAATTCTAATCCATTCACCTCTTTATAAAAGTGAAGCTTATTGGCATATAGAAAGCAGACATACATGCATCTAGATATTATTTGAACCTCAGCTAGATGGGAACAAAGTTAGCCTTCCAAACTACAGAAATGCTAACTAAAGTATGGCATCATCATTGTTATAAGACCAGCAGGCTGTTGGGACTTCTGCAAGTGTGTCAGGTCAGCTTCTAGTACATCTTCTTAATGTTGGTGTTGTCTCAGGTTTTTCCTTTGTTAGGCAAAGACGTTGTGTCTGCAATAGGATTTTTTTGGACCTATAATTCCCAGCTGGTGAAACTCTGCTAGTGGTAATACTGGTTGAGGCTGTGGTGCAGGCAAGTCTGAGTGTAGAGCAAATTTCAAGTGGTTTGCTTTTTTGTAAAATTAAAATAATGGTAAAAATCAGTCTTCAGAATGAGGGCAAGCTTGAACCATAACTATGGAGAGACAATGATGTGTGTTTCCATAATTCTCTAAGATTTATATAGCTGCTATCACTCCTATTTGAGCAACAAGGCACTCTTGTTTCTGTCACTGTACAAGTCTATTCTGATTGAGGTAAAAAAAACAGAGTGATGAAGGTGTGGGCAATATAGAATACTTTCTCTTAAAACTGATCAGCCATACTGTAATGGAGGTGGCATAATACTTGGGGAGTAGAGAAGGGAAGACCAAGTTATTTTCCAAATAATTTGTCTTTGAAGCAGCAGACTTCGTGTAATGTAACATAGGTGATTTGTGTGTCGGTCCTTGTCAGCGA
Source organism: Eretmochelys imbricata (assembly GCF_965152235.1). Lineage (NCBI taxonomy): Eukaryota > Metazoa > Chordata > Testudines > Cheloniidae > Eretmochelys > Eretmochelys imbricata. The sequence goes on from NC_135572.1 coordinate 98,545,265, forward strand.
GGGCAAGGAAGTCCAGGGATACTCATCTGAAAATATACCTCCTTGAACAGCACAGAGGGAAGCCTCAGACCCTGAAGGGGAGAGTAAGGTGGGTTCAATCTTTGTCAAGTCCTTCTCAGGCAGTGCCCCTGCCAGTTGGCACACATCTCCCAGGGCCAGTATCAACAGAAGATCCTCTGTATCAGGCAAGATCCGGCAAATATGATTTTGTTACTGACTACCACTACAACACCAGAGACTGGTGGTACCTCCTTACCAAGGCAATAGGGAGGGGCTCTGAACGATGGCATGAGTATGGCTTCTGGCACCAGTCCACTTCTTCCCATGAGGAGAAAACAAAACCTTTGTCCTTCAGGGAACAAAACCTCTTCTCATAATCGGTGAGTGAAGCTAGCACAGTCTCCAGCTCAGCACTGAGGAAGTATAATCCACATGCAGTATCCAGGCCTACAAATATCGCTAAGAAGCCAGCACTGGCGCTGTCTCTGGTAACAGTATGAACTTCAACACTGGTACTATCCATTCCATCAACAGAATACCAGACAGTGCCTGTTGATTCTTTGCTGGAGGGAGACAACCATGTCCACAGCACTGTCACCTCTATAATTGTTACCAGCGCATATCCCTGACATTTAAGTACTGAGAGACCCTCAAAGATAAACATCGCCATTCTATGAGGTATAGTCAACATTGCTGTCGTAGAGGAAGACGTCCCCAAAATCCATCAGGGAGTTTTCTCTCCTTAGATCCTACAAGCCAGGAGAAGAACCTGCTCCTTTGAATGGTCAACAGTGTCGGTTGTGGCCACGCATGCTCCCTAAGTGTCCTTGTGCCCTGGACTGATAGGCCACAACAGACAGCAGCAGCCGCCATTCAGTTTTTCTCGCAACCTCTTGGCTTTGAGATGGAGCTTTTTTCTGTTCGTTGCTCAAATGAACTGCTGACTTTTTTTTTTTTTTTTTTGATAAATGGTACGGTTAATAGTTTGACTGTTGGCACTCTTTATTCAAATATAGGTTTCATTTTTGCCAGGAACCCATCTTTTTCCTTCCTGGTAATGGGATGGTTTCTTCTTAATCTGGTATTTCTCCTCATGTAAAGATGCTATGTCCATTAATGATTCACATGTAAAATGTTTGTATTTTTGTCTGGGAAAACTGCATATTCCTAGAAAATGGGTGATTTACAAGTCCTTCACTTCTAGGACTTAGCAAATCTAGAAAAGACAGTCTCCAAATTTACTTGACAGACAAATCAATGAGGCTGGCTTTGGACCCTGGGCCACTTGACATCATTCACCCCTCTGTATGATCCGATAGTCCCTAAGAATGCTAGCACTGGGTCTGGAGTTTCCTGAGCCCTGTCAGTAACATCTCCTGCTTGAAAATCTAGCAGGATGGGTAGGCAGCTGTCTACAAGAAAGGTGTAGGGACAGAGGACTCTAGAGACAGGTCTCTTCAAAGAGAAAGTTGGCTTCCCCACACCATTCTGTCTCTAGAGAGACATTGCAGCCTGGCAAGGTTACTTCTAAAGCTCATCCTCACTTCAGTACCAAGGCTGTAGCACTGAAGAGCTTGCTGAGGACTACCTCAGGCTTCCTCTGCATCTCAGAGCTCAGTACCATCTACTTCTTGGAGAGCTGTGTTGGTATTGTCTACGTCTCTGGTGCCAGCACCACAGCCTTTGGTCAGCGACCCCAGCTATCCCTTGTATTCTATTGCACCAATTGCATACACAGTACCAACCGATCTAAGAATCTCTCAGGAGCTGAAATCACCTTTACCCTCTAAAATGGGGACTCTGGAAGTAGCAGGCCCATCTCTCCCTGTGGTACATGGTATTTCTCCTGTATCTACTGTCCCCGCAATGGCCCAAGAAGCCAATGAAGATGGAGAGGAACACTAATGACAGTGTGGAACACTCACATGTTGCCCAGATTGTGTCTTCCTGTGTCATCTACCTCACACGGAGAGTCCAGAGACAACCTCCCAGGATATACTTTATGGAGGCCATTGTTCCAGAACCAGAGTGTGGTGTCCCTATCCCATGGTTGCCATGTTCTTACCTAACTATGCCCATGTGGCATTTATGCGGGCTGGGAGCCTCTTATGGATACAGGTGTTATCCTGACAGGCTGCTGATCCATAAGGCTCTTCCTATATGGTGTCAGCTACCCAGGTTGTGCCTGAACAATCCACACAGTCGTCTCTTCAGCTTGAGAAGGTCCCAGCCCACTGCGTGGATTTGTTGAGTTCCTCGGTTGTTTCCTCATTCCTCCTTGAGGAGGCCACGGTCCTGTCCAGTAAACCGCAACTGGATACTTTAAGGCGTTTCAAGACCCGCTTAAGAGAGTCTTTGTCTTTGTAGATTCCCTTGGAAAAATCCAGGACCCTATCCATGGTTTGACTGACATTTTGCAAATGCCTGCATCTGATAAAATAGCTCTTTCTGTCAATGACCCAATGAAGGGTTATTTGGCAAACCCTGGCCACAGTAGCCTGTACATTCTGGAGGATCAACAAGAAATAACACCAAGGTTCCATCAAAGGGAGCTGTTGAGGGAGAAACAAGATTGTACTCTGAACTCTAGGATACAGATGTGGGGACCTGCATGAAAGACCCCCTAAGCTTATTCTTACTAGCTTAGGTTAAAAACTTCCCCAAGGTACAAACTTTGCCTTGTCCTTGAACCATATGCTGCCACCACCAAACGTTCTAAAAAAAGAACAGGGAAAGGGCCCACTTGGAAACGTCTTCCCCCAAACCCTACACCCCCTTTCTTGGGGAAGGCTTGATAAGAATCCTCACCAATTTGTACAGGTGAACACAGACCCAAACCCTTGGATCTTAAGAACAATGAAAAATCAATCAGGTTCTTAAAAGAAGAATTTTAATTAAAGAAAAGGTAAAAGAATCACCTCTGTAAAATCAGGATGGTAAATAAACCTAGAGTAATCAGATTCAAAACATAGAGAATCCCTCTAGGCAAAACCTTAAGTTACAAAAAGACACAAACAGGAATATACATTCCATCCAGCACAGCTTATTTTACAAGCCATTAAACAAAAGGAAATCTAACGCATTTTCTAGCTAGGTTACTTACTAACTTTACAGGAGTTGTAAGGCTGCATTCCTGATCTGTTCCCGGCCAAAGCATCACACAGACAGTCCAAACCCTTTGTCCCGCCCCTCCAGATTTGAAAGAATCTTGTCCCCTCATTGGCCATTTTGGGTCAGGTGCCAGCGGGGTTACCTTAGCTTCTTAACCCTTTACAGGTGAAAGGGTTTGCCTCTGGCCAAGAGGGATTTTACAGCACTGTATGCAGAAAGGTGGTTACCCTTCCCTTTATATTTATAGGTTTCAGAGTAGCAGCCGTGTTAGTCTGTATTCACAAAAAGAAAAGGAGTATTTGTGGCACCTTAGAGACTAACCAATTTATTTGAGCATCCGATGAAGTAAGCTGTAGCTCATGAAAGCGTAAATAAATTGGTTAGTCTCTAAGGTGCCACAAGTACTCCTTTTCTTTATATTTATGACAGAGATCCACTCCAATTTAAGCTTAAATAGGGACATAATCCCATGTTCTGGGTGCCCCTAAACCTCTGACTGCTAGAAGCTGGGACTGGATGACAGGATGGATCACTCAATAAATTGTCCTGTGCTGTTTGTTGACCTCCAAGTCATCTGGCACCGGCCACTGTTGGAAGACAGGATACTGCGCTAAATGGACCATGGGTCTGACTCAGTATGGTTGTTCTTAAACAGTGGTTTTAGTGGTGTGAGACAAAAACACTTTTTTTTAATTGGAGGGGAAAATGCTTTCCCATTACTTATTTTACTGCATATTCTGTTTTGCTAATTACTGGTGGAATTTCTTTTATAGTGTATCTGATTGAGTTAAAAGGAATCTCTAATCCAGTCATTGTTAGTAACAGTCTTGACAAACAACAGCTCTTAATGTGTTAAAAACATCTTTCAGTGGGTCATCATCCATTACAGAAACAATTGGTAATAACAAGTACCTCTTATCAATCACCGAACATAATTGCATCATAAGCACCATTTATTAATCTTGTTTATTATAACATACTTCTTTAGACACCTTTCATTAGTTTTGAGGGGTCCCATCGCTGAATATCTGGGCTATATCAGTAACATCAGGATGAAAGATTATGCACATTCCATTATTGAGTTCATTTTTCCTTCACCCAGTAGGTTGAATTGAAGGACAGATAACTTTTTTTGTTTGAATACATATATGTCAATAAAAATATCGATACACAAAATAGAAAGGACTTTGGTTAGCGTATAAGAGAATTATGATAGTTTAATATACAAAAATCATAAAAAAACTGTTAATAAATATTAACTTACTCCCTGTTCTGTAAATGTGCGCACTCAGTTTACCAAGTTACCTCATCTGTCCTTATTTATATAAATTTTCATTTTAGACCCCTAATTAAAACACTCTCATGAATAAATTACAGAAATTAAGCTAAATATATTAATTTATGTTATCTTGCTGAAACTTACTTTTATTTGTCTGGTTTCCAACACACATGTTCCTTGCTGTCACCCCGCTGGCTCCATCCAGTTCTTATTTTACAGACGTTATTTTATTTATAGGTCTGTTTTAGTGGCCTTGGATCTTTACTTGTTACATACCCCACACCAAGAGAAGCTGTGTGTGTGTCGGTGTGTGTGTGTGCGCACACCTGATTTACTGCAAAGCTACAGCTCTCTTGACTCTCTACCTTGCCATGCTATCTGCTCAAGCCAATAATTTTACAGATAAGACACAAACTAGTGTTCTGATTTCGAAACTATCTCAGCAAAGTCTGAAGTGCTGTATTAGCAAAAACACATGCAAAAGCAAAAAATAGCTTTATATTTTCTTATAATATTATATAATATTCATTTCTCTAGCATTAGTTAGTATATATTTGACTAACATAATTCATTACATAGTTTTCTAACATTTCCCTGCCTTGAAGCATTTGGCCCTTGGGCAAGTACCTGTTTTTACTTAACTGTGTATTAAAGTGATATAATCCAACTTTTTTGTTTTTGTTTTTTAGCTGGTTTTTAAGCATGCATGACATTTTACAATAAAAAGCAAGCATTATTACAATGATTATTACTACTAATAGTAGGAACATCTTGAAATTTAAACTAATAACTGGATGTTCTTCAAGATTATTTATTTGTTCTCACCAAGTAACTGGTCGTAGCACTTATTTTATTTGCTTGTTTAGTTGATTTAATTCTTATGCGTATGCACAAATGAACTGTGGTTTGCTGTAAAAGATATTTTAGATGCAAGTCTAATTTAGCAATGGTAGGGAGCAACCACATAACCTTATCACCAAACTGTGGCTGACTTGTGATTAATGTTGGGTTCACAAATTTAGTGAATTTGAATTTACAGGCATTATTCTGAGTTTTCCAATCATGGTTTTGAATTCAGGGATAAAAGACCAATTAGGTTGGTGGTACATTGTATGTACTCTCCTTCCATAGGTATACTTTGCTGTATAACCACACAGTACTCTCTATCTCCCACATATGTGGTACAGGTTTTATGTCCATTCCAGTCACTCAGCTGTATGAGTCTTCTCCGAGAATCTCATCCCGTCACTATGATGATCTGTGCCAGAGATTGGTTTCATAGTCTCGAGGACATTGCATACGTCAGTGGTCTCCAACCTTTTTACGCCCAAGATCACTTTTTAAATTTAAGGGCAACCCAGGATCTACCCCGCCTTTCCCCAAAGACCCACCCCACTCACTCCATCCACCCCTCTTTTCGTCGCTCACTCTCCCCCACCCACACTTTCGCTGGGGTAGGGGGTCGAGTTTCAGGAGGAGTTAGCAGTGTGGCAGTGGGCTCTGGGATGGACCTGGGGCAGGGGATTGGGGTGCAGGAGGAGGTGAGGGTGCAAGCTCTGGGAGGGAGTTTGGGTGCAGGAGGGGGCTCTGGGCTGGGGCAGAGTGTTGGGATGCAGGAGGGGGTACAGGATGCTGGCTCTGGGAGGGGGTTTGGGGTACAAGAGGGGGTATGAAGTGCTGGCTCCGGGCTGCGGGTTGCGGTGCAGGAGGGGTTTTGGGGTGCTGGCTCCAGGAGGGGGCTCAGGGCTGGGGGTTGGAATGTGGCCTCCTGTCGGGCAGCACTTACCTCTGTCAGCTCCCAGTTGGTGGTGCAACGTGGCTGCCACTAAGGTTCCCCTACCCTATGCCGCTCCTGGAAGGGGCCAACATGCACCTGCGGCCCCTGGGGGAGGGGCGGGGGGCATGTGGCTCCGCACGCTGTCCCTCTCTGAAACACCGCTCCCACAGCCCCTATTGGCCAAAGCTCCCCATTTCCGGCTGCAGGCAGGAGCAGCGTGGGGCCGGGGCAGGCAGGGAGCATGTTATATATTTCTTCTTTGGTAAAATCCATGTGTAAGCACTGAAACATGATTGGCTTTCCAAGACACATTCCTGACAGGTTGTACATATTAAAATTAGTTTCTAGTGAGGTAATTTTCAACTTTGCTTCAGTATTTCTTTTTGGATGATCCTTGTTTGGATTGCCTTTTAGGGTCTTTTCCAAGGTTTGTTTTTGTTGTGTTTAGTACACTGGCTATAAGATTCTTCACTGATTTTTAGAGCACTTAAAAATTTTGCTCCCTTTTTTCATTCCTATGAAAAAGAAATCTGCCATTCCTCCATTATAGTAAGAGTATGGTACTTTCAAGTCGATTTTACCAGTGTTTTTTAGTGTAATTGTAGTGAAACGCCACTATGCAGCCTTTTGACCACATTAAGTCTCCTAATACCAAGTCCATATGTGGTGGGCACTGGAAGTTCTGTTGTCCTTGGTTTCGTCCAACTGTTCTCTTATAGTCATAGTCTGAGAGTTTGCAGAGTCTGTTATCTGGGAGTTACAAATTATTTGTTTGTTGATTCTATTTGCATAATCCAACAAAGCAATCCAGTCTAACAAAGCCATTCTGTAAAATATTAATACAAGTATCATGCTTCCCCTTTAAACATTTTTAATGGATTAATGTGGAGCCATTTGTCCTATTTTCGCTTTTCTTTATCAATGTGCACCATGTACATAGTAGAGCTGTTGATTTCCACAATACTATAGAGACCTTCCCAGCTAGGTTGCAAGAGGTGCCCTTTTTACTTATACAGTTTTACGATTACCCTATCTCCTACTTGCAGTTCCTTTTCTTTTCTTTGCTTGAATTGTTTGGCTCCTGTTGACTGTTGCACCCCTATGTTTTCGGCTGCCCATAACTGGACTTATTTTAGTTGCTTCTTTAACTAACAGCCATTAATCTGTTAGTGCTCCCTGCTGTACTAAGTTTTGGGCTAGCACACAGTAAGTGTTCTGACAGTATTATTTTACATCGAGTCATAATTTCAAAGGGTGCTAGCCCTGTAGCTTTTCTAGGGGTAGCTCTCAAGCCCATTAGGATTAGTGGTAGCTTAACTTCCCAGTTCTTTTTTTCTTTTTAGATGTTTTGTAAACATTATTTTTAAAGTATAAGTATTTATTTCAAATATTTTAGAAGTCCGGGGGATAATAGGCAATATGGTATTTTTGCTGTGCACCTAGTAAAGCCATTGCATTCCACATAATTTCACAGTAAAGTATGCTCCTGATCTGAGTCTGTTACCCATGGGAGCCCTCATCTGGTAAAGACTTGTTCTAACAAGAACCTTAGCAGTTGCAGCTGTTATGATGGGATATTTTGTCTAGTTCCATACTGTGCCTACTTCCACCTCCACATCCCTGTCCCCATCTTATGAGGACTTACTACACCAAGAAGTCTTTCTGCTTCTTTCACTCAATGCGATAGAAGGGTTCCTCCTCAGTACCCAAGGTGGTTCTTCGAGGAGCGTTACTGTGGGTGCACTACTTTAGGTGTTTTGGAGCCCTGAGCTTGTAATCGGAGATTTGTAGTAGCAGGGCCTTGATTGATTGCGCATGCGCGGCAGCCATCTTGTGCTGCTCCAAGCAGTTACCTAGCGTGTGCAGCCAACCATCCTCCAGTTTCTTATCTACTGCCCTTTGGCTTGAGTCAGAGAGACATCAGCGCCTCTCTTAACTGTACATACCTCAGTACTTTTCTGTTTTTCCTGGCCTTATTAGCCTTTCATTTCATTATTTCTCCTATAGTTTATATTTTACTTAAAATCTTTCCAAAAAAATAAAACAATAATTTCTGTTAGCCGTTCCCCTCCCACCTCCTGCCTCCTGGATGGGTCATCAGCTTCAACAACAAAAAGAGGGAAGTGAATACTGACTTATCTCCCTTCATCTCAAAACAAGTACCCTCTCAGGCATGCCTGGCTCTCCTGGCTTTAAATGCTTCCTGACTTGCAGAGTTTTGATCCCAGTATCTGACAGCCATGCACAGTATGTCCGTTGTCTCGGTGAGTTCCACATTACTCTGAAGTGTCTACAATGCAAAAAATTGTCTGCTAGGACAAGGAAGGCTAGAGACCTCCATTTGAAACTCTTCATGATGGAGAAATCCCTCAGGCCAGCCTCTGACCCTGAGTCTAGAACGCCTCCTGGCCAGCAGTCACCAGCAGCAGTGTCTGACAGGGGTTCTTCCTCAACAATGGCTGCTAAAGAGCCTGCTCCCAAAAAGGCTACTAAAAAGTGGTCTCACTCTTCCCCACTGTAAGTTTCACCCAAAAGAAGGCAATCTCCCAGTGGAAAATCTGCGCTGATACTGACGGCAATGAAACCATCTGATCGCGATGCACCGGGAATGTCTGGTACTGAGACTTCCCGATGAGCTAAGGACCCGGTGTGAGCAAGCTTTCATGGAGGTACATGCCCTAAAGCCAAACTTCCCAGCTTGGCACCGATGGAGCCAAAGAAAACCTCGACACCGACTAGTGCAGTGGCGCCACCTGCTGTACCTACACAATACAGCAAGTCATCGGTACTGACCTCCCTTACTTTGCTCCTATGACAGAGCATGCTGATGTCCCCAGCACCGACTCTCCCAGTACGACAGCAATTTATGTGACAGGTGGACCTCATGGTTACTTCCACGCTTGGCATGCCACTATTCCGTACCGATAGTACCCCAGCGAGATGAGGACCAAGCCTGGTGACTACTCCCAGTGGATCAGCCCCTCCCATCTCTAGCGTTGAGGAAGAAGAGGATGAGGCAGGAATATGCACCTCTCGCCACTCCTCCCCTAAGCCAAGACCCTCTCAGTGTCACACATCTGCTGGCATGTGAGGCTGGCAGGCTCAACCACCTCCCATGACTTTTCCCCCCAACTGGGCATACTGGGATCTGTGGGGATTATATAGGGCTCAGAACCTCTGACCCCCCATTCCACCAATGTCTACAGCAATGTGATCCCCTTCGCCACCTGCCCTAGCTCACTCAGAGACACAGGAGGAGGAGTTAGAGGAACTCAAGGATGAGCCACCCACATTTCATCTTCTTCACTGGATGAAACAATAATGCCATCACCGCCCTCGTCGGGGGACGATTTCAAATCCTTCCAAGATCTTTTCAAGAAGGTAGCTGAATCCCTACACATTTCCTTAGCAGAGCTACCAGAGACCCAACACAACCTTACAGACATCCTCCAGGCATCTCCCTCAGCAAAAATGGCACTGCCTATCAATGCTGCCATAATCCTTCAAAAACAATCTGGCAGACACCTGCCACAGCCCCACCTTCTTGTAAGAGATCTGACAAGAAGTGTTACGTGCCAGCTAAAGGGATGAGTTTCTGTTCACTCACCCTGCACCAAATTCTTTGATGGTAGAGGCTGTTAATCAAGGGGGAAAACAACACCAGTCTAGAACTACCCCTTATGATAAGGACTGGAAAAGGCTAGACCTGTTCAGGTGGAAAGCCAATTCCTCAGCCACACTCCAATTTCGCATAACTAATTATTCAGCCTTACTAGCCAAATACACGCACAACCTGTTCTGTAAAATGTCAACTTTTATTGAACATTTGCCAGATGACCAAAAACAGTAGTACAAGGCTAAGATCTCTGAAGGGTGTCTCCTTGCGAGAACGGCCTTACAGGCCTCTCTCAACTCTACAGACACGGCAGCATGCTCTATCGCTCCATCCGTGGTCATGCGTCGGGTATCCTGGCTTCACCTTTCTGGGTTCCCTAGTGAGGTCCAGGCCACAGGAGAGGACTTATTCTTGAAGGGTTAGAAACTGTTTGTGGAAAACACAGATGTGTCTTTACATACCCTGAAGGACTCCAGGGCCACCCTGGGTATCTATGTTCCTGTGAACAAAAAGAAACAGGGCAGATTTCACAACCAGCAATTCCAGACTGCCCCATACACTCAGCCTCAAAGAAGGTATGATCAATGCCATAAACAGAGACAGACGAGACGCAGGCAGTCATCTACATCTCAACCATCTACTTCCAGACAATCATTTTGAAGATTTGGTCAAGGGCATGAGACCTCCACATTCTTTGATGCTGGAACTAGACCCAATCTCCAGTCCATTTGGAAACCGTTTGTCACCATACTACACAGTCTGGGACACCATCGCTACAGACAAATGTGTTCTAGAAATTATCCTGAAGGGTTACTCCATCCCCTTCATCTTTATTCCACCTATCCACCCCTCTTCCCTCTTCAGGAACGCCTCTCACGAGCCCCTGTTACAACAGGAAATAAACCACCTCCTGCAATTAAGGGCCATGGAACCAGTACCTGCTCAACATGGGGGGAAGAGGGTTTTATTCCCATTATTTTCTCACTCAGAAAAAGACCGGTGGATGGAGACCCATCCTGGATTTATGACAACTCAACAAATTTGTGAGAAAGCAATGCTTCAAAATGGTGAGGCCTTCCACAATAATTCTGGCATTAGAGAAAGGAGACTGGCTCTCGGTCCTCGACCTACAAGACGCTTACTTTCACTTTACAATTCACCCAGCGCACAGACAATTCCTGCGATTCACCGTCGGGCACCAACACTTCCAATACAGAGTGCTCCCCTTCGGCCTGTCAACCTCCGCAAGGGTCTTTTCCAAGGTCCTCACAGTCATTGCAGCTCACCTCCGCAAATGGGGTGATAATTTTTCCATACCTAGATGACTGTATTTTAAAGGCACTGACACAATGGGCAGCACTAAACGCCGTGCAAACCACGATAACCCTCTTTACAGGTCTCGGACTAAGATAAACATGCAGGAATCCACCATGGTTCCCGTCCAACAACTGGAATTTATAGGAGCCTACCTCGATTGCCTCATCGCAACAATGAGGTTACCCCAACAGTGCTTCCTCATATTAACCACTTTGATTACAGTGATCAGGGACAGTCCACAAACATCCACCAGAACATGCTTACAACTTTAGGCACTTGGCTGCAATGATGTTTGTTGTAAAGTGTGCCAGGCTACACATGAGATGCTTACAGGCCTAGCTTCACACATCTACATACCACAGAAACATTTTCTCAACAGATGTCTCACTATGCCCCACAGGGTAAAGGACTCACATGGTGGACACAGGCACATAACTTCTGCTCAGGTGTCCCCTTTCAACAGAAAGCTCCTTCTGTAACTATCACTATGGACGCCTCCCTCTTGAGATGGGGAGCTCATTTACACGACAACACAATCCAGGATCACTGGTCTCCAACGAAATCCAACCTGCACATAAACATACTGGAACTAAGGGCTGTCAGAAATGCATGCGAGCACTTTCTTCCCTTGATCCAAAACAATATGGATAATATTGCATGCAAGTTCTATATAAACCGCCAAGCAGGACCACGGTCATATTCTCTGTGCACAGAGGCAGTAAGCCTCTGGAACTAGCATATCACCAACAACATAGACATTTCGGCATCTTACCTGCCAGGATGTGAGAATACGACAGCGGACCAACTGAGCAGAGACTTCTTGCAAACCCATGAGTGGGAGCTGCATCATGCAACTCTCACAGCCATATTCAATGGGGGTTTCCCCATTATAGCTCTATTCGCAACAGCTCAGAACGCAAAGTGCCCTCAATACTACTCCCGAGCTGGACTGGGATGCCCTTCCTTGGGCGACAGTTTCCTAGTAAAGTGGTTTCAGAGTAGCAGCCGTGTTAGTCTGTATTAGCAAAAAGAAAAGGAGTACTTGTGACACCTTAGAGACTAACCAATTTATTTGAGCATAAGCTTTCGTGAGCTACAGCTCACTCCGTCGGATGCATCCGATGAAGTGAGCTGTAGCTCACGAAAGCTTATGCTCAGATAAATTGGTTAGTCTCTAAGGTGTCACAAGTACTCCTTTTCTTTTTGCTAATAAAGTGGGAAGCACCGTTAATGTATGCATACCCTCTGATCCCACTTCTGAATTGGGTTATTCACAATATCAGGCAAGAGAAATCCAGGGTCATTCTCATCACACCCACATGGCCCAGACAAACCTGGTTCCCGTATCTGAGACAGATGGCAGATGGAGCCACCTCAAACCCTTCCAGTAATACCTCACCTTCTGACACAGGGCTCAAGATGCATCCATTACCCCATCCTATCCCTTCTTCTTCGAGAGATGTCCCTGTGGGTGCTCCACTTCAGGTCAAGGTGCATCCCAGGTATTTGATCGGAGATTTCTGCAGCAGTACTCCTATGGGCCGCGCATGTGCTCTGCCTGGCTCATGAGCTGTCAGTGTTTGAATAGCGCCTGCACAGCCCGGGCTCCTCAGTTCCTTCTCTGCTGTCCCCGGCTGGAGACAGAGTTCAGCAGTCCTCTCAGATTTACTCATAGATAGTTCTGTTTCTCATTTTAATTTAGATAGTTTAGTCTTAGCGTTACTATTTAAGAAAAATAGTTTAGTTTTTAGAGTTATTTATTTATGTATTTATTTATTTTAAAAACCTCGGCTACGGACATGCCTGGCTCCCCCAGCTTCAAGAGATGTGTCTCTTGCAACAAGCCCATCCCTATCTCAGATGGTCATTCACAGAGTGTACGCTGTTTGGAGGAGCGTCATGTGCCCCAAAAATGGGTCCACTGTAATAAGCTTAAAGTACGAACCCACAAGGACAGGGAGCTTAAACTGAAACTGCTCCCTCAGAAAACTCCCTCAAACCCTTGTCTGACCCTGGCCAGCAAAGCTTTTTAGAACCCTCAAGGGAGAAAGGTAAAACAAAGAAATGGCCAGCTTCCTCTCCTCTCAGGGGCTGCTCCTCAGCAAAGAAGTTTCAAATGACTTCCACCCAGGGCTGGCCTTACCATGAGGTGAACTGAGGCAGGTGCCTCAGGTGCCAGACTGGGGTGGGGGGGCACCACTAGGACCCAGAGTTTCAAAGTTTTGGTCCAAGCGAGGGGGCATGGGGGCATCATTTGAGCTCCCCTCCTCAGGTGCCAAAACGTTGTGGGCTGGCCCTGCTTCCACCTCACAAGTGCCTGCCCCTCCACGGCTCAGCACTTCTAACTCTGCAGGCACCGACTCAGGCTGCCTGACTGTCAGTCGGCTGCTCAGCTTCCTGGTGCCAAGGCTGAGGGCTTTCAGCTGCCCGCCCCCTACAGTTCTCCCTCAGCAACGTTTGACAGCATGGTGCTGAGAACTGTCACAGTGCAGAGAGCACAAGCAGAGATCACAGCATCGCCGTTTGATCTTGTGGAGCTGGTTTCTCACCCGCCGCAGCAGATACTCCCAACACCGAGCCGCCTCATGTTGCCTGCTTACCCGACAGTTCCCACGTCTGGGGCACCTACTCCAGCGGCACAGCATGCACCCCTCAGTGCAACCTTCCGGGCAGCAGCTGCCTCCGCAGACTCTGCCTGAACCAGCAGCAGCGGCACCAGCTCCACTTCTTCCATCTTTAAAAAAGGGAAGAAGGAGGATCCTGGGAACTACAGGCCAGTCCGCCTTACCTCAGTCCCTGGAAAAATCATGGAGCAGGTCCTCAAGGAATCAATTCTGAAGCACTTAGAGGAGAGGAAAGTGATCAGGAACAGTCAGCATGGATTCACCAAGGGCAAATCATGCCTGACTAATCTAATTGCCTTCTAGGATGAGATAACTGGCTCTGTGGATGAGGGAAAGCAGTGGACGTGTTGTTCCTTGACTTTAGCAAAGCTTTTGACACTGTCTCCCACAGTATTCTTGCCAGCAAGTTAAAGAAGTATGGGCTGGATGAATGAACTATAAGGTGGATAGAAAGCTGGCTAGATGGTCGAGCTCAACGGGTAGTGATCAATGGCTCCATGTCTAGTTGGCAGCCGGTATCAAGTGGAGTGCCCCAAGGGTTGGTCCTGGGGCCGGTTTTGTTCAATATCTTCATTAATGATCTGGAGGATGGTGTGGATTGCACCCTTAGCAAGTTTGCAGATGACACTAAACTGGGAGAAGTGGTAGATACGCTGGAGGGTAGGGATAGGATACAGAGGGCCCTAGACAAATTAGAGGATTGGGCCAAAAGAAATCTGATGAGGTTCAAGAAGGACAAGTGCAGAGTCCTGCACTTAGGACGGAAGAAACCAATGCACCGCTACAGACTAGAGACTGAATGGCTAGGCAGCAGTTCTGGAGAAAAGGACCTAGGGGTGACAGTAGATGAGAAGCTGGATATGAGTCAACAGTGTGCCCTTGTTGCCAAGAAGGCCAATGGCATTTTGGGATGTATATGTAGGGGCATTGCCAGCAGATCGAGGGACGTGATCGTTCCCCTCTATTCAACACTGGTGAGGCCTGATCTGGAGTACTGTGTCCAGTTTTGGGCCCCACACTATAAGAAAGATGTGGAAAAATTGGAAAGAGTCCAGCGGAGGGCAACAAAAATGATTAGGTGACTGGAACACATGACTTATGAGGAAAGGATTGTTTAGTCTAGGGAAGAGAAGAATGAGGGGGGATTTGATAGCTGCTTTCAACTACCTGAAAGGGGGTTCCAAAGAGGATGGATCTGGACTGTTCTCCGTGGTAGCAGATGACAGAACAGGGAGCAATGGTCTCAAGTTGCAATGGGGGAGATTTAGGTTGGATATTAGGAAAAACTTTTTCACTAGGAGGGTGGTGAACCACTGGAATGTGTTACCTAGGGAGGTGGTGGAATCTCCTTCCTTAGAAGTTTTTAAGGTCAGGCTTGACAAAGCCCTGGCTGGGATGATTTAATTGGGGATCGGTCCTGCTTTGAGCAGGGGGTTGGACTAGATGACCTCCTGAGGTCCCTTCCAACCCTGATATTCTATGATTCTATCCCTTACTCCTTTCCTGCCCTATCATTCGGCACCTGGAGTGACTGCACCAGCTCAGTTTTTATATCCAGGGGAGTTAAGAGAGTCACATACCCCTCAATCTCTGCTACTTGGCACCGATCTATCACCAGGACCTTCAGCACCCTATCTGCAGTATTCCCCTACCACTCCAAGCCTCTCAAGTGGAGAGGAGAAGGAGGAGGACAATGACTATATGTTTTTCTCACAGTATTCCTCCCAGGTTCGCTTACCTACAAGTGGGAGATGCACTATATCGCTTTCCTCCTATCCTAGTGGCTACCCACACTGATATGGCAACCCCTGGATGGGACCACCTACCCCCTTTCCTGGGCAATGGCCACACTGGGGTCCATGGAACTACACCACAGCACAATCGAGTGTTCACTGTGCCGCCCATAGAAAAGCTATCAGGCGCTCCCTTTTGCTTTCTTACATGGATAGGCAGATAAGACCTGAAGTAGCTGCTCTGCCTGCACAGGACATTGCTCCCCATCCTACAGCAATAGCACCACAGGAGGCCAAGGTGCCCCCACCGCCTCCAACTACTGGTGAGCTCATTCGCTTTCAGGAATTATTTAAAAGGGTAGCCGATGAACTCAAGATTACCCTGGAGGAGGTACCAGAAACCCAACATGAACTCACTGACATATTACAAGCCACCATCTCATCCAGAATAGCCCTACCAATTAATGGGGCCATCATGGAACCAGCTAAAATTATCTGGCAGAACCCGGCCACAATAACCCCCACTAGCAAGAGACTGGACCACAAATATTTTGTCCTATCGAAGGGTTCGGAGTTTCTGTTTACTCACCCATCACTCAATTCACTAGGGGTCGAGGCTGCCAACCAGAAAAATAAGCACCTGCCTTCCAATTTATCCCATCTGATAAGGAGAACAAGAGACTGGACTCCTTTGGGCGCAAAGTGTATTCATCTTCCACCTCTCAATTTTGAGTAGTGAATTATGTGGTGCTTTTAGCAAAATATGGCCACAAAAATTATGCTGAAGTAATGCAATTTATTGATGATGTGTCAGAACACAAACAACAACAATTCTTCGCGGTGGTGTCAGAGGGCCACTTGATACACTCTTCCTTTCAGCTCAATGAGCCAATACACCTACCAATATTTTTCCCAAAACCCCACGCTAATGCTTTTGAAAGAGCAATGCACTCTCTTGATGTGCACAGAGCACTATCCTTTTATCTGGATAGAACAAAACCGTTTAGGAAAACCCCCAAACTTTTTGTGTCTATCACTCAGCGATCACAGGGAAAAGCTATCTCTACCCAGAGACTCTACAAATGGATTGCAGACTGCATATGTCTCTGCTACCAACTGAAGCACATACAACCCCTGACATCAGTTAGGACACACTCTACTAGAGCTGTCTCCACTTCCACACTTTTCTCCGTAATGTCCCGCTTTCTTACATATGCAAGGCAGCTACCTGGGCATCGAAACTTACCTTCGCCAATCATTATGCTGTCATGTACACGGCAGCATCTGACACCAGGATGGGTAGAGCTGTCTTGTCAACAGCCTTCTTACCTGATCCAAAGTCCCAACCATTCTAAGGGATACTGCTTTTCACTCACCTGAAGTGGAGCACCCACAGGGACATCTCTCTCTCGAAGAGGAGGTTAGTCACCCTGTGCAGTAACTGGCGCTCTTCTAGATGAGTGTCCCTGTGGGTGCTCCACTACCCGCCTTCCTATCCTCTACTTCAGAATCTGGAACAGACTCCATTGTAGAGAAGGAACTGAGGAGCCCGGACCGTGCACACGCTATTCAAACACTGACAGCTCATGAGGCAGGCACAGCATGTGCATGGCCCGTAGGGGTACTGCTGTAGAAATCTCCAATTAAAGGTGCTGGGACGTACCTTGACCTGAAGTGGAGCACCCACAGGGACACTCATCTCAAAGAATATCAGTTACTGAACAGGGTGAGTAACCTCTTCTTCTCCATCTCAAGGCTCGGTCACTCCATGGTTAACAGTCATTGACAAAGCCTATTCTGAGGAAGTGAAAGAGATCTTACTGAACAGTTGCAGACTAACCACCCAAAAACATACACACTGAAGTGGACATAATTCTGCATTTGGTGCCAGGAAAACCATATTTCTCTACGGTTGGCCCCACTACCTAGGATACTGGACTATATACTGGGGCTTAAAAAATGGAGGTTATCTAACAGCTCCATCAGAGAACACATGCCCGCCATCACTTCAATCCATGACAATGTGGCTGGAGTCACTATCTTTGCTCGCCCAACTACTAAATGCTTCCTAAAGGGCATAGAAAATACTTATCCCATGCTAAAAGACTTTGCCCTCATGTGGGATCTTAACCTTGTTCTCTGCAATCTCATGGGGAAACTGTTTGAACCCCTAGCAACTTGTTTTGTTACACCGATCCATGAAGGTGGCCTTCTTCATTGCCATCTCATCAGCAAGATGGGTGGGAGAATTAGGTGTCCTATTGGCACACCCACTTCATACCATATTTTTCAAAAATAAAGTGATCTTATGGCCACATTCCAAATTTATACCAAGGTAGCCTCTCCGTTTCACCTAAATCAACCCATATACTTACCTGTGTTTTTCCCAAAAATGCATGCTGATGGCAGGGAGGTCTCACTTCACATTACTATATTCACAGAATGCTAGCTTTCTACCTAGAAAGGACAAAAACGTTTAGGAAGTAATCTAGACTACTTCTCTCTATAACAGAATATTCTAAGGATCAAACCATTTCAAAACAGAGATTGTCTAAATGGATATTAGGATGTATCCATCTGTGTTACCAAAACAGCAATCTACTGACTCTGCTGAGAGTTCGCGGTCACTCCACCAGAGCGCTATCAACATCGGTGGCCCTTCTCAATAATGTATCCATCACGGACATTTGCAAAGCAGCTACCTAGGTATCTGCCCATATCTTTACTAAACATTACATGTTAGAACACCAATCAGCTGCAGGCACTCAGTTTGGACTCTCAGTGCTATCTACTGTCACTGAACCAACTCCAAAGCCCCCCCCTCCACTGAGGGGCACTGCTCAACAGTCACCTAAAGTGGAGCACCCACAGGGACACTCCTTGAAGAAGAAGAGAAGGTTTCTCACCTTGTACAGTAACTGAGGTTCTTTGAGATGGTTGTCCCTGTAGGTGCTCCACTACCTCTCCTCCTTCCCTCTACTTCGGCGTTTCACACAGATTCTCTGCAATAGAGAAGGAACTTGGGGACGGTTGGCTGTGCACGCTAGGGAACCACTCGGAGCAGCCAACCGAGGCACTGCTACTACAAATCTCCGATTACAAGTGCAGGGCGCCAAAACACCTAAAGTGGAGTACTCACAGGGACAACCATCTCGAAGAACCTCAGTTACTGCACAAGGTGAGTAACCTTCCCTTTCTACAGCAAATACTTCCTCATTCCAAAAAAGAAAGGAGGTTTGCAACCCATTTTGGACTTACAAAGGCTCAACATCTTTGTACCTATGTTGAAGTTCAAGATGGGTACGCTTGCTTCAGTTATTCCCTCTCTGATACCCAGGGATTGATTCACAGCTCTTGATTTCCATTAGGCATTAATCCATATCTTAATAACACCATTTTACAGGAACTATCTAAAATTCATGGCAAGCTATGAGCATGTCAGTAGCTTGTTCGACCTTTCTGTCTATTGGTTGCACCAAGAATTTTTATCTGAGTACTAACAGTCATCACTACCCATCTCAGAAGAAAGAAAATACTTCTATACCCTTACCTGGACAATTGGTTAGATAAGGAAAAGACTCCTTGTCAGGCATCAGAAGACATCCACTGCATTCTAGATCTGTTCTAATATCTGAGCTTAACTGCTGTTCATGGGCTAGACTTTCTAGCTAGCTGCTTCAAGTCTATGACTTGTCCAAGTCTATGACAGGTTCAAGAACATGTCTGCCTTAATAACCCACCTAGAGTCAAACTCAAGCACAGTGAGGACTTGTCTCACTCTATGACATATGGCTTTGAGCATCTTTGTAACGCCGCATACAAGACTACACCTTTGGTCCATGCAGGGCTGGTTAAGGTCTGTGTATTACACATAAACAGTGCATATCCTCTGTGTGTATCCCTGGTAGCCCTCTGCTCCCTGAAATGGTGAAGGGAGCCCAGGAGTCTCTGCCAAGCAATCCCCTTTACACTTCCTCTCCCTTCCAAAACTATAGCGTTGGATATTTCCCATTTAAGGTGGGAGTACACATGGATGGTCTGCAGCCTCAGTGCCAGTGAATAAGAACTGATTTTCTTTAAAGATGTATTAGTTAAATCCACTTTTTAAATTTAAATACAGGTTCTTTTTTTTTAAAAAAATAAACCTATATAAAACTAAATTTGAAATTGACAACATAGCTGAGGCCTACACTTATTATAGTCTATTAACCTCATTTAAATTAAGCACAAAAATATGAATCAATACTTGCTACCAATTTTTAAAGAAAGGCAGACCACTGAATTGGTGAAAGTCACGGGCTAAGCACCCGTGTTTGTTGAAGTGCTAAACCAGGTTTTGGCAGCAATAGCCTCTTCTACAGGTATTAGAGAATATTTTCTTCATTTCAGTTTATTCAGCTTGTTCAGTTCAATGACTAGTTCCTTCAAAATTTAAAAACCAACTGGGAGTTGAAAAAGCAGGAAAGCTTGTTTTCTTCTATTCTCTGAATAAAAACTAGGTGAGAGAGGAAGAGATTTCCTAGTTCTAAAATTTTGAAGGACATGGTCACTAATTACACATATTTCCTTTGTTTAATACATCACTTAGTTTAAAATGCAAAACTTTTTTCGATAAACTTTTTTCTTATGTATCTAGCATGTAACTTATGTAACTATTTAAGAGTAGTTTTATTTAATAAAAATGATGTGTTTTTCCATCCAAATACAGCTTGGCATAAATTGCAAGTAAAAATGAATCATCTAGTAAAAAGTTAAACTATGTAATTGCTTAAATAAGTGTGTGTAGATAGAGTGTATACTCTTGGTTAGCAAAAAGAAGTCCAAATTCAGTGTAAAAGTTATATTTGTTTGCAAATCAACATGTTTTAATGATTACCAACCAGTGAGAATCAGCCTTTCTTTAGGAAGATAACTTAAAAAAAAAAAAAAAAAAAAAAGCAAAACAATTAAAATTGATAACTTAAGGTTTCCTGCATGCTGATTTAAAACATGATTTAAATGTGATTTAAATGGCTTGGATTTAAATCAGTTCACCATCCTCAGGGATTTTGGAACATGCAAAAGTGCCGGTGCCCTTCAACCTGCTTGCACTCAGGGCAGAGCTCAGGCCTTGTGAGACCTTCCTCCGTCTCATGTCCAGATAGTGATGGACAGTACAACAACCATGTTTTATGTCAACAAACAGGGAGGTGCGAGGTTTTCCCCATTATGCTTAGAAGCAGTCACAGTGTGGAATCAGTGCATCAGGCACTGAATCTCCTTCTCAGCAGTGTCTGGTCTAGAGAATAGCCTAGCAGACAAAATAATCAGGCACTTCTCTTAGAATCATGACTGGGAGATCAAAGGCTTGGCTCTTCATGACATCTTCATAGATTTGGACCATCCTGGAATGGACCTATGTATCATATCCAACAAGGAACGTCAGGCCTTTTCAAGAGATGTTTCAAGCCCAGCCTCCCTTTTCAACATTTTTCTAAACTGATGGTCCGTGGATTTTATATCTGTATACCCATGAGTTTTACTGATCCAGTGTTCTGCACAAGGTCAGGCAGGACTCTGCAAGCAATATTAATAACACCAGCTTGGCTCGGGAAATTCTGGTTCTTCCAGTGCTTGCTCATGTCCATTCCAGTTAGGTGCCCATGCACAGTCATTGGAAAATGTCTGGGGGAGGTGCACCAAACGGACTGGTGCAACATTTGCAAAGGGTTCCATCCCAGAACTAAAAAGGAATGGGACTTTCCTTTAAAATAGCTCCTCTTGGAGGTGAATCTGAGACCTCAGTCTGCCTTGGGAGGCAGAATCCGGTGCCGAGTTCTTCTGTGCCGAGTGCTCCATAAGAGAAGCGGCACTGAGGAAGGACTCTGCGCACAGAGACCCTCAGCACTGTCACTCCCCGGCACCGAAGCCGGTGGAGACTGCACAACACTGGTGTCACTCCCTGGTGCTGCTTGGACAGGGACTGACCCCCTACAATGAGGTCTGCCACCTTGGAAGCTGCTACTGGGGTGTGTCCTACAGAGGAGCAGTTGGCACCGAAGGTCCAGGAGCCGGCACCGTCAACTTCTGCCCCGTGGGGGAGGGGGCTTTCAGTCCAGTGCTCTTAGACTCTCCAAGCCAGGTGGTGGGGGATGTGGACCTGCCATCCAACCCAAACACCTTCGAGACTGTGAAGGACTTAATCGCCATGATGGTTCCACAGTCCCTGGCCGCTCGAGAAAAAACCTCTGGCGCCACGGTGCATAGCACCGTCTCAAGGCAAGCCTGCAAAGTTGATGCGTTCATCTGCATCTCTGTGGCACTGGTCCCCAGCACTGGCAAGAAGACCCTCATTCAGAGTTCTGGCACCAGTTGGAGTCCCAGTGCTGTTCCTAGTCTCTGCACCACTCCCTGTCATGGCACCACTCCCACTGAGGCACCGATCCCTGAAACGGCGGAGGTCCCGCTCCCAGCACTGCTTGTCATGGCACCACTTGATGTCTTGACACCGCTCCAGATCACAGCACCGCTCTCCAGCCTTGGGGCACTGCTCTCCAGTCCAGCTCCATTCGGCATCGTCCTGGCCTTCACGGTCCCAGTCTTCGTCTTCAGACTCAGAGGTGGGGTCCCGGTACTCCAGATGGAGCCGACACAGGTCAGGCCACAGGAGGGAAGATGTGGGTGCAGGGCCATGGCCTGCACAATGACCAGGGCCAGCTCAGTGGCGGTTCTGGCCCCTTGGGCATACCACCAGGCCCAGGGCACCCCATCCAAGGGCTCTCAATCGGTGGTGTCCACACCGCAGGTACCGGCGGCATCAGGCAGTTGCCTTGCCCCACCCCTAGCAGTGCCGAAGTAACACTGGCTACCTTACCCTCCACCCCTCGGAGTTGACCACCACTACTGCAGTCGGTCCAGAAATTGAGGTAGGACAGGGGCGGTTCAAGAGGGCCATCAGGACCCTCTACTGCAATTGGTGTCCTCGTCGTCCGCCCCGATGAGGCAGTATTGGGGGGTCTTCCACCTTGGGGCCGCCCCCCATACACAACTGCGCTCACCAGGACCTGCTGCGCAGGGTGGTGCACAACATAGGTCTGCAGGCCGAGGAAGTGGTAGAGTCGGAGGACCCCATGGTGGACATCTTGGCCCTAGAAGGCCCATTGAGGGTGGCTCCTACCCCTCATTAAAACCATCCAGGCCAACACAAGGACCCTATGGCAGACTCCAGCCTCCATCCCTCCCACAGCAAAGGGTGTGGAGAGGAGATACTTCATCCCATCTAAGGAATAAGAATACCTCTACACCCACCTGCAGCCATGCTTGTTGGTGGTGGCTGTGGTGAACGAATGAGAGAGGCAGGGGCCTACCCCCAAATCAAAGGAGTCCAAGTGGCTGGACCTTTTCGGATGCAAGGTCTTCTCGACCAGGGGTTTGCAACTCAGGATCGCCAACCAGCAGGCAATCCTGAGCAGGTACAGCTTCAACTCCTGGAACTCCATGCTAAAATTCAGGGAGCTGGTACTTGTGCAGGCCAGGGAGGAGTTTAGGGCTATTGTTGAGGAGGGCAAGGCAGTAGCACGGACCTCATTACAGGCCCCACTGGACGCTGTGGACTTGGCGGCGCACACCTTGTCCTTTGCAATCGCTATGAGGCATAGCTCATGTCTCCAGGCCTCGGGGCTGCCATCCGAGGTGCAACAGACCCTGCAGGAACTGCCATTTGATGGGGCGGGCCTGTTTTCAGAGCAAACTGACTCCAGGCTGCGTAGCCTTAAAGACTCTAGGGCTACGCTGAAGTCGCTAGGGGTGCAAACCCCGGCCACTCAGCAGAAACACTTTAAACCTCAGCCCTCACAGCGCCCCTACCAACTACGCCCTAAATAGGACTTCTCTAAGAAGCGTGGTAGGAACTCAGGACCACACTAACCTTCGTCACCCAGACCTCCTGTCTCTTCACCTCATGGCCTGGAAGCTTCATGGTTAAATCCCATGGAGCTCATGTGCTTGGAGTCAGTTAACATGAGCAAGAACTCACAGAAGAAAAAACGGTTACTCACCTTCTTGTAACTGTTCTTCGAGATGTGTTGCTCATGTTCATTCCAGACCCACCCACCTTCCCCTCTGTCAGAGTAGCTGGCAAGAAGGAACTGAGGAGGTGCCAAATCGGCAGGGTCATATATTGAGGGCCATGGAGGTGCCACTCCAGGGGGCTCCAAAGCCGACCTGATGGGTGCTGCTAGGGGAAAAGCTTTCCGATGACTGTGAATGCGGCATGTGTACACCTAACTGGAATGGACATGAGCAACACATGTTAGAACAACTGTTACAAGAAGCTGAGTCACCGTTTTTTCTGTGACATTCTGAATCTCTGTGTCAACCGAAGACATTGCCTCTGCTTCCAGACCTGCTTTTACAAAGTGAGGAGAAAATCCTTCATCTAGTCTCGGAGTCCCTTCATCTTCTGAAGTTGGATGGATGTTGAAATTAAAGAAATTATGCTCCTCTCTTGTACAAAATATCTTGATAAGTAGTGGAAAAGATTCTACAAGAAAAATTTGTCCTGGCAAAATGGACAAAGTTCTATTCTTGGTGACTCTGCAAGGTGCTTCCATACTTACTTAACTTGGCTTGATACATCTGAATCTGCCCATTATCTTAGTCAGGGTTCTTTGTGCAGTCATCTCTGTGTACTGCCCTCAGATGGATGGATAGTTTTCTTCTCATTGGACTGTTTTTGAAAGGTCTCATCAAGATGTTTCCACTAGTAAAATAACTTATCTCTCCATGGGACCTCAGCCTAGTTCTTTTCGATCTAATGGGCCCACCCTTTGAGTGGATGGCAACATGCTCATTGGTACGCTTGTCTTCTCTGTGAGAAAGGTTGGAGAAAGCCAAGCTCTACTAGCAGACCTGCCCTTTATGATCTTCTCTCCTGACAAGGTACCACTTAGGATACATTGTGATGCTCTGTACCTCGGGGGAACACCAAGCATCCCCATATTCATTCTTGTAAAATGATTGTATGGTATCCAATGCAAAGTTTGTCATGTCAGGTGTCTTCAGAAGGCTCATGATGCACTGAGCATTGTTGTTATAGTGATGTGTTAGTAATTGTTGTTACAGTAATGTTATAGGTTATAATGTCATGTATATAGTTATGAGGCTGAAAATGTGTCTTCATGGCTTAAAATAAGCCCAGGCAAAAACTCTTCAAGAGCGGAGAGGCAGGTCACACCTCATCAGGGCATGTATGGGACAAACCCAGCCCAGCCTCATGGGAACAAAGGACGCTGGCCTAGGCAGCAACAAAAGGATCTTTTGGATTCTCGAGTGAGTCACCCCCCCTTCCTTTGGTTAGTTTGGGACTGTGATGAGGTAATGCTCACCTGACTCTGAAGGCGGGGGAGGGGGACCAGGGGCAAAGCCAAGAGGGAAGAAAGGACATGATAAAAAGGAGAGACATTTTGCCATGCTCTCTCTCTTCCACCTACACCTACAGACATCACCACCACCAAGCGACTGAAATGCTGGTCAAAGGGGAGAGCCTGACTGAAAAGTAACCAGTCAGCCTGTAGTGAGAGGCATCTAAATTTTTAAGGAGATTGAAAGTAAGATCAGGTTAGAATGCGTTTTGCTTTTATTTCATTTGACCAAATCTGATTTGTTATGCTTTGACTTATAATCACTTAAAATCTATTTTTATAGTTAATAAATCGGTTTGTTTATTCTACCTGAAGCAGTGCGTTTGGTTTGAAGCGTGTCAGAGACTCCCCTTGGGAGAACAAGCCTGGTACATACCAATTTCTTTGTTAAATTGACAGACTCATATAAGCTTGCAGTGTCTACCGGGCCGAACTGGACACTGCAAGACGGAGGTTCCTAGGGTTGTATCTGGGACCAGAGGTATTGGCTAGTGTCATTGGCTAGTGTCATGCACAAAGCCTTGGAAACAAGTAGGGAGAACTGGAGGTCCTGGTGATGTCAAGGAACTATGATGTGATTGGAATCACAGAGACTTGGTGGGATAACTCACATGACTGGAGTACTGTCATGGATGGTTATAAACTGTTCAGGAAGGACAGGCAGGGCAGAAAAGGTGGGGGAGTAGCACTGTATGTAAGGGAGCAGTATGACTGCTCAGAGCTCCGGTACGAAACTGTAGAAAAACCTGAGTGTCTCTGGATTAAGTTTAGAAGTGTGTGCAACAAGAGTGATGTAGTGGTGGGAGTCTGCTATAGACCAGCGGACCAGGGGGATGAGGTAGATGAGGCTTTCTTCCGGCAGCTCACGGAAGCTACTAGATCACATGCCCTGATTCTCATGGGTGACTTTAATTTTCCTGATATCTGCTGGGAAAGCAATACTGCGGTGCATAGACAATCCAGGAAGTTTTTGGAAAGCGTAGGGGACAATTTCCTGGCGCAAGTGCTAGAGGAGCCAACTAGGGGGGGCGCTTTTCTTGACCTGCTGCTCACAAACCGGGTAGAATTAGTGGGGGAAGCAAAAGTGGATGGGAATCTGGGAGGCAGTGACCATGAGTTGGTTGAGTTCAGGATCCTGACGCAGGGAAGAAAGGTAAGCAGCAGGATACGGACCCTGGACTTCAGGAAAGCAGACTTCGACTCCCTCAGGGAACGGATGGCCAGGATCCCCTGGGGGACTAACTTGAAGGGGAAAGGAGTCCAGGAGAGCTGGCTGTATTTCAAGGAATCCCTGTTGAGGTTACAGGGACAAACCATCCCAATGAGTCGAAAGAATAGTAAATATGGCAGGCGACCAGCTTGGCTTAACGGTGAAATCCTAGTGGATCTTAAACATAAAAAAGAAGCTTACAAGAAGTGGAAGGTTGGACATATGACCAGGGAAAAGTATAAAAATATTGCTCGGGCATGTAGGAATGAAATCAGGAGGGCCAAATCGCACCTGGAGCTGCAGCTAGCAAGAGATGTTAAGAGTAACAAGAAGGGTTTCTTCAGGTATGTTGGCAACAAGAAGAAAGCCAAGGAAAGTGTGGGCCCCTTACTGAATGAGGGAGGCAACCTAGTGACAGAGGATGTGGAAAAAGCTAATGTACTCAATGCTTTTTTTGCCTCTGTTTTCACTAACAAGGTCAGCTCCCAGACTGCTGCGCTGGGCATCACAAAATGGGGAAGAGATGGCCAGCCCTCTGTGGAGATAGAGGTGGTTAGGGACTATTTAGAAAAGCTGGACGTGCACAAGTCCATGGGGCCGGACGAGTTGCATCCGAGAGTGCTGAAGGAATTGGCGGCTGTGATTGCAGAGCCATTGGCCATTATCTTTGAAAACTCGTGGCGAACCGGGGAAGTCCCGGATGACTGGAAAAAGGCTAATGTAGTGCCAATCTTTAAAAAAGGGAAGAAGGAGGATCCTGGGAACTACAGGCCAGTCAGCCTCACCTCAGTCCCTGGAAAAATCATGGAGCAGGTCCTCAAAGAATCAATCTTGAAGTACTTGCATGAGAGGAAAGTGATCAGGAACAGCCAGCATGGATTCACCAAGGGAAGGTCATGCCTGACTAATCTAATCGCCTTTTATCATGAGATTACTGGTTCTGTGGATGAAGGGAAAGCAGTGGATGTATTGTTTCTTGACTTTAGCAAAGCTTTTGACACGGTCTCCCACAGTATTCTTGTCAGCAAGTTAAAGAAGTATGGGCTGGATGAATGCACTATAGGGTGGGTAGAAAGCTGGCTAGATTGTCGGGCTCAACGGGTAGTGATCAATGGCTCCATGTCTAGTTGGCAGCCGGTGTCAAGTGGAGTGCCCCAGGGGTCTGTCGTGGGGCCGGTTTTGTTCAATATCTTCATAAATGATCTGGAGGATGGTGTGGATTCCACTCTCAGCAAATTTGCGGACGATACTAAACTGGGAGGAGTGGTAGATACGCTGGAGGGGAGGGATAGGATACAGAAGGACCTAGACAAATTGGAGGATTGGGCCAAAAGAAATCTGATGAGGTTCAATAAGGATAAGTGCAGGGTCCTGCACTTAGGACGGAAGAATCCAATGCACCGCTACAGACTAGGGACCGAATGGCTAGGCAGCAGTTCTGCGGAAAAGGACCTAGGGGTGACAGTGGACGAGAAGCTGGATATGAGTCAGCAGTGTGCCCTTGTTGCCAAGAAGGCCAATGGCATTTTGGGATGTATAAGTAGGGGCATAGCGAGCAGATCGAGGGACGTGATCATCCCCCTCTATTCGACATTGGTGAGGCCTCATCTGGAGTACTGTGTCCAGTTTTGGGCCCCACACTACAAGAAGGATGTGGATAAATTGGAGAGAGTCCAGCGAAGGGCAACAAAAATGATTAGGGGTCTAGAACACATGACTTATGAGGAGAGGCTGAGGGAGCTGGGATTGTTTAGCCTGCAGAAGAGAAGAATGAGGGGGGATTTGATAGCTGCTTTCAACTACCTGAAAGGGGGTTCCAAAGAGGATGGCTCTAGACTGTTCTCAATGGTAGCAGATGACAGAACGAGGAGTAATGGCCTCAAGTTGCAGTGGGGGAGGTTTAGATTGGATATTAGGAAAAACTTTTTCACTAGGAGGGTGGTGAAACACTGGAATGCGTTGCCTAGGGAGGTGGTGGAATCTCCTTCCTTGGAAGTTTTTAAGGTCAGGCTTGACAAAGCCCTGGCTGGGATGATTTAACTGAGAATTGGTCCTGCTTCGAGCAGGGGGTTGGACTAGATGACCTTCAGGGGTCCCTTCCAACCCTGATATTCTATGATTCTATGGTTGCACAATCCAAGGAGCAGCTTACATGCCAGAGGCTATGTGTGCACAGCCCAGGAGTGGGGATTCTCACAGCAGAGCAAGGCAAGGCTGGTTCCTAGAGTCAGGGATTGGAGTGACCTAGCATATCACCAGTTCAGATAACACCAGAGGGGAATGTCACACACATCCAAAATTTTATGGAAAGTTGTCAGACTTTTGTCTGAAGCAGCAGATTCATCTGCCTATATTTTTCCCGAAGCTAAATACTTCTGACACTGAGGCCATGCCATACATTAGATGTCAGAGATGCTTTTGGACTCTGTTTGCAGAGAACTAAATGTTTTTAGATCTTCACCTAGAATGTTTGTTCCTGTCACTGAGAGGGCAAAAGGGAAACCCATCTCATCTCAGATTCTCTAGATGGGTATTTGTTTGTGTGAGATGCTGTTTATGAAGTGGCCAAAATGGAATCTCTGACTTTCCTCAGAACTCATTCCACCAGAACACAAACAGACTCAGCAGTATCTTTGAAAAGTGTTTCCATAGTAGCTATATGGGAACCACTTGGGGAAACTGTTCAAATATTTGCAAAATATTATGCCATTTTTGAAGCTTCTGGGTCAGGTGCTGAGTTTGAAAATGCTAATTTACAGTCTATTTTCCTAAGATTCTGAGCTCCCACCTCCATTGCATCGGTCCACTGCTTGGGAGTAGTCATGAGAGGAAAATGTGTATGGATAGTCACTCAAAGGAGAGAGGAGAATTACTTATCTGTACAGTAAAAGGAGTTCTTTGAGAGGAGTTGTCCACAAACATATTCCACAACCCACTCTTCACCCACTTCTACCTTGGAGTCCTGTATCATTGTGACTCTGTGGTGGAGAGAAAACTAAGTGTCAGTTGCCCTGCTCTGCCCATTTATGCTCTTGGTGCAGGCTCAGGGTACTTGTGTAGCTACAAGACTTCAGCCTCAAGTGTGGATTATGCGTATGGACAACATATCTCAAACTCAGTTACTGTACAGGTAAGTAACTTTCCTTTTTTTTTTGCAGACTAGAGACTCTTATTGTAGAGCTTCTCCTACCCACCTTAATTACAGCCATGGTCTGGTGAATCCCAGCTGAACCAGCTCCTACCACTGTAAAGCACCGCCTTCATCCTATTGGGCATATTCTTTCCCAGGGATCCAGTAGCCAGTTTCTTCCTGTCATTCCAGAAAGCATGAAAGGTCTCGATCACCCATCAGTTGACAGGGATGAAAAAGAATGGATGACTGAGGAGGAACAGGCACCGTAATATCAAGAACAGGTTCGTTCATCTCCCAGGGACCTTTCATCCTCCTCCCTGGACAAGGCTATCTCTTCAGCTTGAGTACCAGCACTGTATGACTTTAAAATATTCCAGGACTTACTTGCCCACATTGCAGAGACTCAGTAAAGGAAAAAGCTTACAAGCTGCACACATCTTCTCCTGCTAGGTTAGTTTGCCTAGCAATGAGGGTGTCCTGGTTCCAGCCAAGACCTTGTGACAGACACCACCTACTCTGTATCCTATGTCCGAGAGAGCAGTAAAGAGATACCAGATGTCGCAAAAGGGGTTGGAGCAGCTTTATACACATCCAGCACCAGGCTCCCCTTCATTGTCTATGCTGTACATGAAAAGACCAGGCAGACACAGGTCACTCCTAAAGACAAGGACCCCCAAAATTAGACTTATTTGAGAGAAAGGCCTGTTCATCAACATCACTGCAGCTGTGAATTGCCAACTATCAAGCTATGAATAATCAATTACCAGCCCTTCTTTTTGAAATACAGCTCTCTCACTTGGGATAGGAGTATCTCTCTTTGTATATAAGCTTCCACAGGACATTAGACTGGAGCTGAAAACAGTTGTCATGGAAGTTCAGCTAGTAGCTAAAACATTGTGATAAGCAGCCATGGATGCCTCAGCATAGTGCCTAGAACCACTGCTACTGCTGTGACCAGGTGCAGAGCTTCATGGTTGCAAGCCTCTGGAATTCCAAAAGAAGTCCAAAGAATGATCAAGGCCTTATCCTTTGAGGGAACAGAACTGTTCAGCAATTGTATGGATGACTCACTGCACTCCCTGAGTGATTCGAGGGCTACAGTCTGATCTTTGGGCACCTGCATCTCAGTCCCAAACAGTAAACCCTTTAGGTAACATGGGTACACATGGCAGGAAACTGCTTTCACTTCTGGGAGTTGTAGTTTACCACCTTTGTCTGAGCAAGCTGGGGACTACAACTCCGAGAATGCCCAGCCCACTGCTGAATGATTCAGAGAGCTGAGCTGGAGCCTGAGGGCTGGGTGACAGCCACTCCATTTGGGTGAGTGTGTGCTGCAGAGCCCTGTGCAGATACAAAATTTGTATCCACATCCGTGCCCTGTGATCCTCGAAAATGGTCTGCAGATATCCGCATCCATATATATCTGCAGATATAAAGTGGATATCCATAGATTTGCAAGACTCTTGTCATGCTGCATGTAATTCCAGGCAATAGGTTTGATGTGAGGTTGGAGAGCCGCACTACAACAACTCGAGCTGACCCCTATCTTAGGACGCTGCCTTGTCCTGTCCACTGGGCTTGGTCTTCTGTATCAGACAGATGGTTGTGCTGGAAATCCTTTCTCATGGCTGGTATATCTAATTTCAGTCCTTACCGCTACCCACCCCGATTTCCCATCTTCTTTTGGGACCCTTCTCATGAAAGTCAGCTGAAGGAAGAAATGGCTTCCCTGCTTTGCCTGAGGGCCATAGAGGAGGTACTTCCGGAGTACAGGGAAAGAGGCTGCTTCTCCTGATTTTTCCTTGTAGTATAGAATAAAGAACAGGAGTACTTGTGGCACCTTAGAGACTAACAAATTTATTTGAGCTGTAGCTCACAAAAGCTTATGCTCAAATAAATTGGTTAGTCTCTAAGGTGCCACAGGTACTCCTTTTCTTTTTGCGAATACAGATTAACACGGATGCTACTCTGAAACCAGAAAAAAGAATGACACAGTGTCTTATCAGGATTGTCAACCACAAATATTTGAACATTATGAGTTAGGTCCTCAAAAAATCTAGAAAGGCTTAAAAAATCTGGATATTTTAAAATATGGGTTCTTCAAGGTACATTTGGGTCTCATTTTAAAGCTTTTTCTCTCAACTGTCAGACTTAAAAACTTATTTTTAATGAAAGCTGATTTTTGTCATGTAATCAGAGGATTCAAGGAAGATGGGGAAAACACCAAATATTGCAAGACTGGTGATAAAATCATGAATTGGTAACACTGATAATGTACAGGATCTCTGATTATTTTGTAGTTGGTATGCAGTGGGGAGATAAACTGCCTGATTGCATTTTTGTCTGTTAATGGAAGACTAAGAAATCATTGCCTTGAAACAGGTGACATCTTTCTAATCAAAAACTGGAAATGGTATCTGATATTTCCACTCAGGTCTTGTGTTCCTGTGCTAGCAGTTTCTAAAAAAAAAAACAATGGATAGGCTGAAATCAATTTAAGATGCCTTGGTCCTATTGAACTTCATAGGAATCTAATGAAGAGATTGGAAAAGGCACCAGTACTTGGATTGCAGTTGAGCTGATTAGGGCTAAAATGTATTTTACATACCAATACCTCAATATTATAGAGCAAATTGCTATTGAGAGATTATACTTCTTTAGCATATATCATCCACACTGAAAGACCAATTCACAACTGAAAAAGAAAATTCTGTTTATATTAAAAACATAAGTTTGCTGCTTTGCAACATTAACTAGTTATCCTGCAATGAAATTAATCTAAATACCAGAGAGATATTTTTCAACTGTGTACAGCAGGCTTTTCTGAATAAATATGATTCACAGCCTCAAGAGCTATGCTGCTGCTTATTTAATTAATCACTTTCCTGCATTTGTATCTCATGGAAGGATGGGGGTCAGCAAGGAATGACCCAAAGAGTGAAACCTACAGTACTTGCTTCTTTTGTATCCTGATCAATAATTAAAACTTAAAATCAGCAGTTTCTTTCAATTACAAGTAACCTGACTTTGATCAAACCACAGTGAATGCAAAACTGAGCGACTTAAGTTAATAATGCATTGCCTTTACTTTATTATAATATCTGTACTTGTCTGACAACTTATATAGATGCCAACACATTAACTCAATATACTTTCTACCTGAAATCTCAGCTTAATT